>NW_012101454.1:3400268-3429706 GCF_000951045.1 Mandrillus leucophaeus
CACCTCGCTCTCCTGCCTCCGACGCGCAGTTTGGGCTGAGTCCCCGGCCCGGCGCAGGCTTCGCTAGACGAGTTGGTCCACACTGCGCTCTCCAGCCTACTGGGTCTGTGCGCCCTTTTCCTTGCTCCTTCCCTCCAGGCTGTAACCCACATTTGACCCGGCTGGGGACATTTCTGTGCCGGAACTGGGGAGCGTGTTTTGCTTCCCAGCCCACGCTGGGCAGGCAGTGGCCTACTTTGCGTGGAGAGCCCCGTGCGCCTCAGTGACTCGGAGGGAAACTGGCGTGGCCTTCGCTCTGGTTAAACTAGTAACAATCAGGCTCTTTCCAGTGGGCTTTAAAGTGTCCCTCACCTTCATCCCTAACCGGGGCCCCTGTCTAGGTTTTCGCTACAGTGTTGGCTGCTCCTTTGTTCGTGGAGGCGAAGCAAAGAACCCCGGGCTAATGGTTCTCAGCATCCGAGGGGGACAAAGTTGCCGTGAGAGGCGCAGTCTGCTCGTGGGCTGGTCTGAGCTGTTGGTTGTGTTTTGTTTGGGGATTTGGTCCTCCTGATGAGAGTCATTTCAAACATGCAGAGGATGCTCGATGTACTGAGCTTGAAGCTGGTGACATCAAGTCAACTGGCCGTGTAAACACCTGGGTGGCTCAAGCACAGCTTCAGGTACTGTTAAGCCAGGCACAGGGGCCCCGCTTCGCCCGGAGAGCTGCTGTCTTGCTGCTCTGCGCACACCAGAGAGCCTCCGGCACCGCCTCCACTGCGGCAAAGCGGGCTGTTTGTCTGAGAGCCTCTGGCACTCCCTTGGCCCAGACACTGCACAATGTTAGGGCCAGGGACTGGGTCAAGGAGATTACGCAGACGCTGGGAGCACACGAGTAGAGTGGACCAAGAGAGGTAGGGGCATCATAGGGATTTTTCGAGGTAACCGTTATTGGGCTTTGGGGAGACTCGTTGCAGGCCAGGCCAGGAGCAGGGAAATGGCAGCAGTGGCCTCCCGGGTGACCGCTCCTCTGTGTTATTTGCTTGCAGATCAACAAAAAACTACAGTGATTGAAAACGGGGAAATCAGGTTCAATGGAAAAGGGAAAAAGATTCGGAAGCCTCGGACCATTTATTCCAGCCTGCAGCTCCAGGCTTTAAACCATCGCTTTCAGCAGACACAGTATCTGGCCCTTCCAGAGAGAGCCGAACTGGCAGCTTCCTTAGGACTGACACAAACACAGGTAATTCCCGAGAAGCCCAAGTATCCCTGAAATACTGGTCCCGCTTGCAGATCGAGCAGGGAGCGCATCAGGAGGAATTGTTGGCCTAGTCAACCAAGGATGGAAGGAGCTTAATGACAAATGCCTTTTGCTCCAGTTATGCACTTTCCTGGGACAACACAGTTTGGAATGAATGACCTGGTATTGAATACTGGATTGGATTTGCACATCCTCCCAACCCTCGGCGACCCCACCCCAGCCTAGAATCCTTTTGTGACCAAACTCATAATTCAATTGAGTCTTATTCCAGAGCAGAACAACATGAAAGAGAACAAACATTTAGGAGAAAAAGGTTTACAGACCAGGAGGCAGAATAAGGTTCAACTTTTTTAAGGATCCTTTTGTAGGCCCTGGGAACTAATAAGGTTTTCAACTCATTGACACAGAAAGAAAACTTGTGAAATGAACTAAGAAAAAACAAAGTAGGCATAGGTTCCAATGAGGTTTAGTAAAGGCACCAAAGTGCAATCTATTTATCCTAGGAGTGGCAAGGTGGGTTTTTCTGAAGATTTCCCTAAGCACAGTGGTTAAGTCATCTGGGTGACAGGCTGATGTGGTCTGAGCTGTCTCCCTGGAGCCCAGGACTTGGGTGTAGTGGCAGAGTTGGAGATCAAAAAGAAATGTTACCAAAATTGTAACAGGTGAAGCCACAGTTAAGTACAGTTACTGAAGTTCTCCCATCCTACTAATATGAAAGCCATAAAAGGCATTTCAGATTTCACAAGAAGGAGCTTAGGTGAGTATATTAGGACCCTGGTCAAAAAGCCAGGCTGCAATCACCTGCAGTTTTGTTGATTAATTGACCTAGATGGAGTAGGCCTTATCTGATGTAGGTAATCTTCAGCAAGGGGACCTCAGGTTTTATGAGACTATTGCTGGAGACTGATTGTGTTTTGACTTAAGACAGTTGTTCCTTAAGCTGTTCTTTTTCAATTTAGCCTGTTTCCTCTTTCCATATTGCTATTCATATATTTGAGGTTTGATATGAAAGGATTCCGGCTATTCAGTGGCTTGTATGCCTCTTGAAAAAGTAGATTCCTATGACTAGGGAATTTTAAAGGTAAAGGAAGCTGCACCATAAAATTTCCTTCTTCAAATAAAGTAGATCTGAAATGTTGGCCTAGATATGCTCCCATCCCAGATTTCTCAATTCACGTTTAATTTTCAGAAGTCCTTTGACTTTTAGTTACTATACTAACAATCATGTGATGATCGTTGACCACAGTTTGACTAGGCAACATACAAAATAGGGAATGAAGGAGCTGCAATCCTTAATCCCTGCAAGATTATGGGGATATATTTATGTCTGGAGAAAAATGCTTCATGTATAATCTATGGCATATGCAACATATGCATAGATATATTCAAGGCATTTAGTTATAAATGTATAGGCTTTAATCTTTTCAGTCATTTGCTCCCTATGCCTGTATAGAGATACCAGCTTTTGGGTATCTCTACGCATGTACAGGAAGCAAACGACTATGTGAAAATAGTCATTTTACATAGACTAAATGTAAAAACACAAGACTTTCAGAGGAGGTGCATTCAATTGAATGACTTTGATTTTAAAGGGCTCCTTTTAAAAATCTTTCTTTAGGCTTCGGACCTGGTCATCTCATTCAGTTTTGTCTTATTTATACTGTTGTTTTAAACACCTAGGCTAGCATGCAATTCTAGGATTACAATAACTTTCGGTGTCCAGGCAAGATACCTAGTAGGTTGGAGGAAGTGGGAGTGTAAGAGGCTAGAAAGAGGTGGAAGGAGGCGGGGACTTGGCTTGTAGGCATTGGCGGTGGTTGTTTTTTGTTTTAAACTTTTCTAATATTGCTTCCAAACCCCCGAGTGATGCTAGAGGCACTGGTTTGATGTTTATGGGCCTAATGATTGCTGCATTTCTTGCAGGTGAAGATATGGTTTCAGAACAAACGCTCTAAGTTTAAGAAACTGCTGAAGCAGGGCAGTAATCCTCATGAGAGCGACCCCCTCCAGGGCTCTGCGGCCCTGTCGCCGCGCTCGCCAGCGCTGCCTCCAGTCTGGGACGTTTCTGCCTCGGCCAAGGGTGTCAGTATGCCCCCCAACAGCTACATGCCTGGCTATTCTCACTGGTACTCCTCTCCACACCAGGACACGATGCAGAGACCACAGATGATGTGAGTTGTCCAAGGGAACACCCTAGGGAAACGTCTGAACAAGGAAAAGAGGATCCGGGACCTGCTTGTATCTGCGAAAAGGAGCCGAAGGAGCAGGCTTAGGAGAGCTCATAAATGTGGCGAGAAGCCGACTAGGCTTCTCTCCCTCTCTCTTTCTCTCCCTCTCCTTTCTTTTCACTGCTTCTTCCTTTCCTCCATTCCTTCTTTCTTTCCTTTTCCTTTCTACCTTTCTTTTCTTTTTCCCTTTCCACTTTTTTTTCTCATTTACCTTCTCTCTTGAGCAATGTCAGTAATTAATCTTGCATCTCAGAGAGAGAGAAAGAGTGTGTGTGAGAGAGAAACTGGTTTCTATGCCAGCACTCCTGAAACCCTTTACTGTAAGGATATTTTCTCTTACCCCTTGGGATCCAGGCTCTGAGCCTCTTCTTCTCTTTGGGAGTATCCATCAAAATGACTTTTTTTAAAAAACAGATTTTCCCCCAACCAGAAGAATCTGCACAAACATGGCAGCGTTTTTACTTGTTTAATGAGTTTAAGACATTACATGATGAAAGAGAAGCATTTTGGACTCCTGCATTTTTATTTACCATTCCCAGACTGACAAGAAAAAGAAAAATCCTCACATAACAGCCCTTCTCTAAAGAAAAAGGAAAAAGTGGCTGTAAGATTAGAACATTGCTACAAAGGGAATGCTGCATGTTTTATCAAAATGCAATGACCAGGAATGATGGTTGATTTAAAAAACAAAACAAAAACCACTCTTTCCCCACTCCACCCCCCAGAACCCTGAACTGGAATCAGGAAAGACGGAGGAAATAATCAAAATTGCCATTCTATTGCTTTGACACCTTTACTAGGTGAATTGGTGGCATTCACAAAGCTAATAGGGACATTTATATCAAGAAACATTTCTGTATATATTGTTGAATTTTAGTTGTACATATACTTTGTATGTTTTTGTCTTCTTTCATATATGGAGTAAAAGCCACAAAACGCTAAGAGTGTCTTGTATATTTCTCTCTGTGTGTGTCTCTGTCCCTCTCTTTCCTCCCTCCTCCCTCACTTCCCTTCCCCCCATTATATTTTCTATCACCCTTAAAAAAATTCCTATTTCCTAATATGGGAAGTTATATATATATATATATGTGTGTGTGTGTGTGTGTGTATATGTGTGTGTGTGTGTATATGTGTGTGTGTGTGTATATATATATGAACATCAAGTGCCTGCAAAGATGTCAGTTTGCACTACTAGCCTTTGTCTTAGGTACTTTAACATTAACAATGGATGTTCTCTCAGCTTTCTTTACATATTATGTTTTTATTGTAATTTCTACACATTTATCTACTTTTAAACATTAGAATTACCTATCCTCAAGTTAACTTCTAGACATCACAGTAGTTTCTAGTGCTGAAACTGAGTATTCTCCTTTCTCTTTTCCCAGCCAAAATAATACAGCCATATTTGTCTTTGGATGCAATTTTTAAAAACATAGAAAAGAAAAAAGTGAGAGTAGAGTGCACAATTATGCCTACTTAATGTTTAAAACCCATTGCCAGCTAGCTAGGTAGTAAAATGCACTATCCTGGATGAAATACATCCTTCCGATCTTGGGGAAAGCACAGAAATAATGAAAATGAAAAGTCCTTCCGTCATACAAGCAGGAAGCCCCATACTGCGAGAATTAATGGCTACAGACCTGGGCATCCTTCAAATTATGAACCTTGAAACCACTGAGCCATTTATCAGAAGTCAATAGAGATACTCAGAGTGCTCCATATAATGACAGCGACATACAGTCGTGCAAAAGGACAGTCACTATAATTAGACACAAAGCAAAGACTACTTACCAATATACCCGTTCCTTTTTTTGTTGAGCAACTTCCACGCTCAGTCAGTCTTCAGAATGGTTTAAAACCGATCAGTCTTGTCATTTTCTAGCATTCGCATTGTTACATTAGGAAAAATGTTTTCTTTTCTTTTTTTCCCCTTCCTACTGTGAAACTTTGGGTTCGTAGCTCCCCAGGATCAATTCTGAACAAAGCCTCCAGCTGCAGTGCCATCCAATTTGAAGCAGACATTGGGGACAATTTAAGGTTTTTATCCACAAGAAGGTTTTTTTCCATTCTCTTAAATGCAGCCATAATTAGAGTAATTTTTCATGTAGCCCGCTGATTACAGCGTTTTTACCGTCAAAGATAATTACCTGTAATTTTCTTCCACTTTTAATACTAAAAAGCCATCTTTATTTAGATTCAGGAACAGGAAAGGCGAAACAAAAGAGGGAAATTATTCTGTTATTCATACACAAATTGCAGAGACGTAGGACCTAAAATTGAAAATTAACCAAAATTATAATGCTGAAAAGAATGGAAGAGGCTGCAGAAGTACAGCTGGTAGTGGGGCTTTGCTGAATTATTCAAATTACGTTAGGGAGAAAGCTACCATACATCGAAACCAACACTAATTTTTCTTTAAAAAAATTTCACCAGATACATGCCAAACCACTGTGAGTGCATAACATTCTGAAAGTCGGCAAATGCATGTTGACATATTCGAGGTGTTGTCATGATGCATTTGTATCGATCTGTTTATCTCTTAACAGGAGTTTAATTAAGCAAGAAATTCTGCCAAGTAGTTCCCCCAGACTGCCCTTGGAACTGGGCTTTCTCTGGATCCTCTGAACCTCAAGGGTTAATATGTTCACTCTTTAGAATGTATTGACCCTATGGTAAGCGGATTCCCGAGGGAGGGATTGGTAGGAGGGGCGTGGGCGAAAGGCATCGCCCAGTGGTGGTGCCTACTACGCCTCCCCACGTTCGAACTTCTCCAGAGGTTGCAGAGTTCGAGTTGTGGAGCCTAGTTCTGACCGTATTTCCTATTTAAAAAGAGATAAAGTGGGGGAGAGAGAGAACAATAGCTGGGGGTGGGGTAGAGGAGGGAGGGAATGAAGGGAACGATTTCTCTTTGGCACCAATAAACATCTCATTATCTTTTGACACAACTTAGTCAAAAGGTTTCTGCCGCCGGAGAAAGGCCTTTTTGCACTGGGATGGAAAGCCAAAGATTTCTCAGGCACTTAACATCTCTAGTTGCTTACAACGTCTACAGGGTCAGGAAACAGCGTCATCTATAGATAGAACAGCACGGCTTCTTGCTGGAGTCTTCCTTGGTGCGTTCCTAAATTTGGGTTTTCGATCTCCCCAGCTTGGTTCTGCGTCTCAGCCAATCATGCCCCTCCAACCCCAAGGTCGCAGCGTTTGTGCTCCGCGGGCAGTAACTCCAAGACCCGCATAGCCTCCTCCCACCCCCACCGCCCCGACACACCAGCTTGAGGCAAAGACCCTGAAAAGCAGCCTCGAAGGAGTTCAGAGGCCAGTTATTTCGGAAACCTTCCCCCAAGGGGAGGAAAGATTTCGAAGGGGCTACACCGTCCAGAGATTCATCAGACTACACCTGCCTTTGCAAATGTCCGCATACCTGTGGTTCTAAAGGAGCCCCATCGCGAGCTCCGTTTGATATCTTGTCGCCTCAAAATCTAAAATCACGGCCACATGTAAAGCCCTCTCTGGATTCACCTAGGATTAGCTGTGAATAATAATTCTTAAATAGATTTTAGCTTGGAATCTCCAGCCGAGTCTTTCCACACCTTATAGAAACATGGTACTTTTCGCAGGCTCCAGTCACAAGCTGCACCAAATACATCAACAACATAGAAAACAAGAAAGACAAATCGAATACTTAAGGGTCCCATTCTCATTCGCATCCTTTCGCTCAACAGAACAACAGCCCTTTTTACTGTTAAAGGGGATAAAATGTCAGCACAGAGAAATCTATAAAGCAAAGTTGTAGCCCATGATAAATTACAACGGCAACATGTATCTTGGAAACGGTGAGAAGAGAAATAAGAACTGTTCCTTGAAGTATGCAAGAAATAAAAACTTACCATTAGTGAGTATCTCTTAAGCAATGATCAGGGTCTAGAAATCTATACTGAACCGAAGCACAGGAGAATATTTTTCTGAGTCTCAGGGCAGAAGCTCTTTCTCTATATTCTTGGTTGAGTGAGCACATCCAGGTGTGAAATTGTTTGCACACCCCAGCACCTCTTATATTGCCAGCAAAATTAGCTGTTATTACTGTCACTGTTTAGTGATGGTTAGCGTGGTACAAAAAAAAAAAAAAAAAAAAAAAAAAAAAAAAAAAAAACTGCTGTAATCAAGACCTGGCGCATCTTTGCAAATTACAGATAATTGTAAACGTCCAGATTATGATAATAGCATCCTAATCCAGCCTGCAATATAATTATTACAGAGTGTTACATCTGAAACTGTCCAGTAGGGCTAATTCAGCCATTATTTAGACCCTATTTTTGCACTGCAAATGGGTTGCTGAGTTGAAAATGTACGATTGTAATTTCACAGGGCACTCAATGAGTAATGGTATAGGAAGAGGAAAATACAAAAGTGAAATGTGAACAGTAGCGATCAAACCAAACCCTGAAGGACAAAAGACTGTTTGATTCATATGGAAAAAGAAGAGCAAGAATTAAGAAAATAGCAAATCAGTGGTCTGAAGCATTTCATGTCCAAATCTTCAATAGTGCAGGGCTGATGTGTTTGCAAGGGCAGCTGCATCTGCTGCTTTCTGGAGTCTAAAATAATTTTTCTTTTTCTTTTTTTTTCCAACCCCCTGTCTTTTATTCCCCCTTCTCTCTCCAGAAACATTTTCCTGTTTTAAAAAGGTGTCCCTCCCCCAAAGCAAAGAACATTTGTCAGTTTCACCATTGTTTCCACAAAATCACCTCAGAGTGTGCCTGTCACTTGTTTATGAACATTTTCTTAAATGAAATTGCTGTCTCTCTTGTTATCCAAGTAAAATGCCCTTGGGCACTTGTGTTTCTGCCCTCTGTCTTCATTCTCTTTCAGCGTGAACTAAGTCATAGAATCCTAGATGATATTAGCAGAAAACATATTGAATGCTGCTAATTAAATATAGCCAGCTGGGAAGCTGTCTTCTCCAGTAGGCTTGGCTGGCTATTGGTTTTAATCCTATCATTAACTTTTATTAATTAACACCCCTCCACCATATAAACCAGTCCAGCTGCTTCCTTTTCTACCTGTCACCAATGTGCTAAAATGAGCAAGGTCAATCTTATTAAAATATAGGAGGACCAAAGAAGGAGGGAGTTAGAGCAAGAGAGGGAGAGAGAGGCTGGAGAGAGGCTGGGGGACTATGCTGGTCCCAAAGTCAAAGAGCTCTAGGGGTTCAAGCTGTTGCTTCCCGGAGGATGAACCCTGCCCTAGTGGAGGGTTCTGGAGTCTAGTTCTGGTTCCTGGTGGGGACCTCCTAGTCAAAGACACCTAAAGCCCGTTTATCCCCAGGAGCTCAATTTTCCCACTATGAATACAGAGAATTTCCTAGGCATCTTTTCTAGCCTCCAGGCCAATGTGCGTCGACTCTCCCTCCTCCCACCACTTCACAGACCCAGGAGCTGCCCAACCAGGGCCACCCTGCAGGGTGGCAAGCAGGCTTCCTAGCTCTTGTGAATTTAAGGGCAATAATGAAATGTCCCCTGTTTAGTGACCCCTGTTTATAGATGAAAGTTGAGTCCATATCCTGCTCTTCCTCCGCCCCTCTTCCCTGACCTTGCAAATGGCAAGTGGCAGAAATAGTCCTGGATGACAATAAGCTTCCATTGGCAGGTTTCTGTCTTCTCGGTTAGCGAGAGAGAGAGAAAAAAAAGCTTTTAAAATATATCATAGCTTGGAAACTGTTTACAGCCCTTTACCCTCACGCACTTCTTAAAAAAAAAAAAAAAACAAAAACAAAAACGCTAGACTGCATGGTGAAGATTCCACAGAGAATCCTTACCGAAACTAGGAGAGAGGGAGGGTATGTGTGTAGAATGATGTTATGAAGCCATTTTTTTCCTTCCTGTGGTGAAAGGTCGTAATGTGTGGTATTTCACGATTTTATATAAATCTTGGTTTAGGATGTGGAACAGACTCAATAATACATGTGCTTTTGGCAAAGAGACTCCTTCGGATCCCATAAATCAGAAGTAAATAAGAAGTCCAAGTGAACAAAAGAGCAGGAATATTTAATTGATGCAAAACAGGACTCTCATCTGCTTTAAAGAGAGGTTCATGTAAATTCCCTTAGTTCCTATCTTCACGGTAAGAGCCCGACATATAAAACAGGTTATTACATTACAGCCGGCAGCCTTGGATGATTGAAAGGAAAGGCTCCCCACCCCCAACACACACACACACACACACACACACACACACACACACACACACACACGCAATAGATACAATGTATACTTTCGGCCCTGAGGAATCGAAAGCCTGTCAGATGCAACAGAAAACGCCGAGGGTGGGGGGAAAGAGACAGGGCTGCGTAGAAAATATTTAACCAATCCCACATGTGCCACCGCTACTTGGGCTATTTTTAAGGCCCAGAGTTCGCTGCGACTGGGCTGAGGTTGAAAAAAACCAAGCACTGTGTGCAAAGACCGCGGGCAACCTGGGAACGCAAGCCGAGGCCGAGAGCAAGCTGCAGCGCCCCCTCCCCAAGCTCCGGAGCGGCGGGAGCCTCTACTGGCTACTGTGGGAGGGGGTGCTTAAGGGTGGAGGAGCTGGGTGACCGCAGGCGGATCCGCCGGCGTGGCGAGCTTCCCAGAGGTGCCCGAGGGCGTCTGCCCTCTGGGTGTGCCTCCAGGGAGGGCTAGAGAGCTCTAGGTTGGCAAGATCCCAGTGACCAGTGGGAGGCGCGCGATCCAAGGGGTTGCAGGGATGGGGCGGAAAGGAGGGGTGGTTGGGTAGCCTAAAGGTCCCTCTCCCAGAGTACAAGGAAGCGCTAAGAAGGAGGATGTAGGGGCAGAGTTCCTGCAGGCATCCCGGGCTCTTCGGGCTGGAGAGCTCAGGAGACTGAGCGGTGTCAAGGCTGGAGTGAGCTATAGGGCGCGCTGGGAGGAGGTGAGCGCAGCCTGGCTTTGGCGCGCTGTGGGTGACTCCCTGGACTGCGCGGCCAGGACGCCGCGAGCGGTGGGGCGTCCGGTGGGATCAAAGGAACCAGAGGAGGCCAGCCGACGCGTCTGGGATTGTGGGATAAGGGGCGGGAGAGACGAGATTGACATGGGCGGGGAGATCCTGGCCTGGCCTGTGTCACCGGAGGGGGTTGTGTGCGTTTGTGTCTTTGTGCGGATCAACGCGCACCGGCCTGAGGCCGAACCCTGGGTGGATCCGAGTGTGAGTGGACAGGCTCCCGGGTGGGTGCTCCGACGGGAGGGAGAGAGAGCAAGTGAGATCAAGGGCAGCGAGGTCTGCGGGTTTCTGTGTGTGTGTGTCTCAGGCCCTGTGGCTCAGCACTGGAGCCGCCTGGCACCCACAGGAATGCGGCTTCTCTCGGATCCCCAGGCCGCCCCTTGTGCCACAAGGAGGTGGCCGCCAGGAAAAAGGGGGGAAAAAGGGCAGAAATCCGCCTAGCCCAACCCGAGTCTCAAACAAAGGCCAACTTATCTGATCTCTTACAGGAGGGCTCAGGAGGCGGTCTGGGCACCGAGGAATCGCGCTGGCCCTGACCGCATGCCCCAGCCTTTCTGGGGTTTGTGAGGAGCTCTGAAGATGAGGGTGAGGTGTTGGAAGTAAGGGGTGGGGAGTGTGAAGACGCCCACTGAAAAAAGCATTAATCTTGGAAAGGACTTGATTTCGTTTTGGGAGCACTAGACTGAGAGCTAGGCAAGTGGAAACCGGAAGGGGCAGGCAGAGGGTCACCCAGTGCGATGTCAAGAGTGGGGCCGGCCGGTCCGGGAATATGCTGGGGAGTGGAGCACGTTTATATTCGACGTAGGAAAAACAATGGAGAGGAAGAGAAGGTGGAAGGGAGGACAAGGGAGAGAAACATCACATAGATATTTTTAGACTTTGCTGAAGATCTGTTATTTTTACATCCTTGGGCGCAGGACTGCAGGGAGTTAAATTCCCCTGAGAGAATCCCCATGGTGCCAGGGAAAGCCCGCTGCAGACTGGTTTACCAGAATATTTTTGTCCACAGCTCCCAGACCAAGCTAAAAAATAAAAACCGCACGAGAGAAGAGGCCTTTGCGAGTGGAAGAAGTGAGGTTAGCACAAGGGAAGGAATCTTGAAACCAAGTCTGTGTCTGCGCGGCGTTGGGCTGGGCCACCTAGCAATGAGGCTTTAGTGATCTTAACTACAAGCAGCCTCAAAGCTAGGGTGGAGGAGTGGTCATTTAAAAAGAGCTTCCCTCTGTCTCTAGAAGAATCAAACCCTCCCTTCCCTCAGCTCGGCCGTGCCCGGTGAATGGGGATGAGGAAGGGATCCCCCTTCTTTTCCACCAGTAATGGGGCTGGGGAGATGATAGGGACAGCTGGAAAACTATCTGCCCTCTCTGTGTGCATAAAGGAAAACAGTATGTTCCAAGCACATTCTTGCTACTCTTAGGCAGCCAGTAGGTGAGAAATATTGGAGGTGTGCAGTGGGTGCGCCCCCACCCCCAACCTTCCCAAACACGCACCCCTTGGCAGGGAGAGGCGTCCGCGCAGGGGAAAGCCCGGCGCTGGCACACCGCGAGCGCGGGTTTCTCCCAGTCGGAGTCGCCAGAAATAAAGCGCTAGCTCTCGGTGTAATGGAAACTCCCGAAATCCTTGCAAGCAAAGAAAGAAAAGTAGGAAGTGGATATCTTCATCTCTTCCCCAATCCCCCTATTCTCTGTGAGCGCAGAAAACAAAATGGGACACCCTTTGGCTTTCCCCACCTCACCCCCCCCTCCCCGCACCCCGCCGCAAACCTTCCTATTGCCACCTCTTCCCCGCACCCAATGCTCCTTCCGAGAAAGTACGGCTGGAGCGGATTGGGGAGACGGAAATATTGAGTCGCGGTCGCTCTGGAGTTGGGGGTGCGGGAGGAGGAGGGGTCCACAGGCCAGGCTGCCGGGCGTAGTGCTACCTCGGAGCCAGGCTGCGGGGTATGTCTGAAGAGTGGCCAAAATATTGATTCCTCCAAGAAGCAAGCTGTTCCACACTGGCGGGCCTGGTAACTCTTCTAGAAAAAAAATAAAGGAGAAGAGAAAGAAAAAAATAAAGGAGATGGAAGGGAGGTAGGGAGAGAAGAGGAGGAGGAGGCAGGCAGAGAGAGAGAAACATGCAGGTAAGGTAAATTCCCCTCAGGGCACATAGCGTGCCTTTTCAGGTCTAGTCTCCCAACCCTGGAAGAGCCTTCTCAGAAATCCTCAGCGACAGGATATAATTTTTATGCTCTAATCTACCCCCACTTTAAGAAGGTTCTTTTGTCACATTTATTGCTGCTGACTTCCTAGCTGTAAAATATTTCACATGCATCTTGTAATTTCCAACGCAACATTTTCCTTCGTATCCTAAGGAGAGTCAGGCCCACTGAAGGACAGTCAGACAGAAAGAGACCTACAATTCAGGCCTGGGTCTTTAGGCACAGTGCGTAGTTCTGGTCATACTGTTGATATTTACATGCAGGAGTGCAAGAAGAAGGAAGGGACACAGGGCACAGCTGCAGCAACTCCTTTCTCTCTGTCCCAAAGAAGGCTTCCCAAAGGAGAAATCCTCATAAACAGATTCCATTTTGCATCATTTAGAGCCTGTTTTGCCACTGTTTTATGTAAAAGCAAAGCAGAGGAAGCTCCTTCCTGAAAAAAGGAAGGAGGGAAGGGAAATATTAAGAATATTATCTCACACAAAATGAAATCAACACAGTGTCACAATGCTTTCCATTCCTTCCTTTCCCCAACCCTGAAGTTCCCTCTTCACCGTATCTACAATGTTTTCATCTCTCAAAAAGAGCTGATACATTTATAATCATACTCCAAAGAGTCCAAGGTTTTATCATTTGCCATGCTCCAAACATTTTAGATTTTTTAAAAATGTAATAGGTGTGCGGGAGGATTTTTCTTTTCGTTTTCTCATCTCTGGAAACTCCCTTTGAAGGGTAATTTGTCTAATTGCTCTGGCACTACACAGAGGCTGATGATGGGTGGGGGTGCTTCTCCAACGTAATTGCTTTGAGCTTAGAATTCAGAGGGGTTATTGAGGGATTTCTGTTGCCTTCTAACTTACATACAGGGTGAGAGGGATGTATTTTTATTTCAGCATAACCTTCTACCTGAAACAATTTGGAGTTAATTTTATCTAAACGTTTTTTGTGTGTGTGTGGCTAAGCAAAAACACACACACATACACACAAAGTATAGCATTGAACATATACACATATACAGTCTGCATGCATGCAGCCCCGACTTTTCTTTTTTGCCTTGTTGGATCTCTGCAGAGCTTGTCCTTCTTTAGTTGCCTTCAATAAAACTTCACTAGCCAGTTATCAGAGGGGTAGAATCAAGTATTTTTCAGAAACAATCCGCCTTTCATGGTCGAAATAATTTTATTTATCCAGAATATACAGTTTAATTCCTCTATCTACACTTATTTACATGGCTAAAATGACATTGAAAAAAGTCTTTTGAAAAGTTGAGGTCATAGATTTCAAGGCACCATTGAAAGTGTCCACAGTTGCGCAAAAAAAAAGTCCTCTGTAAAAAAAGGGGGGGGTCCTTTGAAACGCAATAACTTACATGCAAAAAAAAAAAAAAAAAAAAAAGCTTTACACATGAATCTTTTTGTTTCAGTTTTCTGAACTTCCCCATATGAATTCCTTTCTTTATGATTTTCTAGAAGAGCAAAACACAGTAGTCCCAAAAAAGAGAGTAAGAGAGAGCAGCCCATCTAATAGAGAGTCCCGGAGGCCAGCGCCAGCGGGTGCTGTAAGGAGCCGGGTGGCGGCAGGTGGGAACTGATTGAGCTGGCTGCACTTGTGTACCAGGATGCAGAGTTCTCCAGGTAGCTGGACGCTGGGGACTGGTTGGAGGTCGGAGGGTGGGCATGAGGGTGGTGGCTGAGCGAGCGGGACGAGCCCTGGGGCTCCCACACCGCTGGAGACTGCGGCGAGTTACACGCCATTGGGTCGCTGGAGCTGGGACTGTGCTCCGGGGGCATCTCCCCGTTTTTCATGATCTTCTTGATCTTGGATCTTTTGTTCTGAAACCAGATTTTCACCTGAGTTGGGGAACAAAGGCACACGTTACCGGGACACTCAGAGGTCGCCCGCGCCTTCCCCGGGGCGACGACTGGAGGCATCTTCGGGCCCCTGGGCGGCCCAGCCCTGCCTGGCGTCTCCCCGCCGCTTGCGGCCTATGGCCAAGAAGCTATGCCTGAGGCAAACCATGGAGCTCTGGCCACAGAGGGCGCCCTGGCCGGCTCGGTGCGCCCCGGCCCAGTGAGACCACGACCCCAAGGCTTGTCTTTTGTTTGGGCTGGGGGTGGGTGGCGCGAGCGCGGCGGCTGTGCGCCCGAGTTTCCGCGGCGGCGGCGTGACTCGTGTAAGCCTGCGCAAGACGCGCGGAACGCGGCGAAGGTCTCCAAAACAATCGCGGGAGCCCAGCGGGGAAGGGGCGTGGGGCGGGGTACGCGCGCCTGTGGTGAGGAAAAGGAGCGAGCTCCCAACCTCCCGTCCTACTCCCTTCACTCCCTCTGCAGCTCAGAGAGGCCAGAATCTGACTGCAGCTCTTGGTGGCGACTCGAACGTTCTTTATGCTTCCGTAGGCCCCAGCTGGGTTGGAGGAGTAAAGGGAATGGGACAATCCAGGAAGACTTCCCCCCGTACAATAGCGCCCCCCACCTCGCGACCCTCAGGCGGCCGTGGCCTGAAGCTCCCATAGGCTCAGGGCACGATCCTTCAGTTTCTCCGCTCCAGGCGACGTTCTCAGCCTTTTCTTAGCCTGAGACCACTGCGAGGACACCAAGCCCTGCTCACCCCGAGGAGGCACTACATTGTTAAGAAAACCAGATAGCTTCTCAAGGTTGCAAAGCCGCTCTAAAAATAACCCTCCGCTTGCTTTCAACCCCAGAAATTGACCCCCGAGCTCCGGAGGCCCGATGCGGGGTGGGGGCGGCGGCCGCGGTTAAGTGGGAGGTATCTCCAGACCGCTGATGAATCCCATCCCCACCGTCTCAAGGCCTGGCTCGCGGAGGCAAAAGCATAGGGGCTGGTGTCTTTGTGTCTGTTAGTTTCTCACGGGTACTTTTGAAACCGCTCCAGTCCCATCGAGACTGAACCGTGCGACCCAACCAGACCTGCAGCTCAGGCAGGTCTAGTGCATGGCAGCGGCGTATTTACCTGTGTTTGTGTCAATCCCAGCGAGGCGGCCAGCTCGGCGCGTTCTGGCAAGGCGAGGTACTGAGTCTTCTGAAACCTTCTCTGTAACGCGGCCAGCTGAAAGCTGGAATAAATAGTCCTGGGTTTACGAACTTTCTTTGGTTTGCCATTCACCATTCTCACCTCGGGCTCGGCCACTTCTTTCTCTAAATAATCAAAACAGACTCAGTTAAAGCTTGTCACCAAACAATGCCCTTTTTGCGGAAGGGCCTCAAATAGAGTCCTAGAGTTTCTCACCACGCAGTCTTTACTCTTTGCTCGTATCACCATCACCTTTGCTTTTCAAGACCGCGATAAATATGCTCCTCCCCCAAATATGGAAAAGCGCGGTAGCCTCTGATTAATTCCTACTCTGTTCATTCAGATAGTTTGTGTACAGCGTTTCCTACAACACAGCTTTCTCCTTGGCATCTGGGATTCAGCTCTTGCGGTGGTTCCTCCTTCTCCTGGACTTGTTTTTACGCCCACCCTATGCTCCCCCGCGTTTCCGAGACAAAAACACCAGCCCCTCCCGGGGCTTCAAGGAGGCAGCCCTGGGCCGTGACCCCGCTTCTGTCGGCGTCTGTTCGGGCGCCCGCAGAAGCCAGACGCTTGGGCAGGGAAGACGCTAACTGAGGTCTCCAAAGTTCAAAGACCCACAAGCAAACTATGCTCCTTCACTTCAGCAGCAAGCGGTCGGGGCCGCAGCAGACAGAGGGCCGATTATGCAGCCCCCATAATCTCACTGCAGATCTGCGAGGGCACAGATGTGTCTGGTTTCTTTTACAAATAGACTTAATATGTTCTTGGTAAAAACACACACACACACACACACACACACACACAAAACTTCCACTTATGCACGAAATACAGAAAGAGTGAAAGAAACGAAGACGCCTCAACCCGGGGCTCTCTTTTAAAGTTCAGCAAGAGTCACACATTGAGAAGGAACCGGTGGGGTGTTTTCGTAGGAAAGGGGCGGCAGGTCAGGACGAGATTCTCACTGTCATGAGTATGGGTTTGGGCGGGAGAGGGAGGGATTGCCAAACTCGTGTTGTACAAACGTGCCCTGGGGCTACAACTCCCCTTCCTCAAAAGTACCACCCCTCTGGAACTGGCGGAGAACCTCTCCAGGGTGTGTGTGTGTGTGTGTGTGTGTGTGTCTGTGTGTGTCAAGTTCCAGGGAGAAGTGTGGAGAATGAGGGCTGTGGTCTCAATTCTGCCAGAGTAGGGGATGCTAATATTAGCAGGATTATTAATGTGCTGGTGGGAAGAGATCAAACCTTACCAGTAAAACCTCTCCGCCGAGCCTCATGCCTCTCTCTTACCGCCCAAGCTCACTAACCCTCTTAAACTTTCTAAGTTTCAAAGTGGACGAAAAAGGAGGAGGGAAAGACACATTTTGGGGGCCTATGGAGAGAGAAAAAAAAATGTCCTACAACGTGACCCCTCAGCAACCCTCCTCCACCTTTAAATGGCTTTTTGTTTTTGGAAATGCCTGGATAAACCGCAAAGCTCTCGGCGCGCTCTTCTCTGGCTGGCTACAACTCCTTAACCCCCCACCCCCACCCAGCGTGCTCGGGGCACCCGCACCGTGCTAGCTTGTGGCGGCTCTCAAACTAATCCTGACTGAGTCTTTGAGGCAGCCTTCTACTCCCACTCGCAGCAACCCAGCACGCTTACCAAAATTCCCAACAACTAACCTCCTCTTTATTACGCAAACGCCAGGGGCTGCTTGATTCTTTCTTCTCTCCACCCCTATCCCCTTTCCAGCCTAGCCGGCTTCCTGGCCGGGCAAGCTGGGAATTCAGCGAATGAAGGGCCGGAGGGGAGAGACGCTAGTTCGAACCTCCACAGGGCTCTCCTGCTAAGAATCCCTAAAATGCTGGCCGGAGAAACTCTCTTTGTCGGAGGGTCTGAGTCCTACTCCCTTCTGCCGGGTGCGCCCCCACTGCAGTGAACCGCTGTGACCCCCAATCTACCACCCCATCTCGCGCCCCCAGCGTCCTAGTCCCCCTGTATCTGCCCAGCCTGCCCCCGTCCATGTACCTGGCTGGTTGCTGGCGCTTGGGATGCGGTTGTAGGCGCCGCCGTACTGGTGGTAGGAGCTGGCGTAGCTATAGTCGGCATAAGCTTTGGCTGGGTAGCTCCCGGCGGAGCCGTTCACGCCGTGATACTGATACTGGTAGGGGTTGAGCGCTTTGCCATAGGAAGCCGAGGTAGGAGAGCAGTAGCCGTGCGGGGCTCCCCCCGTAGGACTGTAGTAGTCAGAATCGGTAGCTGACGACTCGGGCAAAGTTGGCGATTCCTGAGAAGGATGGTGCATAGCTGCGGACGTCTGGAACGGAGCTTGGAAGTCGCCGGATCGGATGCTGGGGACCCTTCTGTCAAACACTCCTGTCATCGCTCACGGGCGGCGGCAGCGTCTGTGCTTGCTGTTGTGGCGGCGGCGGCTGCCCGAGTTGGCTGTGGGGCTGCTCTGGTCTAAGCAGACATGGCTGTGGGAGCGAGGGAGGAGGAGGAAGAGGAGGAGGAGAGAAGGAGGAGGCGGCGGCCGCGGCGAGGAGGAGGCTGGGAGTCTTGGAGTCTCTGTCTCCGGCCGGCTGACTGCTGGCTGAGGCGCAGCACTGCCTTGGTTAAATCCTTAATTGCGCGCTTACGCACAGCGGGGTGGATCTGGTTCTATTGGCCAGGGCCTCGGGAGCAGCAGTAACACCCTAACTCGTCCAACTAGTTTTAGCACAACAAAGCATTGCTTAAAAAGGGAGTGGGGGGTACGGAGGGGGTGTGTGTGTTTGTGTGTGTGTGCGCCCGCGCCCTTGTGTGTGTTTTTGCTTGTTGTGGAGTGGGGAGGGGTCTCAGTCAATCTGTTTTTAGTAAATTCCAAAGACATCGCAGAAGCCCCAGCACAAGGCTCTGTGATGTCTGGGGACAATGTGTTCCAATCAGAAGCCTCAAAAGTGCACATGTTTTGGGAATGAGGTGGGCGACCATCTTTCCTTGCTCCCCACTACCCCGCCCCCGTGGGCTGCACCAAAGGCCAGTGTAGAATTAAATACTGATACTGAAATAGGGAGTCAAGGTGCAGGGAGTGTGTGTGTGGGGGGGGCGGGGGATGTAGAATGGAGGCAAGAAAGAGGGGAAACAGCATTTTTTTTTTTTTTAAGAGGCGTGTTCGCAAGCAAGTTGTAACTTACATGTTTTGAAAATTTGCTCTTTGGGGAAAGAGGCAACTTCCTTTGCAGGAGATGAGTGTGTCCCGGACGCGGGCTGGATAGGAATGCCCAAGAATGCACAATGTCCATTAAGTCGGTGAATGGCAGAGAGAGTTCCTGCAGCCCAAAGTCCTTAACATGATTTTTAAAAATTACTGTCTTAAAGAAATATAACTTAAGGAAGCCCAAATCCTTGTTGCTGGTTTGCAAGAACAGCCAAACAGCTCCACTTCTGTTTAATATTTTCATCTATTTTCAAGCCATTGGAATAAAGAGTCTTTAACTATGTTCAGTGGCCAAAAACTCCTGCAAAGGTGAATGGATCCATGTATAACCTGCCATGCCTCCAGGAAAGAATGGGAAAGTCTCAGAAGTGGGGAAGGAGACAAGGATCAAAGCCTTTGCAAAGTCAGATGATGCTCATTGATTTCCCCCTCCTGGCTCCATGGATGTGGCACTCGAGGCACAGTCTCTCCATTCCCCAGACCCGGATTTCTGTACCCTCTCCCCTTTATTTCCTGCTGCAAAGACATCCTACTTAGCTCCTGTGCAAGGGAGAAAAGGATTCAAGAATCATTCAGTTGGCACACGAGGTCTAAACTTTGCTCTTCAGGAAGGTGCTATCCTTGTTCTAGTCGTGATCCAGCTGGGAGTTTAGAAATTCAACATAAAAGTCTCTCCCAATCCCTGTTGTTACTCCCCTCAAATAGGCAACTCCGGGGAGTGGATCCTGATTTGGGGCCTTCCTGTATCTTCCTTTACGGGGTCCAAGACCGGCAACCTGGGAGTTCCACTGGATATCTAGGGTTATCTGGCCTCCCCTCCGTTTTCCCTCCTACCGAAGAAGAAAGCGTCTGTGTTAGTTGTGTCTAGTATTAGTTTAGCCTTACTTGGGGTGTGGAGCCACTCGGCCCAAAACAGGCCGACAGGTAGAGGTAGGGTGTCTGGAACTCGGAGCAAGATACAGCCCCGCTCAGGAACTCCAAAGCAGAGCTGCCGCGCGTGCACCAGCTCCCTGCCTTTGCGGTCTGGACTGCACGCACACACAAAACGCAGCTATTGTCGCAGTTCCTTTTGGGGGAAACTTCAGTGCCGGGAGACTGGCGCCCAGCAGCATTCTCTTTCTCCCCCTGGCCCGAGTCACGAGCTTTTGGGCCTGGGCTGCCCTGGGCTTCTCTGAGGTGGACTTTAGAGTAAACAGAACCGCAACTGCCAGTCAGCCGTGACTCGGCGCTGTCGATTACCGACAGGCTGTTAACCGTCTGGATGTAGGCTGTGAGGAGCTAAAGAACAGCAGGGAAACATGGGGCTGCGGTCCTGGGCTCTGCTCTGCAGAAGTTATCGGTGCCAATCGAGTCATCTGACACACACCCTGCCATTTAATTACAGGAATCGCTTCCCCAGATCAATGCCAAGGACAGTTCAAAGCATCTCCCGGCAAAGACAAGTGGGCAGGGAGCCAGGCCTCCCTTCCTCCGGTCCCCTATCTTTGACACTTTTGGTTAAATAGAGATTTGAGTTACCACATGGTTATACTGAACAGGGTGTTCCTAGCAATGCCCTTACACCTTGCTGAGATGGCAGTTTCTAACCAGGATGGGATTGGAAGCTGCAGAATTGGGGCAAAATTTAGAAGTTCAGGATCCGATTGAAAATAATGTTACAATATCAAATTAGTTCTAGACCTTGCTAAATTTCACCCCCCCCCAAAACCCCGCGGTCAAAATGGACATTCTTTCCCATATTTCATACAAGACAAAAAGGAGTGGGGCGGGAGGGAAGAATTTTTCTTTGTTTCGGTTCCTAAAGCGTTGGCTCTCACGCAGACTTGAGCCATTCTTCTTCTGGGTGAGACCAAATCTGGATGTGTCTCTACAGGTCCAGAGCCTCAACTTTCTTGATTTTGTTCCTCTTTTCTAGGTTGACCCCACTCCCCACTCCACCCCTTCCTTAAAGGCAGCCTGGAGGGAGAGGAAGCACTAAGTTAAAAGCAGCGGAGGGTCTGTTCACAATACAGTTTTATTTAACTTCACAATATAGACATTGTAGCTCTGTGCACTACCGGCTCCTCTGCGGGCCTGTCTGCGGCTTCGGACCCACGCTCAGGACACACACCGGCCAGTATCCCGGCTCTCGAAGTAGCAAACTTTTGCTGGTGGTGTGAGGTAGTTCTCACACTAGGGCCTCCAGCTTTGTCCTAAGGCCAGCGGGCTGGACGCTATTGCCTCTCAAAATCCACCGACAAATCCAGCCGCGGTGAAACAACCCCACGGCATCAAACTCTTCCAGCGGTGCGCTTCCCGCTGAGACACGCAGGAAGAATGTAAGTAATTTTATCTTTTAGTAGCCGAAATCTGCAAAGGGAGGGAACGGGAAGTAGCGGGGGGAACCCTAAGGTAAGTGCAAGTCTTTACCACGAGCGCCACCCAGTGTCCTCGAGCAACATTGCGTAAATGGCAAACGCCAAGCTCGGTTACCGCCGGACACGAACCGGTTCTTCGTGTTAGAGTTCATTCCCAGATGGCTTTCTTTCTCTGTACTTTCAATACATCTTTCTCTCAATTCCCATCCCCTTTCCTTTCCTTCTTGCACATTCATACTTTTCCTTCCTCCTCCCACCGGCTCACCTTTTTCTGGGTCACCTTTTTTTTGGTGCCCCCTGCCCCATCCCTCAATTCTTGGGTGTAAGGCGCTGCTTCAATGTCCCCACCTGGGGTGACTCTCCTTTCCTAGCCTTTTTTTTTTTTTTTTTTTTTTTTGACAGAGTCTTGCTTTGTCGCTCAGGCTGGAGTGCAGTGGTGTGATCTTGGCTCACTGTAACCTCTGCCTCCCGGGTTCAAGCGATTCTCGTGCCTCAGCTTCCTGAGTAGCTAGGATTACAGGCACCTGCCACCACGCCCGCCTAATTTTTGTACTTTTAGTAGAGGCAGGGTTTCACCATGTTGGCCAGGCTGGTCTCGAACTCCTGACCTCAAGTGATCCACACAACTTGGCCTCCCAGAGGGCTAGGATTACAGACTGAGCCACCGCCCCCGGCTGCCTTTCCTAGACATTTGTGAAGAAGCAGGCCCTCCTTTAGTTAGATGAGGTGCTTGGGAAGCTTTCAGTCGTTCACTACTATGGGCTGAAAAGAGTGCCACTGAGTTTGCAGGGAGAGAGTCATGGAAGGGAGTGGGGTAGCAGAAAATTTTAATAACAGCATTTACTCAACTTTCTCCATGTAGCCTATCTGGAAATCTATTTACTCATAGAAGTGCCAACAGTAGAACATCTTTTCTTTTGGGCTTGAAACTGAGAAAGTTCAGTGCAGTTGAAAATATTTAATTTACGAAGTTAAGATATTTTTAATATGGAAACCTTCATTTATATAAAACATTGAACACATCAATTGGATGTGCATAATTCAAGTATATAAAGGACCCCTCAATATGATGCTAGTATTGTATAGGCACACTTGATATAAAAAGCACTTTTTGACTTTATCAGTAGAATACTTACTCTTTAAAAGTCCAGTTTTGGGGGTGAGGTTTATTTTTCTTTTTATTTGCACTGCTTTATCCATTTATCTGTCCAGTGAAAAATGCTCTCAGAGCAATTCACTCTTATCATGATCCATTTAGAGTACTTTTCATCCCAGAACTCTCAAACACAACAAAACTGGTTAAGTCATATGTTTTGTAGAGGTAGACCTGAGTAATCATTTTATTACAATGGAGCTGCAGTTATCTTTGAGCTGGGGCACTAAGGTCATTTAATAACTTAAGGTAACAGCTCTGAAATATTCAGTGTGATATTTGTATAGGAAAAGCACATTTCTTTGAACTAGGGTGAGATGAAAAGATAGGAGTTATGATTGCAAAAGTAGCAAAGGCTTTCAAAAATATCACAAGTTGTCGGTCATTGGTTTTGGCAATGCAACTGAATGGCCTTTGTCTCCCAATAGAGGGCTAGGCACACTGACTTGGATCTAGCATTCAGAGGTGGTTCATCTGAGTTAGGAAAACCAATTAATTCCCCACGTAGGTTGAAAGTTCTTCCCATGCTTTTATGAGGCTGAACTAACTAAGCCCAAGCTAAAATGTTTGGGAGCCCATATAAATCAACAGTGAGCTTATCTAGGGAGGGAGAAGAGGGAAAGTGGGTGTGAAGGGTAACAGGATAAATAGAAAAAAGGTTTCCTCCCATGCTGAAATTAATTATAATATCCCCTTGCCCTCAAGAAAAATGTGTTTGGAGTTAAAGAGCATCCCCAACAAAGTAAATCTCAAAGGATTCACTAGTAGGCAATTATATAAATATTCTGAATAAATTAAAAATCCCCAGAGGGAAAAACTATTTTCCACTTAATTCCAACCTAATAAGATTTTTGGTTTATTTCCAAATGATAGGGCAGATCATAGACTTCTACACGTTTTGTTTTTATAATTAAGACATTAAAATATGTTTATTCATTTAACTTAAACATAACTAGCTAGGAAAAGGCCTTAAGTATCCACTCAAATCTATTCTCTATGAGACGAATTTAATATACCACAGCTGAAAACACTTCAAGTTCATCTAAATAGGAAGTAAATGGGATTATATTATTATATGGCTTTGCAAACTGAAATTGAGGCATATTCTTCATCCCAAATTCGGATTTCATCTTCTTGAAAGGAAGGTTTGGCTGTGGTACTATTTACAAAACCTTTAGTCTTCTTAAAGATATATAAATATTCTAAATTCTAAAAATACCCCCTGTGGAGTTAAAAGAAAAGTAATTGACAGACAGGAATTCAGAGCAATGATCCAGCTCTGGCAAGGAAATAGCAAGAGTGAAGCTTCAGTCATCTTTAATAACATCCTAATTCCAAGATCTATTTATAATTTTAAAGTTCATTGATCATAAGCCACTGTATTTTATGATCTGACAACATTGCATGCAGAGATGCAGAAAACCAATTCTGAAGGCAAAGCCATGCAGATTATTCAAACACTGTGAGCTACGTAAAACTTGGCCCACAACGTATATGCACAGGGGCAGATAGTATGATTTTATAAGCATTTTTACCATCTGCCCTAATTATATCATTTTTATAGATTAAAACAAACAGTAAGAAAATACAAAACCTTTTTCTACAGCTGTGTTTACTACCTTTACCTTTTATAAAGAAAAAAAAAATCTTAAACAGGCAACCCCAGCCTGAGATAAGAGGTTTCCCTGCTGTGTTACACAGCACAATCAGTCGAAGCTGCAGTGCCCACCTGGACTTGCATCCCTCTGTGCTCCTGCAGAAGAAAATTAAGGCAACAGAAAGGAAAAGTCAATAGCTTTCCAAGTGAAGTGTAGCTGACAGCAATGGAGTCACTTTTAAAAACTGTGGGCAGAAAAGATACATTACTTGGCAGCGAGAAGCTTAGTAATATTCAATGTATATAGCCCATGGGCAGTTAAGGAAAATTTTACTTTTTCAACATTAAGTCTTCAGTTTTGTTTTACTGTTTCAACATAGCAGGCTCTTGGATGGTACATGTAGCAAAGTATAATAAACATATACCTTAGTATAATTTATTGCTGCATCCTGATTTATAATTTTGGGCATATAACTGCACGTGTCCAGTGGTTTGTGTGCATTCCCCCAATTGATGCATGCGTTTCAGTTGGTTACTTAGTGAATCAAGGAACACTGTAGTTGTTGCTACAACTTTTCCATAGACCTCATTTTGTAGGCAACCTACTGTGTGTCTGCATGCACCACTATTAGTGCATACAGGTTTAGGGATGTCCGGAATTTTTCTTAAAAGTTCCAGGAGGCCGGGCGCGGTGGCTCAAGCCTGTAATCCCAGCACTTTGGGAGGCCAAGACGGGTGGATCACGAGGTCAGGAGATTGAGACCAGGCTGGCTAACACGGTGAAACCCCGTCTCTACTAAAAAATACAAAAAACTAGCCGGGCGAGGTGGCAGGCGCCTGTAGTCCCAGCTACTCGGGAGGCTGAGGCAGGAGAATGGCGTAAACCCGGGAGGCGGAGCTTGCAGTGAGCTGAGATCCGGCCACTGCACTCCAGCCTGGGCGACAGAGCGAGACTCTGTCTCAAAAAAAAAAAAAAAAAAAAAAAAGTTCCAGGAATCCTTGGAGTTAGAGAGGGAAAAGATACTTCTGATGACACTCGGGACATTAGCAAGCCACAGAGTATATACCAGCATTGCATTAAATAATTTATTAGAATAAAAAAGGCCAAGTTGGAAATCAACAAATCAGATAAACAAAAGATATAGGCAAGAAAAACTGTATTCATACATGAAAAAATTCAGAATGTTCCATTATTCCCTACAGTTCTCTGTTGTCTTGTTATTTGAGTCTCTAGCTGCTTCATGGGTACATTGTTACAGCTTTTTTACACATGCCATTCAAGAGATTCAGACACATTTAGGGTTATGTTATAGAGTAACTGTGCTAGGTTGTTAGCAGTTAACCTGCATAGGAAACTTGGAGAGGATAGGAAGAATGTTTTAGCGTCAGGATAAATAGATGAACCAAAGAGAATATCATATTTGCTAAAGTGATAATACTTTTAATGGAATTATTCCCGAAGCCTGTTAGTTTGGCATAAAAATAGGGGGAAAAGTATCTAATAATTAAAATTGCCTGGTAATTTTTCCTAACTTATAAGAGTGATGGAAGAGATTAGAAGAGAAGTAGACCAAAGAACAGAAAGCAAAAGGATAGAAATAGATCTACTTTGTACTCTCTGAATTAAAATAATCACTGGGGGACACTCAGGAAAAAGTACTTGTCCACCCGAGGACTGTCTTTTAGGGAACACTTCTCAGAGAACTTGGAATGAAAGTCACTTCTTTGTGACTCCCTTTTACTAGGGTCATTAAAATTCAACGTGGCCTTAAATATCACAGTTTAGGAAAAATGTTCTGTAAATGTTTTGAGTACGTTATTGGGCTCCATTCCTCTTCAGAGTCTTATGGAGAGTATTTGGCATGTCTTGCAAATTTTATAGACCTTTAAATGTTTTTTCCAAAGGGATTTCACATATAATTCACTTATACTTTCACAGTGCCTTGAGAAGCAGCTATGTCTGCCTGTTTTGGGTGGTCCTCAACTTTTATATATTTGCCTTTCATTTAACTTGAACTTGCTCATATTCCATATTGGCATTCCTACCTCACCCTTTATTGGTGGGTTTGAGTGGTGATGTGGTGGCACTGCCTGCCAGCTACTGCTGTTAGGAGTAAAGTGCCTGCCTGGCCTTTGAACAGTGCCAAGTTTGTATTCCCTCTGTCTCACACTATGCCTAGGAATATCTGGGCATGGAATTCCTGGCTCAATGGAGGGCTGCCATCTCCCCATGTCTTGTCTAATCCCTCCCATCACCATCCTTGCAATTGCCACTTTCTCCATGGGCATGGAGGCTAACCACTGGGCTTGCCTAGCCTTCTGCTCCAGTTCCTGCAGATCAGTGTGTTCCTGAAAATGAGAGATGCCTGGCTCAGCTCTCCCATGTCCATGAAAGACAAATGGCCATCTCGTCTGCTCTCCATGGGGTTGGGCCAGAGGAGATAACACTGATAAAAATTGCAGTTAGGAATTTTATATTTGGTTAGCACTTTGATATGGATATCCATTTTCAAATACATTTGTTTTGAATGAAAGGTACTCCTTGAATACCTAATTGACAGATTAATATACTGAGGCCCAAATAATCCACTTTTATAATAATAGTTCCTTGCATTTGCTTAGATTTTTAAGCTTTTAAAAAAAATTCTAGAAAGTTCTCATATAATTGATTGTTTACTCTCACGATATTCTTGAGAGGCAAGTAAGGCAGGAAGAAACCTGATTTCCCAACTTTCTATTTGACATACACTATGTAAATTGTGTTGTTACCTAAGAGTAGTTAAAATTTCCCATGGTCAAAATGCTCTGTGTATGCACATGCAAAAAGAGTTGGTCATGGACTGAAGTAAACTTGCTACTCTTTTAATATTAAACAACAATAACAACAGCAGCAATTCGGGCCAGGCGAGGTGAGGCATGCCTGTAATCCTAGCACTTCGGAAGGCCAAAGTGGGAAGATCACTTGAGCTCAAGAGTTTGAGACCAGCCTGGGCAACGTAGTGACACCGCTACAAAAAATTTAAAAATTACCCAAACAGGGTGACATGTACCTGTGGTCCCAGCTACTTGGGAGGCTGAGGTGGGAGGTTCACTTGAGCCCAGGAGGCTGAGGCTGCAGTGAGCCATGATCATGCCACTGCACTCCAGCCTGGGTGACAAAGTGAGACCTTGTCTCAAAAAAAACAAAAACAAAAACAAAAAAACCCCAAAAAATCACAAAACCAACGATAGGCATTTACTATATGCTAAATGCTTTATGCGTATTATTTCATTTAATCTTTACAATAGCCTGTAAGAAGGTGCCATTATTATCCATTTTACATAGATGAATGTGAAGCAGAGAGATTAAGAAAGAAATTTAAGGTCAGGCACGGTGGTTCATGCCTGTAATCCCAACACTTTGGGAGGCCGAGGCAGGCAGATCACGAGGTCAGGAGATCGAGACCATCCTGGCTAACATGGTGAAACCCCGTCTCTACGTCTCTACTAAAAATACAAAAAAAAAAAAAAATTAGCTGGGTGTGGTGGCGGGTGCCTGTAGTCCCAGCTACTCAGCCTGGGTGACAGAGCAAGACTCCATCTCTAAAAAAAATAAGTAAAGGAAAGGAAAGGAAGAAACTTAATTATAATTATTATCCTGTGGCTAATAAGTTCATTGCATGGGAGTTCTCTAAAACCAGAAATCCTATACCCTGTGAAAGATACAAGCATAGAATTGAGGCTTTAAATACCAGAATAACGTTTCTGTTGCTAGTCTCCTTTTTTGTGTGTGTTCTTACACATAAAGACACATACAATAAGCTGTGGCTGTTTTAGTTGCAGTAGTTTGGTTTTGTTTGTGTTTGTTTTTGTTTTATGGGTTTTTTGTTTTTTGTTGTTTTTTTTTTTGAGGCAGTCTCGCTCTGTCGCCCAGGCTGGAGTGCAGTGGTGCGATCTCGGCTCACTGCAACCTCTGCTTCCCGGGTTCAGGCCATTCTCCCGCCTCAGCCTCCTGAGTTGCTGGGACTATAGGCGCCCGCCACCACACCCAGCTAATTTTGTTTTTGTATTTTTAGTAGAGACGGGGTTTCACCGTGTCAGCCAGGATGGTCTCGATTTCCTGACCTTGTGATCCGCCTGCCTTGGCCTCCCAAAGTGCTGGGATTACAGGCGTGAGCCACCATGTCTGGCTGTAATAGTTTGTTTATATAAACAGTTTCCTTTCCCTTTAATCAGTTTCACTTTTCTTTAGAATCCAATTGTTGGATATTAGTATCCACATCTTAGGAAATTGAATGGAAATATACTGTAAATCTGAGGTAGGGCGTTTTTTAGTGTTGGAACAAAGAAAATTCAGGGAAAAGTTTCTCTTGATAGAAAGCTTAATTTTATAACTGATGTTAAATGTCGATGAGCAATTGGTCCCTGGAACTAACTGATGACAAACACACATAAAACTAAGCAGAAGATCTTGTCCCACCGTTTGCCCCCATTCTTTATTTTCCCTTGTTTTTCACACATGTGTCTCACACATGTATCTACAGACTATTCTGGCAAAATGTTCACACTGTTTATTTAACAAAGTTATGTATAGAATGACCACATAATTTATCATCCAAACTGGGGATTTTTTTTTTTTTTTTTTTTTTTTTTTTGAGACAGGGTTTCACTCTGTTTCCCAGGCTGGAGTGCAATGGCAGGATCTCGGCTTCCTGCAACTTCTGCCTCCTGGGTTCAAGTGATTCTCCTGTCTCAGCCTCCCGAGTAGCTGGGATTACAGGCATGCGCCACCACACCTGGCTAATTTTGTACTTTTAGTAGAGATGCAGTTTCTCCATGTTGGTCAGGCTGATCTCAAACTCCCGACCTCAGGTGATCCGACTGCCTCGGCCTCCCAAGTGCTGGGATTACAGGCATGAGCCACCGCGCCTGGCCCAAACTGGGACATTTTTGACAGTGAAAAGGGATTGATAATTACTTTACTAGGACAATAGGAGTAAACTGGAGTAGTCCTGGCTAAACCTTGATTTTGTAGCATATTTCTCATATACTCCAAAGTCATTCAGGAGGCCATCTTGGAAAGTCCTGACCAGTAGCCTCGCATCATGGAAACTTGCCTGGTTAGCAAAGCTTAGGTTTTTTTAGTTGCCTTGGGGTTGACCTACATAGCCTATCCTCAGTAGGTTAGGGATGGTCAAGACCGCCACCTGTACATATGCAGGTTGTGCAATGCATAAGTGTGCCATGGTGAAGGGGAGGGGGAGCCGGAATCCGGCCCACACTATCCTTGCCCAGCCAAATGTCCAAGTGAGGGTCTGCATCTCCCCTGAGAAAGGAGCATCTATTTCCACCTCACACAAAGGTACCCCATGGAATAGTAGACTCTCTGAGTACAACAAAGTTCACTTCCTTATCTAACATTTTCCTAAGTGTTCACTCTATATCCTTTACTTCATTTTGATTATTTTATTTTTAATAGTTTTGGC
>NW_012101454.1:3430311-3452338 GCF_000951045.1 Mandrillus leucophaeus
TTTTTTTTTTTTTTTGTAAGACAGAGTTCCGCCATGTTGCCCAGGCTGGTCTGGAATTCCTGGGGGTCAAAGGGTCCACCCGCCTCAGCCTCCCAAAGTGTTGGATTATAGGTGTGAGCCACCATGCCTGACCTGTTTCCTTTTCACCTGAGAACTTCCTAAGGCTTTTTCGAAATCCAGTATATAGAGAAGATAAATGCTTATGCCTACACTGACCATGCATTAATGCACTGTATTTCTTTTCTTACATGAGGTATGCCATGTATAACAAGGATTTCCCTTACTGCCTAGGTTTCCTCAAAGAGTGAAACTTTGAGGACTACTACTTTTCACAAAACTTTTTAAATGTACTCCTGCCTTTGCAAGAGAAATGACTATCTGATACAATTAACGTTGGACCATAGACCCAAAGAACAATGAATATTTCAAACACAAATTGCTTTTGAGAATCATAGTCTTATTCTGGGCTTGAAGACATTCATGTAGGAAATTAACAGAAAATTTTAATAAAGACTCTTTGGATAAAGAAAATTAGATGAAGAATGCCAGTTTGTCTTTTAAGTTGCTTGAGCAGATCTGTCATAACAGACATTGCCCCAGATTGTGGAACCCTTTCCTTCTTACATCTTTTAATGGTAGTAGAACTTACAATACCATAATTTCCTTTCATTTTTGACAGTGTTATACTATCTTTTTAGATTTACACTGACAGCATTTCATCTTGACATCATTAGATCATCTCACCTGACTTTTGCATGGTGCACATCATTACCTTACGATGGTGCTATACAATTACCAGTGAAATGAATAGGGTATTAACATGATTACTGAAAAAAGTTAGCACATACAGATATAGCATTCTGCAATTGAAAGCATTTTATAGCTATTAATTAGTCTGCCCAACACTCCTGGGATCCAGTGAAACTTACTTTTTTTTTTTTTTTTCCAGTAGGATAATGAAAGGGAGTGACTTAGACAATATTGCAGAACCAGGCAGTGGCTGAACTTTTCTTAACTTCCTTGATATTTTTAAGCCTAAGAAAGTTGGGTGTGAAGATTTATAGTCACTCATCACTGTCTTGAAAGGGCAGTCATGTGAGAAAATTCCACAAGAATACCACTTTTTCTAGTTTCCATTTCATGATTATCATGGCAATTATTGATAATCAGTTCTTCTAGGTTTTGTGAAAGTTTTGGGAGACAAGTAATCTGGAATTATTTAAAGTCTCCACCTTAAATGGAATTGATTTGGTCTGAGAAAAATCACATAACTTTGAATCATTAATCAGGAAATGTGATCAAAGGATGACACAGAAACAGCTTTAGAACTATAGAAATCTTGATCATTGAAAAGCATCTGTACTTTCTTCATAAATTTTTCTAAAACATCTCACAAAGATAATGCCTTACCAATGACATCCTAGACTTGGGAGACTCGGTGTTGTCTTGGAGGAGAGGATGAACTGACTACCTTTTTCTAAATCATATAATTCACCCTGAGTTCCAATTTTAAGGTGATGAAATAAATTAATTGTATGAATTAGTTAAAATTTTGCAAACTTTTTGAGCTTTGGTTTGTTTTCTCATTCTCATTTGTATAAAGAGAATATGTATCATAAAGATTATCATGAGGGTAAAATGAGATAACAGATATAAAACACTCAGCTTAATGCTTGGGCACAGTAGACATTCAATAAAGCGGAGCAGTTCCTATAATTCAAGAGACTTTGACTGATCTAGGAACTAGAGCAGAAACGTTGGTGGCTTGAAAGTGGTAGTTCTGGCTGGGTGTGGTGGTTCACGCCTGTAATCCCAGCACTTTGGGAGGCCGAGACGGGCGGATCACGAGGTCAGGAGGTCGAGTCCATCCTGGCTAACATGGTGAAACCCCATCTCTACTAAAACTACAAAAATTAGCTGGGCGCGGTGGCGGGCGCCTGTAGTCCTAGCCACTGGGGAGGCTGAGGCAGGAAAATGGCGTGAACCCGGGAGGCGGAGCTTGCAGTGAGTGGAGATCACGCCACTGCATTCCAGGCTGGGCGACAGAGCGAGACTCCGTCTCAAAAAAAAAAAAAAAAAAAAAAGGAAGTCGTAGTTCTTAGGGGACAGTTCTTCACTCTTGGCCCTTCTTCTGCTACATTTACACTGCCTGGAGAAGTCACAGGGATCATTATTTTCCCTCGATGTGTTCTGCCATGACTCAGCAGTAAAAGAGTAGTATCAGTGGATGGAGCTGGGAGATGGATCAGAACCAGCTTATCTGACTTTAACTAATATTGTTTTATCAAATTTTCCCCCACCCATCTGCAAAAGGAAGAAACCAAATGAGAGGAGTACAAATTTTCACTGTAATTGAATCAAATTATAACACCTGGAATTACACGTATGTCTATCTTGATTGGCCTATTGACAGCCATATATATTTTGTGGACAACTAGTATGTTTATGAAATGGGCTTTTGAGGTCAGGAATATTGCATCATTTATATTTTAGGCACAATTTTCAGTCTTTCCTTAGACCTTGGAATTCACTCTTTTCACTCCCAGCCTGACTACCACTCAGCTCATCTCATCCCCCCTATTGCAATAGCCTCCAACTGGTCTTTCCACCTTCAAGCTCTCCAAGCTCCCCTCCAGTCACCTATCACAATGATAGCTACTCCCTATGAGGTCAAGTCTGAACTTCACATCGTGGCACAAAAGGCTTCCAGAATCTGCTCCAACCCTAACAATCTAGTATATCTCCATCTTTTTTAGCTTCCAAATCAATCTCATTTCTTCAGCCAAGCTGATTTTCTCCCTGTTGCCTGATCATATCGAACACTTTTCCAGGTACCTCATTGACTATTCATTCTCTTACCTATCTCTGAGTTCAGTGTCAAAAGCAGAAGTCATTCTAAATGTTTTAGGCAAGGAATTGAATGCCAGTGACTGGGTGCTTACAAAGTGTCAGAAGAGCTGGAGGAAGGGTCTAAGCTAGGCCTCTAGGGACAACTCCTAGAACACCAGGAAGGGTGCTACCAGAAAGACTGAATTCAGAACCCACTGCTATAGCAACAACCCCAGGATCAGAAACTGCTGCCATTACTGCTGCTATAATTGCCTCTCAACCAAAGGAGCTGGAGAAAAACAAAAAACAAACAAACAACAACAACAAAACGCTAGAATGTGATTGGGGAGAAAACACAAAAATTTATATTTCCATACCCTGTCACTGTCAGTAAAAGCAAAAAGGTGTATGAAAATGGCCTCTCACTTCTATTTTCTACATTAGATACAAGGCCATTTGCTACATTGGATACAAGGCATTGCAAAATCCTAGTTGCAACGAAGGCTTGGTGTACATGAAAGCAACTAGAGGTGAGGTGGATGAACTTTGAGAGAGCCTTCTTCCTTCTCCTCTGCTACCAAAATCTTGTATATCCATTTCAAGGATCAGTTCAAATACTGTATCGTCCAGGAAACAGCAAGCAATGTCAATGGCAGATCTTTACGCTTCCTAATCACCCTTAACCCACATTGCAGAGATGGTCAATACGCAGTTCACTTAGCCATACCTTGCCTTCCTACACCTCTAATGGTCATCCCACTTGAATTGCAAGATTAAAGCACAAGATTTACTTAGCCTGGAATTGGCCTCAGAATTGTTCTTACCACAGTACTCAAGTCAGCCTTAATCAAGTGATGGCAGATAATGCTTCAGATATACCCTGTTTGCAAGCCCTGAAGTCTATTCTTCAGGCATCTAGACAGCTTTTGATTAAATATATTAGATTGCAATTCTGACTTGATCGTTCCCTAACCTCAGAGTATGATGGTCTGAAATAAGGATACTGGTGGATGTGTGTGTTGGGGGTGTGGAGAAGTAAGTAGTCCTGAATCATAGATTTTAGATCTGGAAACGGCTTCAAGAAATACCTTGGTACAGTTCTTTGTCTGTAGGCAGGAAAGCTTTTATATCCGAGTTTAAAAATGAATAAACTGAGGGCCAGAGAAATTAAGTAACTTTCTAAGTTTACACAGGTATGTTTTGTTATCTGATAACAGCATATTACACTTCAAGATTTTACAAATGATTTTACACTTCAAGGAATTACAAATGAATCTACTTCTCTCATCTTTTGTGCTTCTTTATTATTGATAATTCATCACAGTCTATAAAATATAAATTTAGTAACTGAGTTTTTCTCCTTTTCATAATCTTCATTTCTACCAGGAAATAATCACAAATGGCAACAAAACAAAACGAAAAAATACCTAGCATAAGAGTACAGGTTGTGGAGTACTGTTTATTACCATGTTCAACCTTGAGAAAAATTGCAAAATAGGTGAAATTTATCTAAATTGACTTCTATCTTTAAATATGTCTTTTTTCCTTCCTGTAGGTTCCTAAGACTTTTATGGATATTTAAGGTTTCCCACAGGCTCTTTCTCCCTGGAGAATTGTCCTATACACTAGAGCTTTTTCATTTATGTATCTTGCATTCATAAGGGCACTCATCACCTTTATGAGCTATTAACCTAAAACTGACGAAGTGACAAGAGTTTTGTGTACCTTGCCTTGCCATAATCTATATCTTACTGACTTCTCCTGATAGCAAATTGCCACAAACTTAGTGCCATAAAATAACACAATTTATTATCTTACAGTTCTGTGGGTCACAAGTCTGGTATGGGCCTCACCAGCCCAAAATCAAGGTGCTGGCAGGCTGTGTTCCTTCTGGAGGCTCTAAGGGAGAATTATTTCCTGTTTGTGGGGTTGTTGATAGAATTTGGTTCCTTGCAGTTGTAGAGCTGAGATCCTGGTTTTCTTGCTGGCTATCTGACTGCTGATCCCAGGTTCTACAGGCCGCTGTGTTCCCTAGCTCATGGTTCCCTTCCTCCACCTTTAAAGTCTGCAACGGTGAATGAATACCTTCTCACATCACAGTTCTCTGAGCTCCTCTTCTGCTTTTAAGGGTCATATGATGAGATTAATCCCACTCAAATAATTCAGGATAATCATCTCACCTCCAGGTTGTAACCTTCCTTAATCACCTCTGCACAGTCCCTTTTGTCATATTCGGTAACTTATTTACAGAACTAGAACATTGACAACTTTGGGAGGCCGTATTCTGCCTACCATATCTGGCTTCCATAGCATAATCCCATCTTGATCCAGTTTCCCTCTTTATTTCCTGCCTTCCTCCCTTCTTTCCTTTTATCCTTCTTAACACACTATTGAGCATCTACTATAACGATAAGTACTTACATACGTGTGATGAATGCAAAGATGATAACAGTGTGACCCCTTTGTCATCTTTGTTACTCAAGTTACTGTCTGGTAGCTCTTCTCTTACTCTTCTGATTGCTTCTTTTTTTGTGTAGTATCTTTCTTCTACCCCAGGGCAGAATTTGGAACCTGTCACATGGAGCCTGTCAGTGTCTTATTCTGAATAACTCATTTAGTGCTGAGACTGCCTGCATATGAACCTATTTATGTACATATCTCAGACCCCACTTCTCTTTTTCAGACCTCTCTCCTGAATTCCAGTTATACATCTTCAGGTGGACATTTAAATTTACTCCATTATCACCTCCAACTCAGTTAGGATGGAACTTACCATGCTTTAGACTTCCTTCTTGAAGAAGCTCAAAAATTCTCCTAGTCACAAAGGTAGAAAACTTTTCAATCAATCTTAACTGCCCCTTCGTCTTATTTTTGTAACAGGGATGCTATCTGGGGGAGGGGGAAATTAAACTTATGTATTTTATCTTTGGTAATATCTAATTACTAGTTGTCCCACAGCTCTCACATCCAGAGCCAAGTCGGGTCAACTTCTATCATAGAGTTTTCTCCATAGTACAAGAAAGATTTACCTTCTGCCTCTAATGGGGAGGCTTTGGAAATCTGCCCCAGAGTAGAAGAGAGATAAGATGTGGCGGAGTTCAAGTTGAGACAAAAGTCAAAGGAAGATGCAATTCCTTCTGGGAGTATGAGGAAGAGAAAGAGCAAATCAGTAGCAGGAAGGCAAGTGGCCAGATTCTCCTTTGTACTAAAGTTCTGGAGTAGAAATTAGGAATGAGGGGGAAACCACAAACAGAGTGTTTTGCCCCTGAGTCAGAGCTGGCTTGAAGCTCACCAAACTTGCTTTTTCCTGAAAGACACCCAGACTACATTTCTTAAGATTCCCTTGCAGTCAGTTGGCAGCCACATGACTAAGTTCCAGCCAATAGAATGTGGCACAACTGATGGACTCATTACTTTCATCTGGGTCATTAAAACCCTCTGTGTTTAATCCTCCTGAATCTTTCAAATCCAGTGGAAAACCCTCAGGTCCTCCGGCAAGGGTTCTTTACCTTTATAAATCATTATGGATCCTTGGAGCCGTCTGGTAGAGCCTATGAACTCTTTTTTAGAATAGTGTTTTTAAATGTGTGAAATAAAAGCCAAAAGATTACAATGAAAACAGATTATTTTGAAACACAGTTAACAAAGTATCTTAAAATGCAAATCTGTGATACAGTAATGTGTGTTCTTCTTTATTAATGCATTAAATTACAAGATCTAGTGGCAGGTATAATAACTACCATGCTTCCAACATGCTGATGATATAAAGAGATAGCACTGATACCTGTAGTGTGAAAAAAAAATCTGTGATTTATTTCAATGACAAAGTTGCAGGCTTAGCAGACATCTTTCAGTTAACAAAGGGCACAGGACTTGCCCAGCCACCTTTGCAGCTTAGACTAGTATGTGAATCTGAGACCCTATCTCCTTTATTGCCCTTAGATCACATAAATCCTCCCCAGCCTTGCCCCATATTCCCAGATGTTATCCTGGGGTGCAGCAGGATGAAGGGGGAAAATCTCAAAGTTTGAGCCATAAACCTGAAATAGACCAAATTACTTAAAACGGGAACTATTTAAAGCTGAAGAGAATGAAATCATGTCACTAGACAAATTTAACCTTTCTCACCCTTCAGGGGGGTTGGGTGGAACTTACAGTGAAATTTTGATCAGTAGGAGACACTGAAGGAGTCAGATATGATGTAGGGAAAACTTCTGCCACTTAAAAAATTGAGAGAAAGCCTGGCTTTTCTGCCCCCCACCTTCCACATGGGAAAAGTAGAGAAAAGAAGGAAAGTGATGTAGAGGAAGAAGCAAAGTAGGAGAGGCATAGGTCATAGCTTCCAACTCTGGGCTGAAATTTGCAGATATAGGGATGTGGGCTGGGTTGAGAAGAAAGAGGCTTTTGCTGTGATTCTAATTGGAATGCAGAGGCCTCCATGCAAAGTAGCCTCTTTTGAACCTGGAGGGTTCAGAAAGGTAGAGATGTTGGTATGAATGGTTAAGGAGAGGGCTATTGTTACTCTTCCTCAGTTCCCATGTGATGTGCAGGTACTCAGAAATTTCTGCATGCTTTATGGGACAATGTGAAGGATAGCTGATTGGGGAGCTGGTAGTCTTGTTGTTGGGACTGTTGTAGGGAGGGGTTAGTTGACCATACTCATATGAACCTACTCACAGAATTCATTTTTTTCAGGGGCAGGAAAAAACTAATAGACACTCAACAGAGGATTACAGAGATGGCTATAGTCATGATGGAACAGAGTCAGCAAGAGAAGACCACTGCGTGTGAATCAATAAAGAGAATAACCTGCAAGTTCCCCAGGCATCCCTCAGCACACCTGAGTGCAAAAGGATCAGGGACCTGCCCAGCCACACCTCAGCAGAGAGCAGCTAGGACTTGGATAATTATTCGCAGCTACAACTCCATCATTGCCATGATATCACATGAACCTCTCTGACAATGAGAGGCCACCATGGAGAGGAGTAGTGGAAGAGAGAAAGAATCTGAAGGAAGCAGTTTTCAAAAGAGATAGAGTTATTGCAAAGTGATTTCATAACAGGAAGACTAAGACACTTAAACTTTTAAGCTTTCTTGACCCCAGATTCATACTTAGGGTAATGGGGTCTCATGAGGAAGATGATTGGTTATAAAAATAAAGAAACAGGATTTTTTCCCTTATATGCATAATTTGTATATTTGAAGCCCTTTTACATTTCTCCTTTGGTGGTAAGAGAGCTTGCAAAAATGGCCCAAATTCTCCATTGCTCTCTGTATGGACTTTGTATCATAAAGTTACAGCTCCTCCCATCAAAAAGTGGAGTTGGCCGGGCACGATGGCTCACACCTGTAATCCCAGCACTTTGGGAGGCCGAGGCAGGCAGATCACGAAGTCAGGAGATGGAGACCATCCTGGCTAACACGGTGAAACCCCGTCTCTACTGAAAATACAAAAAATTAGCCGGGCGTGGCGGGGGGGCGGGGCACCTATACTCCCAGCTGCTGGGGAGGCTGAGGCAGGAGAATGGTGTGAACCCGGCAGGCGGAGCTTGCAGTGAGCCGAGATCGTGCCACTGCACTACCGTCTGGGTGACACAGCAAGAATCCGTCTCAAAAAAAAAGAAGAGTCTACTTTTTGAATCCAGACAGGACTTGTGACTTTCTTCGGCCAAAAGAATACAGCAGAAATCGTGATGCATCGGTTTGAAGCCCATGCTTCAGGAGGTCTTTCATTGCTCTCCTGGACTTCTACTGTCAGCATGAGAGCCAGCTCTGGCCAGCCTGCTGCAGAAGAGAGACCTTATGAGGACTCAAGTCATCTCAAATGAGGTCATCCTAGACCAGCCAGCCTCTAGCTGACCCAACAGATGGCTCATGAGTGAGCCCAGCTTAGATCAGCCAAGCCTGTCTCAGATGAAGAGAATCTTCCAGCCAATTCACAGATTCATTACGCCACTAAATTTTCATTTAAGCCACTACATTTTGGGGTGGTTTGTTATGCACCAAGAGCTAACTGATAAACCTACAGAAGTAATAATATGTCCTATTGCCTCTTCTCCTTCTGTCATATATCACAATAACCACTTTATTTTCTTACCTTTCAGCCTTTTTCCTCTCCAAACCATCTTGCAGCCCTGAGCTAGACCAAGCCTTCTGCATGCTTCTTTCTTTTCTCTTACGCCCTGAGGGTCAAAATAACAATAGTACTTGACACCAAGTCACTCACAGATTTTATTTCCTGGAATACAGTTCCCTCCTTTTGCTATAACCCCCAGTATTTGATCTTCCTCAGTCACTGCAGTAGCTGCCACCCTAAAGCTCTCCTGGGAACACCTTCCCAACTGAGGCCCAGGATGCAGATTGCTGGTCTGGCATGCTTTCTGTACCACTCTAACCATCCTGTCCTGGAGGGGATTTTTATCTACCCTTATTTGGAGGGTCTTTTCAGTGGGGGCTATTTCTCAACCTTGGGTCATCCAGCCTTCTCATGGTTATAGTGCTCTAAGGTCTTCCAAAGGATGCTTGTATTTTTAATTTCTTAGCTCCAATGATCAAGAAAGTGAGAAGTCCTTTCTTCATAACCTGAACAGGAATGAAATTCCTATACATGCTGCAACATGGATGAACCTTGAAAACACTATGCTAAGTGAAACAAGCCACACACAGAGACCACATATTGTATGATTTCACTTATATGAAATACTGCTATGGTTTGAATGTTTGTCCCCTCCAAAACTCACGTTGAAATCTAATCCCCAATAGGTGGTATTGAGAGGTGGAGTCTTTAAGAGGTGATTGGATCATGAGGACTCTGCCCTCATAAAGAGATTAGTCCATTCATGGATTAATGAATTAATGAGTTATCATGGGAGTGAGACTGGTAGCTTTATAAGAGGAAGAGAGACCTGAGCTAGCACTGAGCTAGCACACTCAGTCCACTTACCATGTAACGTCCTACTCCACCTCAGGACTTAGCAGAGAGTCCCCACCAGCAAGAAGGCCCTTACCGGATGTAGCCCCTCAACCTTGGATTTCTCAGCCTCCATAGCTGTAGAAATAAATTCCTTTTCTTCCTCTTTTTTTTTTTTTTTTTTTTTTTTTTGAGACCGAGTCTTGCTCTGTTGCCCAGGCTGGAGTGCAATTGTGCAATCTCTGCTCACTGCAAGCTCCGCCTCCCGGGATCACGCCATTCTCCTGCCTCAGCCTCCCGAGTAGCTGGGACTACAGGCGCCCGCCACCTCGCCCGGCTAGTTTTTTGTATTTTTAGTAGAGACGGGGTTTCACCATGTTAGCCAAGATGGTCTCGATCTCCTGACCTCGTGATCTGCCCGCCTCAGCCTCCCAAAGGGCTAGGATTACAGGCGTGGGCCACCGTGCCCGGTCCCTTTTCTTTATAAATTACCCAGCTTCAGGTATTCTGCTATAAGCAACAGAAAATGGACTAAGACAGGTACCTGGAATAGTCAAATACACCAAGACAGAAAGTAGAACAGTGATTCCTAGGATTTAGGGAAAGGGAAGAGTAGGGAGTTTTTTAATGTGTATAAAGTTCAGTACGGGATGATGGAAAAGTTCTATACATGCATAGTAGTGATGGTTGCACAATAATGTGAATGTACTTAAAGCCACTTACTTAATGGTTAAAATGGCAAATTTTATATTACATATATTTTACTAAATAAAAAAGTAAAATAAAAGAACCACAATGGGGTTCCGCTTTATATGCACTAGAATTGCTATAATAAAAAATTTTAATGGAGGTGGGACAAAGGTTTTCAACACAATCTTCAAACTCGCCAAAACTTGGCACAGGTCTCTAACCTCACTCCTAGAATCCTTGAGACTTTCCTTCTGAGCTTGAGCGTCTTACTCTGTGTTTTGATGCGAGTCCTCAGTCTTGTTTGGGGCTTTTCCGTTTCTTAAGTCCTCCCATCTTTTAAACTCTAGTTCAAATCCCATTTGCTATATGAAACCCTCTCTGATCACTACCCTAATCTTTCTGTCCTTTGAGCTATCCTTGATCTTATTGTTTGTACCATTATTTATCCCTTTTCATAACTAGTTTAGTATTATTAAAAATATTTAAAATCGTTTTTAAATATATTTTTACATTTTTTGTATTTTTTAAAATTTTTGTGGTTACATAGTAATGTATGTATGTATTTATTGGATATATGAGGTGTTTTGATACAGGCATGCAATATGAAATAAGCACATCATAGAGAATGGAGCATCCATTCCCTCAAGCATTTATCTCTTGGGTTACAAATAGTCCAGTGACATTCCTTATTTTAAAATATACAATTAAGATATTATTGGCCGGGCATGATGGCTCACGCCTGTAATCTCAGCACTTCGGGAGGCCAAGGCAGGTGTATCACTTGAGGTCAGGAGTTCGAGACCAGCCTGGCCAATATGGTGAAACCCTGTTTCTACTAAAAATACAAAAATTAGCCAGATGTGGTGGTACACACCTGTAGTCCCAGCTACTTAGGAGGCTGAGGCAGGAGAATTGCTTGAACCTGGGAAGCGGAGGTTGCAGTGAGCTGAGATCACACCACTGCACTCCAGCCTGAGGGACAGAGCAAGACTCTGTCTCAAAAAAAAAAAAAAAAAAAAAAGTTATTATTGACTATAGTCACCCTATAGTCAATAGGGTGCTATTAAATAGTCAATGATGTGCTATTAAATAGTAGGTCTTATTCACTAAATAGTTCTTTATATATTCGCATATTGATACCCACATCAACATCTATTTATTGAGTGCTAGATTCTCTCAATTCAATCAATCTTAAAAATAAGAGACCTTAAAAATGAGAGACCAAATTTTTTATCACTTGGGTTCTCTTATAGTAGCTAATGTAGAACTCCGCACATATTGTTTGCTCAGTAATTGTTGATCCATCATTTAATTCTATGTTGTTCTGGCCAACATAGCCTTGACAGGGCTTTTCTGAGGAAAATACCTAACCAAGTGCTTCTCAACCTGTTTTTCTTCATTGTGTTCCCCCGACCCAGGAACCTTTACAGACTTTTTTTTTTTTTTTTGCTAATCATCTCACCTATGAAATTTTACTACTACAGATAGGCAGTCTGTCTCTACAGAATTTCTATACAGCCATACACAAAAAGAGCAAGAATTTTTCCCCAAGAACCAATCCCCTGCACACCTGAAGGGAATACTACCTCCATTGAGAATGCATGTCTTAACCCTTCATGACCTTCAGCAAGGCAGTGGGGAAGATGTTTGGGTGGTTTTCCAAACATTTCAGGCTCCTCAGAGCACAGCACCATAGAGGTCTTTCTATTCCACCTCCGTGAGTACCTAAAAACCCTGCTTTTTCTTTGTTTCTTTGTTCGTTTGTTTGTTTCTTTCTTTCTTCCCCCCACCCCTCCACCGTGATTATTGCTTTTGGTGGTAGCTTTCTGTATTCACAGGTGAGAACAGAAACTGAAAATATCCTCTCTAAAATGTACTAATTTCTCTACATCTCACATTTGTTGGGTTATTAACTTATTTGCTTATTTGGGGGGAGGGGAATAAGCATCTGTAATTGACACAGGAAATAATACAATGTTGCCGCTTCTCTTTAGGTGCATGGCACCACTGCACCACTTAAAAAGGACAGATCAGGGTATATAGAATGGAAGACTGCTACTAGGGCATATGGTGCTTTGTTTGAAGTAGAACAAGGTGCCCCTTCCTTCAGGTCCCATAGCCCTACCAGTGTGCACAGCGAGCCTGCACCTGAGCTCCCTTGTCTGGGTAACTTTATGGAGGGAACTACCTGCACACCTTCAAACAGTAACACCTGACTAAACAAACATACAAATATGGGAATTCGTATATTTAAAACACATTTTAAATACTGTGAAACAGTTTATAAGATGTGCCCTGTGTACTCACAAGCTCCTTTTCCCATCTTACTGACTGCAGGGTTTGGATTTGGGAAAGATAAGATTCTTCTCTTTGCTTGGATGTGGTGTGCAGCTGGCATAGGTCCCATGTGGGAGTGTGGGAGCATCCGGAGAGAGAGCATTTCTAAAGTGAACTCCAGAAAAGTCATCATGTAGAACACATATCTCTTGGGACACTTTTCCCGGAATTTTCATTGCTTTCTTCCCTCTCTAATCTGGGTTTCCCATCTGAACATTTAAATTTTAGGTCAGATTAAAACATTCCATCAAATTTTACTAATTGTTAATTTGAAAATACATTTTCATAAAACTAAATACAAAGGTTTTTTTCTTTTCCCAGTTACTAGTGATCAAAAAGTTCTTCTGTTTTATAAAGCTTACAATTGGAATTGCCACTAAATATCTGATTTTCTACTGTTGCCATATTTTGACTTCAAGTAGAAATAACTATCTACATTACCAATATTATTGCATCACATAAATTAGGAAAAATTTGTATGGCTTCTGATAGAATAAAGTAATACTAGCAGTTTCTTTTTGATTGCTCTGAAGTATCCTATAAATGACTTAACAAACTCCCCAAAGTATTACTAACATGATTCTCAATGGAAAATATGAAAATGTCTCTGTGGATAAGCATTGTAACTTAAAAATATAGACTTCACCGTATCAGTGGGTAAACATTTTAACTTAAATATGTATCAGGGTTTTCAGATTGCTTAAACTTTTTTAAGGCTTGTTGCTATAGAAGATTTGATGAAGATAACTGAATGATTATCAGCTTAATTTGAGATTTATAAATCTCTGATTTATATTTCATAAAAAACAGGAATATTCTTTTCTTTTCTCATCAGTATCTAAAGTTCTTAAAAAGTTATCCACATTATAGGGAGGCAAGACAGCCGAATAAGAACAGCAAGGTTCTGTAGCTCCCAGAGAGACAAACGCAGAAGGCGGGTGATTTCTGCATTTCCAACCCAGGTACCCGATTCATCTCACTGGGACTGGTTAGACAGTGGGTGCAGCACATGGAAGGCAAGCAGAGGCAGGGTGGGCCATCGCCTCACCTGGGAAGCACAAGTGGTAGGGGAACTCCGTCCCCTAGCCAAGGGAAGCCATGAGGGACTGTGCCATGAAGGACAGTGCTATCCAGCCCAGATACTATGCTTTTCCCATGGTCTTCGCAACCCACAGACCAGGAGACTCCCTCGGGTGCCTACACCACCAGAGCCCTGGGTTTCAAGCACAAAGCTGGACGGTCATTTCAGCAGACACTGAGCTAGCAGCAGGAGTTTTTTTTCATTCCCCAGTGGTGCCTGAAACTACAGCGAGACAGAACCACTCACTCCCCTGTAAAGGGGGCTGCATCCAGGGAGCCAAGAGGTCTTGCTCAATGGATCCCACCGCCATGGAGCCCAGCAAGCTAAGATCCACCGGCTTGAAATTCTTGTGGCAAGCACAGCAGTCTGAAGTTGACCCGGGATGCTCGAGCTTGGTGGGGAGAAGGGTGTCTGCCATTACTGAGGCTTAAGTAGGTGATTTTCCCGTCACAGTGGAAACAAAGCTGCAGGGAATTTCTAACTGGGTGCAGAACCCATCGCAGTGCTCCAAAGCTGCTGTAGCCAGACTGCCTCTCTAGATTCCTCCTCTCTGGGCAGGGCATCTCTGAAAGGAAGGCAGCAGCCCTAGTCAGGGGCTTATAGATAAAACTCCCATCTCCCTAGGACAGATCACCTGGGGGAAGGGGTGGCTGTGGGCCCAGCTTCAGCAGACTTAAATGTTCCTGCCTGCTGGCTCTGAAGGAAGCAGTAGATCTCCCAAGCACAAACTGCCTCCCCAAGTGCATCCCTGACCCCCCATGCCCCCTGACTGGGAGACACCCCGCAGCAGGGGTCAACAGACACCTCATACAGGAAAGCTCCAGCTGGCATCTGGTGGGTGCCCTTCTGGGATGAAGCTTCCAGAGTAAGGAGCAGGCAGCAATCATTGCTGCTCTGTAGCCTCTGCTGGTGACACCCCAGGAAACAGGGTCTGGAGTGGAACTCCAGCAAACTCCAGCAGACCTGCAGCAGAGGGGCCTGTTAGAAGGAAAAACTAACAAACAGAAAGCAATAGCATCAACATCAACAAAAAGGATGCCCATACAAAAACCCCATCCGAAGGTCATCAAAGACCAAAGGTAGATAAATCCATGAAGATGAGGAAAAACCAGTGCAAAAAGACTGAAAACTCCAAAAACCAGAACAACTCTCCTCCTCCAAAGGATCACAACTACTCACTGGCAAGGGAACAAAACTGGATGGGGAATGAGTTTGATGAATTGACAGAAGTAGGCTTCAGAAGGTGGGTAATAACAAACTCCTCCCAGCTAAAGGACCATGTTCTAACCCAATGCAAGGAAGCTAAGAACCTTGATAAAAGGTTACAGGAACTGCTAACTAGAATATCCAGTTTAGATAAGACCATAAATGACCTGATGGAGCTAAAAAACACAGCACAAGAACTTTGTGAAGCATACCCAAGTATCAATAGCTGAATCAATCAAGTGGAAGAAAGGATATCAGAGATTGAAGAGCAACTTAATGAAATAAAGTGTGAAGGCAAAATTAGAGAGAGAAAAAAAGGAATGAACAAAGCCTCCAAGAAATATGAGACTATGTGAAAAGACCAAACCTATGTTGATTGGTGTATCTGAAAGTGATGGGGAGAATGGAACCAAGTTGGAAAACACACTTCAGGATATCATCCAGGAGAACTTACCCGACCTAGCAAAACAGGCCAACATTCAAATTCAGGAAATACACAGAACACCATAAAGATACTCATCAAGAAGAGCAACCCCACGACACATATTGTCAGATTCACCTAGATTGAATGAAGGAAAAAATGTTAAGGGCAGCCAGAGAAAAGGCCAGGTCACCTACAAAGGGAAGCCCATCAGACTAACAGCAGACTTCTCAGCAGAAACCCTACAAGCCAGAAGAGAGTGGGAGCCAATACTCAATATTTCTAAAGAAATGAATTTTCAACCCCGAATTTCATATCCAGCCAAGCTAAGCTTTATAAGTGAAGGAGAAATAAATAAATAAAATATTTTCCAGACAAGCAAATGCTGAGGGATTTTGTCACCACCAGGCCTGCCTTGCAAGAGCTCCTGAAGTAAGCACTAAATATGGAAAAAAAAAAAAAAAAAGTTACCAGCTACTGCAAAAACACACCAAAATACGAAGACCAATGACACTATGAAGAGAATGCATCAACTAGTGTGCAAAACAACCAGACAGTGTCCTCATGACAACAGGATCAAATTCATGCATAACAATATTAACCTTAAATGTAAACGGACTAAATGCTCCAATTGAAAGATGCAGACTGAATTAAAAAGTCAGGACTCATTGGTGTGCTATATTCAGGAGACCCATTTCACATACAAAGACACACATAGGCTCAAAATAGAGGGATGGAGGAAAATTTACCAAGCAGATGGAAAACAAAAAAAGCAGGGTTTGCCATCCTAGTCTCTGACAAAACAGACTTTAAACCAACAAAGACGAAAAATAGAAAAAAAAAAAAAGCTGGGTGCAGTGGCTCATGCCTGTAATCCCAGCACTTTGGGAGGCCGAGGCAGGAGGATCACAAGGTCAGGAGATTGAGACCATCCTGGCTAACACAGTGAAACCCTGTCTCTACTAAAAATACAAAAAAATGGTGGTGGCTCATGCCTGTAATCCCAGCACTTTGGGAGGCCGAGGCAGGAGGATCACAAGGTCAGGAGATTGAGACCATCCTGGCTAACACAGTGAAACCCTGTCTCTACTAAAAATACAAAAAAATGGTGGTGGCGGGTGCCTGTAGTCCCAGCTACTCAGGAGGCCGAGGCAAGAGAATGGTGTGAACCTGGGAGGTGGAGCTTGCAGTGAGCCGAGATAACGCCACTGCACTTCAGCCTGGGTGACAGAGCAAGACTCTGTCAAAAAAAAAAAAAAAAAAAGAAAAAGACAAAGAAGGGCATTACATAATGGTAAAGCCATCAACAAGAAGAGCTAACTATCCTAAATGCACATTCACCCAATGCAGGAGCACTCAGATTCATAAAACGAGTTGTTAGAGATATACAAAGAGATGTAGACTCCCACACAATAATAGAGGGAGACATTAACACCCCACTGTCAATATTAGACAGATCAACAAGACAGAAAATTAATAAGGATATTCAGGACTCGAACTCGGTTCTAAATCAAGTGGACCTAATAGACATCTACAGAACTCTCCACCCCAAATCAACAGAATATACATTCTTCTCAGTGACACATGGCACTTATTCTAAAATCAACCACATAATTGAAGGTAAAACACTCCTCAGCAAATGGAATAGAACTGAAATCATAACAAACAGTCTCTCAGACCATAGTGTAATCAAATTAGAACTCAGGATTAAGAAACACACTAAAAACCACATAACTGCATGTAAATCAAACAATCTGCTCATGAAAGACTCCCAGGTAAATAATAAAATTAAGGCAGACATCAAGAAGTTCTTTCAAACTGATGTGAACAAAGAGACAATGTACCAGGATCTCTGGGACACAGCAAAAGCAGTGTTAAGAGGAAAATTTATAGCACTAAATGCCCACATCAGAAAGCTAGAAATATCTCCAGTCAACACCCTAACACCACAATTAAAACAGCTAGAGAAGCAAGAGCAATCAAATCCAAAAGCTAGCAGAGGACAAGAGATAACTAAGTTCAGAGCAGAACTGAAGGAGATAGAGACAAAAACACCCTTCCAAAAAATTAATGAATTCAGGACCTGTTATTATTTTTTTAATTAACAAGACAGATAGGCTGTTAGCCAGACTAATAAAAAAGAAAAGAAAGAAGAATCAAATAGACACAATAAAAAAAGATAAAGGAAATACCACCACTGACCCCACAGGAATACAAACTACCATCAGAGAATATTGTAAACACCTCTATGCAAATAAACTAGAAAATCTGAAGATATGGATATATTCATGGACACATACACCCTGCAAATACTAAATCAGGAAAAAGTTGATTCCTGAATAGACCAATAGCAGGCTCTGAAATTGAGGCAATAATTAATAGCCTAATAACCAAAAAAAGCCCAGGACCAGACAGATTCACAGCCAAATTCTACCAGAGGTACAAAGAGGAGCTGGTACCATTCCTTCTGAAACTATTCCAATCAATAGGAAAAGATGGAATCCTCCCTAACACATTTTGTGAGGCCAACATCATCCTGATACCAAAGCCTGGTGGAGACACAACAAAAAAAGAGAATTTTAGACCAATATCCCTGATGAACATTGATGCAAAAATCCTCAATAAAATACTGGCAAACCAAATCCAGCAGCCCATCAAAAAGCTTATCCACCACAATCAAGTCGGCTTCATTCCTGGGATGCAAGGCTGGTTCAACATATGCAAATCAATAAATGTAATCCATCACATAAACAGAACCAATGACAAAAACCACATAATTATCTCAATAGATACAGAAAAGGCCTTCAATAAATTCAACATCCCTTCATATTAGAAACACTCAATGAACTAAGTATTGATGGAACATATCTCAAAATAATAAGAGCTATTTATGACAAACCCACAGCCAATATCATATTGAAGGGACAAAAGCTGGAAGCATTCCCTTTGAAAATTGGCACAAGTATGCCTTCTCTCACCACTCCTATTCAACATAGTGTTGGAAGTTCTGGCCAGGGCAATCAGGCGAGAGGAAGAAAGAAAGTGTATTCAAATAGGAAGAGAGAGAGAGTAAAATTGTCTCTGTTTGCTGATGACATGACCCTACATTTAGAAAACCCCATAGTATCAGTCCCAAAACTCCTTAAGCTGATAACCAACTTCAGCAACGTCTCAGCATACAAAATCAATGTGCAAAAATCACAAGCTTTCCTATAAACCAACGATAGACAAGTGGAGCACCAAATCATGAATGAACTCCCATTCACAATTGCTATAAAGAGAATGAAATACCTAGGAATACAGGTAAGAAAGGATGTGAAGGGCCTCTTCAAGGAGAACTACAAACTACTGCTCAAGGAAATAAGCAACAACACAAACAAATGGAAAAACAGTCCATCTTCATGGATAGGAAGAATCAATATTGTGAAAATGACCATATTGCCCAAAGTAATTTATTGATTCAATGCTATTCCCATAAAACTACAATGAACATTCTTCAAAGAATTAGAACAAACTACTTTAAATTTCATATGGAACCAAAGAAGAGCCCACATAGCCAAGACAATCCTAAGCAAAATGAACAAAGCTGGAGGCATCATGCTACCTGACTTCAAACTATACTATAGGGCTACAGTAACCAAAACAGCATGGTAATGGTACAGACATTGCTCCATATAGACCAATGGAACAGAACAGAGAGGTCAGAAATAACACCACACCTCTATAACCATCTGATCTTCGACAAACCTGACAAAAAGAAGCAATGGGAAAGGAATTCCTATTCAATAAATGGTGCTGGGAAAACTGGCTAGCCATATGCAGAAAATTGAAAGTGGACCTCCTCCTAACACATTATACAAAAATTAACTCAAGATGGATTAAAGACTTAAATGTAAAACCCCAAACTACAAAAACCTTAGAAAAAAACCTAGGCAATACCATTCAGGACATAGGCATGGGCAAAGACTTCATGACAAAAATGCCGAAAGCAATTGCAACAAAAGCCAAAATTGACAGATGCAATCTAATTAAACTAAAGATCTTCTCCACAGCAAAAGAAACTATCATCAGAGTGAATAGGCAGCCTACAGAATGGGAGACAAATTTTGCAGTCTACCCATCTGACAAAGGTCTAATATCCAGAATCTACAAGGAACTTAAACAAATTTACAAGAAAAAAAGCAAACAAACTCATCAAAAAGTAAGCAAAGGATATAAACAGACATTTCTCAAAAGAAGACATTTATGTGGTCAACAAAAATATGAAAAAAAATCATATGATTATTAAAAAGTCAAGAAACAGGGGGCATTCCAAGATGGCCAAATAGGAACAGCTGCATTCTGCAGCTCCCAGCGTGATCAACACAGAAGATGGGTGATTTCTGCATTTCCAACTGAGATACCTGGTTCACATCACTGGGACTGGTTGGACAGCGGGTGCAGCCCACGGAGGGTGAGCTGAAGCAGGGTGGGGTGTTGCCTCACCTGGGAAGCACAAGGGGTTGGGGGATTTCCCTTTCCTAGCCAAGGGAAGCCTTGACAGACTACCTGGAAAAACAGGGCACTCCCACCCAAACACTGCACGTTTCCCAAGGTCTTAGCAACCAGCAGACAAGGTGATTCTCTCCCATGCCTGGCTTGGCAGGTCTCATGCCCACAGAGCCTTGCTCACTGCTAGCACAACAGTCTGAGATCGATCTGTGACACAGCAGCCTGGCTGGGAGAGGGGCATCCACCATTGCTGAGGCTTGAATAGGTAAACAAAGTAGCAGGGAAGCTCAAACTGGGTGGAGCCCACCACAGCTCAAAAAGGCCTACTGCCTCTAGACTCCACCTCTGTGGGCAGAGCATAGCTGAACAAAAGGGAGTGGACAACTTCTACAGACTTAAATGTACCTGTCTGACAGCTCTGAAGAGAGCAGTGGTTCTCCCAGCGCTGCATTTGAGCTCTGAGAATGGACAGACTGCCTCCTCAAGTGGGTCCCTGACCCCTGTGTAGCCTAACTGGGAGACACCTCCCAGTAGGGGCCAACAGATACCTCATATAGGTGGCTGCCCCTCCGCGACACAGCTTCCAGAGGAAGGATCAGGTGGCAATATTTGCTGTTCTGCAATATTTGCTGTTCTGCAGCCTCCACTGGTTATACCCAGGCAAACAGGGTCTGGAGTTGAACTCCGCAAACTCAAACAGACCTGCAGCTGAGGGTCCTGACTGTTAGAAGGAAAATAACGAACAGAAAGAAATAGCATCAACATCAACAAAATGGTCATCTACACCAAAACCCCATCTGTAGGTCACCAACATCAAAGACCAAAGGTAGATAAAACTACAAAGATGGGGAGAAACCAGAGCAGAAAAGCTGAAAATTCTAAAAATCAGAGCACCTCTTCTCCTCCAAAGGGTCACATCTCCTCACCAGCAATGGAACAAAGCTGGACAGAGAATGACTTTGACGAGTTTATGGAAGGTCAGTAATAACAAACTTCTCCGAGCTAAAGGAGGATGTTCAAACCCATCCCAAGGAAGCTAAAAACCTTGAAAAAAGATTAGATGAATGACTAACTAGAATAAACAGCGTAGAGAAGACCTTAAATGACCTGACGGAACTGAAAACCATGGCATGAGAACTTCGTGACACATGCACAAGCTTCAATAGCCGATTTGATCAAGTGGAAGAAAGGGTATCAGTGATTGAAGATCAAGTTAATGAAATAAAGTGAAAAGACAAGGTTAGAGAAAAAAGACTAAAAAAATGAACAAAGCCTCCAAGAAATATCGGACTATGTGAAAAAACCAAATCTATGTTTGACTGGTGTACCTGAAAGTGATGGGGAGAATGGAACCAAGTTGGAAATCACTCTTCACAATATTATCCTGGAGAAATTCCCCAACCTAGCAAGGCAGGACAACATTCAAATTCAGGAAATCAGAGAACACCACAAAGATACTCCTCGAGAAGAGCAACCCCAAGACACATAATTGTCAGATTCACCAAGGTTGAAATGAAGAAAAAAGTGTTAAGCACAGCCAGAGAGAGAGGTCAAGTTACCCACAAAGGGAAGCTCATCAGACTAATAGTGGATCCCTCGGCAGAAACCCAACAATCCAGAAGAGAGTGGGGGCCAATATTCAACTTTCTTAAAGAAAAGAATTTTCAACCCAGAATTTCATACCCAAACAAACTAAGCTTCGTAAGTGAAGGAGAAATAACATCCTTTACAGACAAGAAAATGCTGAGAGATTTTGTCACCACCAGGCCTGCCTTATAACAGCTCCTGAAGGAAGCACTAAACATGGAAAGAAACAACCAGTACTAGACACTGCAAAAACATGCCAAATTGTAAAGCCCATGGATGCTATGAAAAAACTGTATCAATTAATGGGCAAAATAACCAGCGAACATCATAATGACAGGATCAAATTCACACATAACAATATTAACCTTAAATGTAAATGGGCTAAATGCCCCAATTAAAAGACACAGTATGTCAAATTGGATAAAGAGTCAAGACCCATCAGTGTGCTATATTAGGGAGACCCATCTCATGTGCA
>NW_012101454.1:3452388-3455840 GCF_000951045.1 Mandrillus leucophaeus
AACAAAATGGTCATCTACACCAAAACCCCATCTGTAGGTCACCAACATCAAAGACCAAAGGTAGATAAAACTACAAAGATGGGGAGAAACCAGAGCAGAAAAGCTGAAAATTCTAAAAATCAGAGCACCTCTTCTCCTCCAAAGGGTCACATCTCCTCACCAGCAATGGAACAAAGCTGGACAGAGAATGACTTTGACGAGTTTATGGAAGGTCAGTAATAACAAACTTCTCCGAGCTAAAGGAGGATGTTCAAACCCATCCCAAGGAAGCTAAAAACCTTGAAAAAAGATTAGATGAATGACTAACTAGAATAAACAGCGTAGAGAAGACCTTAAATGACCTGACGGAACTGAAAACCATGGCATGAGAACTTCGTGACACATGCACAAGCTTCAATAGCCGATTTGATCAAGTGGAAGAAAGGGTATCAGTGATTGAAGATCAAGTTAATGAAATAAAGTGAAAAGACAAGGTTAGAGAAAAAAGACTAAAAAAATGAACAAAGCCTCCAAGAAATATCGGACTATGTGAAAAAACCAAATCTATGTTTGACTGGTGTACCTGAAAGTGATGGGGAGAATGGAACCAAGTTGGAAATCACTCTTCACAATATTATCCTGGAGAAATTCCCCAACCTAGCAAGGCAGGACAACATTCAAATTCAGGAAATCAGAGAACACCACAAAGATACTCCTCGAGAAGAGCAACCCCAAGACACATAATTGTCAGATTCACCAAGGTTGAAATGAAGAAAAAAGTGTTAAGCACAGCCAGAGAGAGAGGTCAAGTTACCCACAAAGGGAAGCTCATCAGACTAATAGTGGATCCCTCGGCAGAAACCCAACAATCCAGAAGAGAGTGGGGGCCAATATTCAACTTTCTTATAGAAAAGAATTTTCAACCCAGAATTTCATACCCAAACAAACTAAGCTTCGTAAGTGAAGGAGAAATAACATCCTTTACAGACAAGAAAATGCTGAGAGATTTTGTCACCACCAGGCCTGCCTTATAACAGCTCCTGAAGGAAGCACTAAACATGGAAAGAAACAACCAGTACTAGACACTGCAAAAACATGCCAAATTGTAAAGCCCATGGATGCTATGAAAAAACTGTATCAATTAATGGGCAAAATAACCAGCGAACATCATAATGACAGGATCAAATTCACACATAACAATATTAACCTTAAATGTAAATGGGCTAAATGCCCCAATTAAAAGACACAGTATGTCAAATTGGATAAAGAGTCAAGACCCATCAGTGTGCTATATTAGGGAGACCCATCTCATGTGCAAAGACGCACATGGGCTCAAAGTAAAGGGATGGAGGAAGATCTACCAAGCAAATGGGAAGCAAAAAAAAGCAGGGGTTGCAATCCTAGTCTCTGATGAAATAGACTTTAAGCCAACAAAGATCAAAAGAGACAAAGAAGGCCATTACATTATGATAAAGGGACGAATTCAACAAGAAGAGCTCACTATCCTAAATATATATGCATTCAATACAGGAGCACCTAGATTCATAAAGCAAGTCCTTAGAGACCTACAAAGAGACTTAGACTCCCACACAATAATAATGGGAGACTTTAAAACCCCACTGTCAACATTAGACAGATCAGCAAGACAGAAGGTTAATAAGGACATCCAGGACCTGAACTCAACTCTGCACCAAGCAGACCTAATAGACATCTACAGAACTCTTCCACCCCAAATCAACAGAATATACATTCTTCTCAGCACCACATCACACTTATTCTAAAATTGACCACATAATTGGAAGTAAAGCACTCCTCAGCAAATGCAAAAGAACAGAAATCACAACAAAGTGTCTCTCAGACCACAGTGCAATCAAATTAGAACTCAGCATTAAGAAACTCACTCAAAACCACACAACTACATGGAAACTGAACAACTTGCTCCTGAATGACTACTGAGCAAACAACGAAAAGAAGGCAGAAATAAAGATGTTCTTTGAAACCAATGAGAAAAAAGATACAACGTACCAGAATCTCTGGGACACATTTAAAGCAGTGTGTAGAGGGAAATTTATAGCACTAAATGCCCATAAGAGAAGGCAGGAAAGATCTAAAATTGACACCCTAACATCACAATTAAAAGAACTAGAGAAGCAAGAGCAAACAAATTCAAAAGCTAGCAGAAGGCAAGAAATAACTAAGATCAGAGCAGAACTGAAAGAGATGGAGACACAAAAAACCCTTCAAAAAATCAATGAATCCAGGAGCTGGTTTTTTGAAAAGATCAACAAAATTGATAGACAAATAGCAAGAGTAATAAAGAAGAAAAGAGAGAAGAATCAAATAGATGCAATAAAAAATGAGAAGGGGGTATCACTACCGATCCCACATACATACAAATTACCATACATACAAAATACCTCTATGCAAATAAACTAGAAAATCTAGAAGAAATGAATAAATTCCTGGACACATACACCCTCCCAAGACTAAACCAGGAAGAAGTTGAATCTCTGAATAGACCAATAGCAGGCTCTGAAATTGAGGCAATAATTAATAGTTTACCAACCAAAAAAAGTCCAGGACCAGATGGATTCACAACCAAATTCTACCAGAGGTACAAAGAGGAGCTGGTACCATTCCTTCTGAAAACATTCCAAGCAATAGGAAAAGATGGAATCCTCCCTAACTGATTTTATGAGGCCAACATCATCCTGATACCAAAGCCTGGCAGAGACACAACAAAAGAGAATTTTAGACCAATATCCCCGATGAACATTGATGCAGAAATCCTCAATAAAATACTGGCAAACCAAATCCAGCAGCACATCAAAAAGCTTATCCACCACAATCAAGTCGGCTTCCTCCCTGGGATGCAAGCCTGGTTCAACATACACCAATCAATACACAGAACCAATGACAAAAACCACATGATTATCTCAATAGATGCAGAAAAGGCCTTCAACAAAATTCAACAGCCCTTCATGCTAAAACTATCAATAAATTAGGTATTGATGGGACGTATCTCAAAATAATAAGAGCTATTTATGACAAACCCACAGCCAATATCATACTGAATGGGCAAAACTTGGAAGCATTCCCTTTGAAAACCAGCACAAGACAAGGATGCCCTCTCTCACCACGCCTATTCAACATATTGTTGGAAGTTCTGACCAGGGCAATCAGGCAAGAGAAAGAAATAAATGGTATTCAATTAGGAAATGAGGAAGTCAAATTGTCCCTGTTTGCAGATGACATGATTGTATTTTTGGAAAACCCCATCGTCTCAGCCCAAAATCTCCTGAAGCTGATAAGCAACTTCAGCAAAGTCTCAGGATACAAAATCAATGTGCAAAAATTATAAGCATTCCTATACACAATTAACAGACAAACAGAGAGCCAAATCATGAGTGAACTCCCATTCACAATTGCTACAAAGAGAATAAAATACCTAGGAATCCAATTTACAAGGGATG
>NW_012101454.1:3455890-3456517 GCF_000951045.1 Mandrillus leucophaeus
TTGACAAATGGGATCTCATTAAACTAAAGAGTTTCTGCACGGCAAAAGAAACTACCATCAGAGTGAACAGGCAACCTACAGAATGGGAGAAAATTTTTGCAGTCTACCCATCTGACAAAGGTCTAATATCCAGAATCTACAAAGAACTCAAACAAATTTACAAGAAAAAAAACAAAAAAACCCCATCAAAAAGTGGGCAAAGGATATGAACAGTCACTTCTCAAAAGAAAACATTTATGCAGGCAACAGACACATGAAAAAATGCTCATCATCACTGGTCATCAGAGAAATGCAAATCAAAACCACAATGAGATACCATCTTACACCAGTTAAAATGGCAATCATTAAAACGTCAGTAAACAACAGATGCTGGAGAGAATGTGGAGAAATAGGAACACTTTTACACTGTTGGTGGGAGTGTAAATTAGTTCAACCATTGTGGAAGACAGCGTGGCGATTCCTCAAGGATCCAGAAGTAGAAATACCATTTAATCCAGCAATCCCATTATTGGGTATATACCCAAAGGATTACAAATCATGCTACTATAAAGACACATGCACACGTATGTTTATTGCGGCACTATTCACAATAGCAAAGACTTGGAACCAACCCAAATGTCCATCAAT
>NW_012101454.1:3457112-3474490 GCF_000951045.1 Mandrillus leucophaeus
CAGTGTGGCAATTCCTCAAGGATCCAGAACCAGAAATACGATTTGACCCAACAATCTCATTACTGGGTATATACCCAAAGGGGCATAAATCATTCTACTATAAAGACACATGCACACGTATGTTTATTGCAGCACTATTTACAATAGCAAAGACTTGGAACCAACCCAAATGCCCATCAATGATAGGCTGGATAGAGAAAATGTGGCACGTATATACCATGGAATACTATGCAGCCATAAAAAGGAATGAGATCTTGTCCAGAGACATGAATAAAGCTGGAAACCATCATCCTCAGCAAACTAACACAGGAACACAAAACAGACACCACATGTTCTCGCTCATAAGTGGGAGACGAACAATGAGAACACATGGACATAAGGAGGGAAACAGCACACACCTGTGGGGGATGGGGGGTAATGGGAGGGAAATTACATGAGGGTCAACAGATGCAGCAAACCACCGTGGCGTACGTATACCTGTGAAACAAACCTGCACGTTCTGCACATGTATCCCGGAACTTAAAGTAAAATAAAAATTAATTAATTAATTAATGATATACTTTTTCATATCTTCTTGGTATGTAAACAGAGGTAAAGTTTTGTGGTCATTTAATTTCAAGTTGCATGGATGCTGCTCAGAGAATCTGTCAGCCAAGATCTCTCCCTTGTGATGAGTTAGGTAGACAGAACAGAAAGCTTTCTTTAGAGGCTATGAGAAGAGAAAGAAGAGCATTCTCCTTTTGTAGATCCAGTGTCCTCACAAAGCTGGCTGTTTGCACGCTGCTGGACCAGCACATCCTGTCTGGGATTTTGAAGGTCTTTGCCCTCAGAATCTTTTCAGTTCCCTACATTGCCCTGAATCTATAATGCCTGATGTTCTGAAATTATGGTGTGAGATGAGTCTCACTGATTTTGTGCTCTTAAGATTCTGGTTGAGGAAGTCACTAAGCAGTTCTCTAGGGATGCAGAGGTCTGGGAGAAAAGTATCACATGGAAACCTGCTCATGTATGTCTCCCAAAGTTCGGGGGAAAAAAATCAGGCTTGGAAGCATCACAAAAATTATTTCTAATAAAATAACTGTACCCACTTACACAAGTTTGAAGGGCGATAATGCATCTTTTTCTTTAATCACCTTAATTCAATAAGATAGTAGTTTGTGACATCCTCATCTTTCTTTTATAACGTTACCAGGAGTGATAGAAATAAGAACTCGAATGCTTCTGTTACCCCAAGAAAGCAGGAGATGGAAAAAAAAAATCCAGATGCTTAAGATTGCAGGCTTAAAGAATTCTTGCTTACATTTTAGTGTGTAGTTAGCTTCTGACCATCTTAATTTAAATAGTATCTTTGTGGGGTAGAAAGAAACTCCAGGAATTTTGGTTAAATACAGCTCAGTTACTATAGAAGATGGTCATTAAATATTTTAAAGGTATTTTATGTAGCAAGTATTTACAAAGCATACGTACAGTGCTACTTAAGAGCCTCTATTATGTACACAAAACATGTTGTTATAGGATGCGATGTTCAGATCATAAGTTACAGCCTAAACATCTAAAATAGTTAAAATATCCAAAATATATTTAATGGCGTGGTATTTAGGACTGTGTAAACACATAAGAAAGCGTGCTTTGGGCTTCCAATAATCCACTATATTAAAAGCTACATTCTAAAACAGTGAACAAAGAATTCTGGAGTTCTGCTGTCACAGTAAATCTGTGACATATGCAACTAAATCGAACACTCCAGGTCAGATATTAAATGATTAAAACATTTCTAAAATCACTTGAAAAAGAACAAATCCATCACATCATTATGGCTTAAGTTTACCGCTTAAGAAGCAATACGGCAGGGCGCGGTGGCTCACGCCTGTAATACCAGCACTCTGGGAGGCCAAGGTAGGCGGATCCCGAGGTCAGGAGATGGAGACCATCCTGGCTAAGATGGTGAAACCCCGTCTCTACTAAAAATACAAAAACTTAGCCGGGCATGGTGATGGGCGCCTGTAGTTCCAGCTACTCGGGAGGCTGAGGCAGGAGAATGGCATGAACCTGGGAGGTGGAGCTTGCAGTGGGCCGAGATCGTGCCACTGCACTCCAGTCTGGGCGACAGAGCAAGACTCCGTCTCAAAAAAAAAGAAAAAACAAGCAATAGCACAGCCCTGCATACAGTACCTCAGAAAACCCAGTGCTAACGAGGGAAGCTGTATGAAGAAGCAAAAATGCAAAAATAGCAGCCTGCTTATTTTAGAAATTACAACATACCCTCAGGTGAGTAGCTTGAATTTGCCTCCCAGGCAGAAATTGGATGTGGAGGAGAGCTGAGTTGGGAAGCATTTTGGCTGCAAGTATTAGAGATTTTAAATTTTTCTCCTGAACTGAAAAAGTTCATTGTAAGCTCACTGAATACTGTGCATCTAACCTTGAGGCAACCTAGCAACGGTGACATCTAGTGGTCACACTAACTGCATCTCCTCACCTCTCTTCCTCCCCAAACCTTTCCCAAAAAAGAGTGATATCAGAGTTAAGCCTTTAAAATTGAATCTCTCTGCTAATATCTACCCTTAAATGGTCTTTCTGGGTCTCTAAGTTGTTTCAAATACAAGTATTGATAGATCAGGACTGAAATGTTTAACTGAGTCTTTCTTTGATTTGTATGGAAGTCACTTTGCAATATAGCAAAAGGAGAATAATCGGGCCCAAATATTTTTTAAAAAGACAAAACAAGTCCGACAGCCCGAAGACCTTGGTCATGGGTAGAATGCTCAGAGTTGCTGCGTCCTGCCCCTCTACTCCATCACACAGAAGGCTGCCACCAGACTAATCTCCCCAAATAGTAACTCTCGTCAATGCTTCAGTTGTCCCCAGCGGCCCACCACATTGAATTCATACGTGCCTGTCTGGCTTTCAAACCACTCATAAGAATCACCCACTGTACTTATTTCTCACAATTCCTCATTTCTCTACTCAAGCCAAGTTAGTTTCTTTTCTTTTCTCTGGATCCATCATAGTCCTTTCTCTTTTCTTGCATTTTTTCCTCTTTTTGCTCCCTTTCTTCTCTGATACCTATTTTTCAAAGCTCATTTTAAGTTCATCCCTCCCACAAAGCCATATCTTCATTATTCCTCAAGCCTATGCTGACCTCTCATTTCTCTGAATTTCCATTTCATTTGCCCTTAGTACCATAAAGTGAAGCATTAAATGGCTTCACTAGTGTTTCATGCTTCTTGGTCATGTCTCATCTGCAAGTTTTAAAACTCTGCCAAAGCAAGGGTTGATATCTTATATGTCTTTTTGTATTTTCCATGGTGGTTTTATTTTGTTTGTTTGTTGCTGCTGTTGTTGTTTTCTGAGATGGAGTTTTGCTCTTTCACCCAGGCTGCAGTGCAATGGTGCCATCTCGGCTTGCTGCAACCTCTACTCCACAGGTTCAAGCGATTCTCCTGCCTTAGCCTCCTGAGTAGCTGGGATTATAGGCGGCTCCACTACCACACCTGGCTAATTTTTACATTTTTAGTAGAGATGGGGTTTCGCCATGTTGGCCAGGCTGGTTTTGAACTCCTGACCTCAGGTAATCCACCCACCTCGGCCTCCTGAAGTGCTAGGATTACAGGCGTGAGCCACCGTGCCTGGACCATAGTTTTTAAATGATGTAACATATGTAAAACAAATCCTCATCTAAACCATTCCTTAATCTCTCAAGTTTCAGTGGAACAACTCTATCTCTTCTTGTCCAACTAGTTGGTGGACTCTAGTTTTTAGTAACTGTTAGTATAATGTTAAGCTGAGATACGAAACAATACATAAGCCTTAGACCAACTTGAGTTGTTGTAAAAATGTATTCCCAGAATATTTTCAAGGGAACAGCAACATAGAATAAATTATTTTACAAACATTAGATACTATACAACAGAGCAAAATGACAAAATAGTGTGGAAATCTCTCTTTGTACTTGAAAAGCTCTATTTCTCTTCCTTTAGGAAGATCATCTACTATCTACTCCAAAAATGTTATTCTATATCTGTAACTCAAGTTCTGTTCACTATTGTTTGACAGCTCCATGCTTTTCAAATCAATAGTACACTATCGTGAATTATCTAAGGAATATTGAGTGCCAAAATAAAATTCCTAGTTTCTATTATGTTTTAAATAAAGGGAATTTACATATCCGAATTTAGATAAATAATATTTAAGATTCTATTCCATATCCACTAAGCATTGGCCAGGTTAATACCATATTGGTTAAGATTCAATTGAAGGACTGAATTTTCTCCTGGTCACCACGTTTTGAAACAGACAGACAAATTGGAGAGAGTTCAGAGGGGAAGAACAAAAATGATCAAAGGTTTGGAAAATCAGCTCTGTGAGGAAAGGTTAAGAGAATCAGGCCTGTTCTGCCTAGAGAAGAGAGAACTGAAAAGGGCCATAATAACTCTCCAAAATACATAAAAGAATGTTTCCAGGAGGAAAGGGACCAATTATCCTCATTAGTCAACAAGGACAGGACTAGGGATAATGGGACTTAAGTTGCAGCAAAAGGAAGAAAAAAAAGATTAAATATTATGAAAACCTTCATTTCAAGGCTAGGCCTAATGCTTTTTCTGAGTTAGGGATAAAGAAATCATCCCTCTGTGATGGTAGGGAAAATATCAGAAAATTATCAGAGAAAACCTTGGCAACTCAAGAATTTTAAGGGAAAAAAAGATGGAATTTTGATGTTACGCTTAAAATGTGCATAACATTATCCACTCAAACCCCATGAGGTAGCTATTTTCACCAAAAAATCATACAAATACATACAGAACACATAAACACAAAGATGCACAGACAAACAAATCACAAATGAAGAATGACAATTACCTATTCCCATACTCTCTTGGCTCATCTTCCACAGGATTAATGCATAAAATAGGTTTTATCTTAAAATAATAAAACATTAGTGCCCTTTGTTCCTTGATTTAATATAGTCATCATATTAAAAAGTGGTGGAACTGATAGAGTTTTAAATACAGATAAATCAAGCATGCATAAAATAATGAAGGAGTGGAAGAAAATATAATACATCTGAAAAAAATCAGCATTTGTTTGCATATGATTTGTTTTTGTTGCTTGTCATTTACCTTCATATTTTCTGAAGGCTCTACTTCTCTGAGAAGGTGGGGGTTATCCAGTTGAGTGCATTATCTTCATTCCTTTCTATCTCAGCACAACTCAGATTGTCGGTCTCCATTTCTCCATTGCTTTCTTCTCTCAATGCATATTTATTGACAACCTGCTGTTTGACCAGGAATTAGGCCAGTGTTTTCAACCACCTTTGTTCAATCAATCATTCAATCATTTAGCCAATGAATATTTATTGAATGTCTTCCATATCCTGGCACCTTGATAAACACTCTGGCTAAAGCTGAGGACAAGACACATTTTGTCCCTGCCCTCATGGAGTGACATTTTTGACATAAACAAGTACATATGATGTATGAGGAGTGTTGGGGAGGGGAAGTAAAGGGTGCTAAGGGAGTACATAGTGGGAGAACCTAAGTTAGTCTAAGGAACACTGCCTTAAAAATGAAAGTTAGCAGGTAAATAGTGGGGTGTGGGTAGGGGAAGAGGCAAGTATTTCAGGTAAACTGGTAGAGGAATAATATGTGCGAAATTTCAGAAAGAGGAAAGACAGCAATGGTATTTATGAATTTATGTATTTTATGAAATTACCTTAACCAGCCTTTTTTATAAAGTGAGATTGGGCAGTACAGTAACTACGTCTGTACTTGGGAACATTGAGATTATCTATAATATTTTTCATTTTTAAGATGTCAGTGATTATATGATGAACTGCCATTTTAATCATAGTTTTTTTGGGTTTGAAAAACACCTTTACATTAAAATGGGAAAATAATGTGTCTTGAATGTATTTGCATTTGTTTTTACAAAATGGGATCTTACCATATACATTGTTCTGAAACTTTATTCTTTGGAAAATGATCATATTTTCATTATTTGGGGATAAATTTGATTTTCAGACACAAAAAGTCATTTAGCACTAGGTCTTTTGATGGTCAAAAACAAAAAAACAAGACTACCTAATTCTAACAGAGGTTTTACACAATATTTTTTGCACTATTCACATAAATGTATAGCATCTTGAGATGTGTAGTTTAAATGCTATTCTTTTGGATTTATTCATTTTGCTACTGCTTTTCAAGGTCTGTTTAAATTTTGATACCACAAATAATCTGGAAAACAGAACATTTACTTCAAAGTCTCCAGTGAAGCTAGAGGAATTTTGTTTCTCAGAAGATTATGAAAGGAGGGTTGATTGGGTAACAGCTGAAATGGACATAGCCACTGCTTTATCAACTCCAAGTCTTCCTTGCTCTTCTCCATCAGAGAGTCCTGTGGTGAACTGGCATGAGGGATTCAGCTCTCAGTTAAAGGAATAAGAAGAAACCTCAGCACACTGAGACCACGAGGCAATGGCTCATCAGTTGAAGATATTCTTTTTTTATTTAATCAGGGTAATTTTTTTATTTTTATTTTTAATTTATTTTAATTTTTTTATGTTTCCATAAGTTATTGGGGTACAGGTGGTATTTGGTTACATAAATAAGTTCTTTGGTAGTTATTTGTGAGATTTTGGTGCACCCACCACCCGAGCAGTATACACTGCACCATATCTGTAGTCTTTTTTCCCTTACCTCCCTCCGACTCTTCTCCCCAAGTCCCCAAAGTTCATTGTATCATTCTTACGCCTTTGTGTCCTCATAGCTTAGCTCCCATATATCAGTGAGAGCATACAATGTTTGGTTTTCCATTCCCGAGTTACTTCACTTAGAGTAATAATCTCCAATCTCCTCCATGTCACTGCAAATGCTGTTAATTCATTCCTTTTAATGGTTGAGTAGTATTCCATCATATATATACCACAGTTTTTTAATCCACTTGTTGATTGATGGGCATTTGGGTTAGTTCCATAATTTTGCAATTGTGAATTGTGCTGCTATAAACATGTATGTGCAAGTTTCTTTTTCATATAATGACTTATTTTCCTCTGCTTAGGTACTCAGTAGTGGGATTCCTAGATCAAACGGTAGTTCTACTTTTAGTTCTTTAAAGAATCTCCACACTGTTTTCCATAGTGGTTGTACTAGTTTACATTCCCACCAGCAGTGTAGAAGTGTCCCCTGTTCACCTCATCCATGCCAACATCTATTATTTTTTTGATTTTTTTTTATTATGGCCAGTCTTGCAGGAGTAAGGTGATACCACATTGTGGTTTTGATTTGCATTTCCCTGATCATAAGTGATGTTGAGCAGTTTTTCATGTTTGTTGGCCTTTTCTGTATATTCTTTTGAGAATTGTCTATTCATGTCCTTAGCCCACTTTTTGATGGGATTTTTTTTTCTTGCTGACTTGTTTGAGTTAGTTCTAGATTCTGGATATTAGTCCTTTGGGAGGTGTATAGATTGTGAAGATTTTCTCCCACTCTGTGGGTTGTCTGTTTATTCTGCTGACTGTTCCTTTTGCAGTGCAAAAACTCTTTAGTTTAATTAGGTCCCAGCTATTTATCTTTGTTTTTATTGCATTTGCTTTTGGGTTCTTGGTTAGGAAATCCTTGCCTAAGCCAATGTCTGAAGGGTTTTTTCCAATGTTATCTTCTAGAAATTTTATAGTTTCAGGTCTTAGGTTTAAGTCCTTAATCCATCTTGAGTTGATTTTTGTATGAGGTGAGAGATGAGGATCCAGTTTCATTCTCCTACATGTGGCTAGTCAATTATCCCAGCATCATTTGTTGAAAAGGATGTCCTTTCCCCACTTTATGTTTTTGTATGCTTTGCCAAAGATCAGTTGGCTGTAAGTATTTGGGATTATTTCTGGGCTCTCTATTCTTTTCCATTCGTCTATGTGCCTATTTTTATACAAGTAGCATGCTGATTCGGTGACTGTGGCCTTATAGTACAGTTTGAAGTTGAGTAATGTGATGCCTCCAGATTTGTTCTTTTTGCTTAGTCTTGCTTTGGTTATGCAGGCTCTTTTTTTGGTACCATATGCATTTTAGAACTGTTTTTTGTAATTCTGTGAAGAATGATGATGGTATTTCGAGGGGGATTACATTGAATTTGTAGATTGCTTTTGGCAGTACGGTCATTTTCACAACATTGATTCTACCTATTCATGAGCATGAGATGTGTTTCTATTTTTTTGTATCGTCTTTGATTTCTTTCAGCAGTGTTTTGTAGTTTTCCTTGTAGAGTTATTTCAACTCCTTGGTTAGGTATATTCCTAAGTATTTTAATTTTTTGCAGCTATTGTAAAAGGGGTTGAGTTCTTGATTTGATTCTCTGCTTGGTCACTGTCAGTGTATAGAAGAACTACTGATTTGTGTACATTAATCTTGTATCTGGAAACTTTGCTGAATTATTTTATCTGTTCTAGGAGCTTTCTGGAGGAGTCTTTAGGGTTTTCGAGGTAAACAATCATACCATCAGCAGATAGTGACAATTTGACTTCCTCTTTATCGATTTGGATGCCCTTTATTTCTTTCCCTTGTCTGATTGCTCTGGCTAGGACTTCCAGTACTATGCTGAAGAGGAGTGATGAGAGTGGGCATCTTTGTCTTGTTCCAGTTCTCAGAGAGAATGCTTTCAACTTTTCCCCACTCAGTATTATGTATGCTTTTTCTGCATCTATTGAGATGATCATGTGATTTTTGTTTTTAATTCTGTATCATATTTATTGACTTGTGTATGTTAAACCATCCCTGCATCCCTGGTATGAAACCCACTTGGATTATGGTGCATTGTATTTTTGATATGTTATTGGATTCAGTTACCTAGTATTTTGTTAAGGATTTTAGCATCTATGTTCATCAAGGATATTGGTCTGTAGTTTCCTTTTTCTTATGCCCTTTTCTGGTTGTGGTATTAGGGTGATGCTGGCTTCACAGAATGAATTCTGGAGGATTCCTTATTTCTCTGTCTTGTGGAATAGTGTCAAAAGGATTGGTACCAATTCTTCTTTGAATGTCTGGTAGAATTCTGCTGTGAATCTGTCTGGTCCTGGACTTCTTTTGTTGGCGGTGGTAATTTTTTTTTTTTTTTTTTTTTTGAGACGGAGTCTCGCTCTGTCCCCCAGGCTGGAGTGCAGTGGCATGGTCTCCACTCACTGCAAGCTCTGCCACCTCCTGGGTTAACGCCATTCTCCTGCCTCAGCCTCCCTAGAAGCTGGGACTACAGGTGCCCGCCACCACGCCTGGCTAATTTTTTTTTTTTTTTTTGTATTTTTCGTAGAGACGGGGTTTCACTGTGTTTGCCAGGATGGTCTTGATCTCCTGACCTCGTGATCCGCCCACCTCAGCCTCCCAAAATGTTGGGATCACAGGTGTGAGCCACCGTGCCCAGCCAGCAATTTTTTAATTACCATTTCAACCTTGATGCTTGTTATTGGTCTATTGAGGGTATCTAATTCTTCCTGATTTAAGCTAGGAGGTTTGTATTTTTCCAGGAATTTATCCATCTCTTCTAGGTTTTCTATTTATGTGTTTAAAGGTGCTCATAGTAGTCTTGAATGATCTTCTGTATTTCAATGGCATCAGTTGTAATATCTCGTGTTTCATTTCTTAGTGAGGTTATTTGCATTTTCTTTCTTCTTGTCTTGGTTAATCTTGCTAATGGTCTACGAATTTTATTTATTTTTTCAAAGAACCAGGTTTTTGTTTCATTTATCTTTTGTATTGCTTATTGTTTCAATTTCATTTAGCTCTGCTTTCATCTTGGTTATTTCTTTTCTTCCACTGGGTTTGGGTTTGGTTTGTTCTTGTTCCACTAATTTCTTGAGGTGTGATCTTATAATGTCAGTTTGTGCTCTTTCAGTCTTTTTTTCTGTAGGCGTTTAGGGCTATGAACTTTCCTCTTAGCTCTGTCTTTGCTATATCCCAGAGATTTTGGTAGGTTGTGCCATTATTGTTGTTCAGTTCAAATAATTTTTTAATTTACATCTTGAGGCTGGCCACAGTGGCTCATGCCTGTAATCTCAGCACTTGGGGAGACCGAGGCAGGCGGATCACGAAATCAGGAGATCAAGACCATCCTAGTTAACACAGTGAAACCCCATCTCTACTAAAAATACAAAAAATTAGCTGGGCATCGTGGCAGGCACCTGTAGTCCCAGCTACTCAGGAGGCTGAGGCAGGAGAATGGCATGAACCTGGGAGGCGGAGCTTGCAGTGAGCCGAGATCACTCTACTGCACTCCAGCCTGGGCGACAGAGTGAGGCTTTGTCTCAAAAAAAAAACAAACAAACAAAATTCCATCTTGATTTCATTTTTGACACAATGCTCCTTCAGGAGTCGATTATTTAATTTCCATGTATTTGCATTGTTTTGAAGGTTCCTTTTGGAGTTAATTTTCCGTTTTATTCCACTGTGGTCTGAGAGAGTACCTGATATAATTTCAATTTTCTTAAATTTATTGCTTAATGGACTATCATGTGGTCTATCTTGAAGAAAGTTCCATGTGCTACTGAATAGAATGTGTATTCTGAGGTTGTTAGATGAAATGTCCTGTATATATCTGTTAAGTCCATTTGTTCCAAGGTATAGTTTAAATCCATTGTTTCTTTGTTGACTTTCTGTCTTGATGATATCTCTAGGGCTGTCAGTGGAGTACTGAAGTCCCTCACTATTATTATGTTGCTGCCTAACACATTTCTTAGATCTATTAGTAATTGTTTTATAAATTTGGGAGCTTCAGTGTTAGGTACATATATGTTTAGGATTGTGATATTTTCCTGTTGGACAGGAATATTACTATTATATAATGTCTCTCTTTGTTTCTTTTAACTGCTATTGCTTTAAAGTTTGTTTTGTCTGATATAAGAATAGCTACCCCTGCTCACTTTTGGTGTCCATTTGCATAAAATGCCTTTTTCCACCCCCTTACTTTAAGTTTATGTGAGTCCTTATGTGTTAGGTGAGTCTCTTTAAGGGAGCAGATGGTTGGTGAGTTCTTATCCATTCTGTGGTTCTGTCTCTTTTAAGTGGAGCATTTAGGCCATATACATTCAAAGTTAGTATTGAAATGTGAGGTACCATTGCATTCATCATGCTCTTTGTTGCCTGTGTATTTTGTTTTTGTGTGTGTGTTTCAACCTGTATTTTTTTTAACTGTATTTTTGTTTTATAGGTCCTGTGTGATTTATGCTTTAAAGAGGTTCTGTTTTGATGTGTTTCCAGGATTTGTTTCAAGATTTAGAGCTCCTTTTAGCAGTTCTTGTAGTGGTGGCTTGGTAATGGCGAATTCTCTCAGCATTTGTTTGTCTGAAAAAGACTGTATCTTTCTTTCATATATGATACTTAGTTTTGTTGGATACAAAATTCTTGGCTGATAATTGTTTTGTTTCAGGAGGCTGAAGATAGGGTCCCAATCCCTTCTAGCTTTGTAGGGTTTCTGCTGAGAAATCTGCTGTTAATCTGATAGGTTTTCCTTTATAGGTTACCTGGTGCTTCTGTCTCAAAACTCTTAAGATTCTTTCCTTTGCCTTAACTTTGGACAACCTGATGACAATGTGCCTAGGCAATGATCTTTTTGTGATGAATTTTCCAGGTTTTTTTTTGTGCATTTTGTATTTGGATGTACAGGTCTCTATCAAGGCTAGGGAACTTTTCCTTGATTTTTCCCCTAAATGTGTTTTCCAATCTTTCAGAATTATCTTTTTCCTCAGGAATACCAATTAATCTTAAGTTTGATCATTTAACATAATTCCAGACTTCCTGGATGCTTTGTTCATATTTTCTTATTCTTTTTTCTTTGTCTTTGTTGGATTGGGTTAATTCGAAGACCTTGCCTTCGAGCTCTGAATCTTTCTTCTACTTTTTCAATTCTATTGCTGGGACTTTCCAGAGCATTTCACATTTCTAAAAGTGTGTCCAAAGTTTCCTAAATTTTCAATTGTTTTTTCTTTAAGCTACCTACTTTCTTGAATATTTCTCCCTTCATTTCTTGTATCATTTCTTAGATTTCCTTGTATTGGGCTTCGCCTTTCTATGGTGCCTCCCTGATTAACTTAATAACTAACCTCCTAAATTCTTTTTCAGGTAAATCAGGGATTTTTTTCTCATTTTGGATCCATTGCTGGTGAACCAGTATGATTTTTGGGGGTGTTGAAGAGCCTTGTTTTGTCATATTACCAGAGTTAGGTTTTCTGGTTCCTTCTCATTTGGGTAGGCTCTGTCAGAAGGAAGGTCTAGGGCTGAAGGCTGTTGTTCAGATTCTTTTGTCCCACAGGGTGTTCCCTTGATGTGGTACTGTCAGCCTATTCCTATGGATGTGCCTTCCTGTAAGCTGAACTGCAGTGATTGTTGTCTCTCTTCTGGATCTAGCCACCTAGTGAGTCTAACCAGCTCCTGGCTGGTACTGAGGGTTCATTGCACAGAGTCCTGTGATGTGAACCATCTATGGGTCTCTCAGCTGTGGATACCAATGCCTGTTTTGGTGTAGGTGGCAGAGGGATGCAATGGACTCCGTGAGGGTTCTTAGCTTTGGTGGTTTAATGCTCTATTTTTTTGCTGCTTGGCCTCCTACCAGGAGGTGGCACTTTCCAGAAAGCATTAGTTGTAGTAGTATGGAGAGGGACCAGTGGTGGGTGGGTGGGGAACTAGAACTCTCAAGATTATATGCCTTTGTCTTCCACTATCAGGCTGGGTAGGGAAGGACCATCAGGTGGGGACAGGGCTAGGCATGTCTGAGCTCAGACTCTCCTTGGGCAGGTCTTGCTGTGGCTGCTGTGGGGGATGGCGGTGAGATTCCCAGGTCACTGGAGTTATGTACTTAGGAGGATTATGGCTGCCTCTGCTGAGTCATGCAGGTTGTCAGGGAAGTGGAATAAAGCTGGCAGTCACAGGCCTCACCAAGCTCCCATGCTAACTGAAGGGCCGGTCTCACTCCTGCCCCCCACCCCCTCCCCCAACAAACACCCCCTAGTCTGTCTCCAGGCAGTGGGCAAGACAGGCTTGAAAACTTGCCCCAGGCTACCCATCTCCCAGTTGCAAAAGAAAAGGGCTTGGTTCTTTCTCCACTTGTGGAGTCTGCTCACCGGATTTGTGCCCTTCCCCCGAGTTCTGGCCAGAAGGCTTCTCAACTCATTTGAATTGTTACAAAGTTCAGCTAGAGATTTTCTTCTCCTGGTGGAGTTTCACCCCCACTACTATGGCCACCCTCCCAATGGATCCCTGTGATGCCGGGCAGGAATGGCCTGCTTGGGGACCCAGCGAGTTCCCAGGGTTTTTCTCCTGCTTCCTCTACCCCTGTATTTCTCTTGGCTCTCTAAATTGAGTCAGCTCCAACTAAAGTCAGAAACTTCTCACACAAACAGTCCTTCAGTTTCTCCAGTGGGGGTGTGTGTTTGGGAGAGGAGGGTCTCCCTTTCCCACTTCTGCAGTTGGGGCAATCATAGTATTTGGGGTGACTTCCGGGTCCTGAAGGAGCAGTCTGCTACCTTCAGAGGGTCTGTGGGTCCTCTCAGGATTGTTGGTTTGTCCTTGCAGTCAATCTGGAGCTAAAATTCACAATATGAGCCTCCACACACTGCTCTGTCCAGAGCTGCAATCTAGTCCTGCCTCCCATCTGCCATGATGATATAAAGTTGTAGACATTCTTAACATCAATCAGAAATGTGTTTGAGCAGCCTCCCTTTGGACTAATAGCAAGTTTAACGGCTGCTCAAATGGTGTTGGGGTGTGTGGAGGGTCCTGGAAGAAAAAAATAGAATATTCTTAGCACCATCTTCTATTTAAAAAGACTAAAGAAAGAAGTGACCAGAATTACATGCATTACAGAGTTTCTTCTTTTTTAAAATTAAAATTTTAATTTTTAGAGACAGGTCTCATTCTGTCACCCAGGCTGCCAGTCTGTGGTGCAGTGGTGCAATCATAGCTCACTGCAGCCTCAAATTCCTGAGCTCAAGTGATTCTCCCACCTTAGACTCTCAAGTACCTAGGACTACAGGCATGGGCCATTTGACTCAGCTAAAAGGTTTTCTCCTTTTAATTATATTATTTCATAAATTTCCTTGCTGTGAAATTAAATACTATTAAGTATTATAAATTGTATGTGTGTATTTATTTATTTGATTTATTTTTTTAGACAGAGCCTCGCTCTGTTGCCCAGGCTGGAGTGCAATGGTGTGATCTCAGCTCGCTGCAACCTCTGCCTCCTGGGTTCGAGCAATTCTTCTGCCTCAGCTTCTCGAGTAGCTGGGACTACAGGCATGTGCCACCATGCCCAGCTAATTTTTGTAATTTTAGGAGAGACAGGGTTTCACGATGTTGGCCAGGCTGATCTCGAACTCCTGGCCTCAAGTTATCCACCCGCCTCAGCCTCTCAAAGTGCTGGGATTACAGGTGTGAACCACTGAGCCCCACCTATTATAAATAGTACTTAAATTAAAAAGGCACAAAAGCTGTATGAAGTAGAGTTCTTTGGTTGAAAGCAGCAAACACAAATCAACTTTGGCTAACTTAAACCAAAAAGGAAATTGCTAGGATATTGTTGCCAGAACCCAAAGATTCTCCGAAAGGATGGAGAGCTTAGAATAGTTCCAGGAGAGCTTCCAGGTTGGTGAATACATCCACATGCCTGAGTGGAGCTGGGGCAGCCTACCCCACCTCCATAGGCACAGAGGCTCCAGTGCTTGGGACCCTTCTGAACCTTGCCATGTGTATCACTTCATCTGACTTTTCATGTCTATCTTTTATAATATATTTTGTAATAAACCTACAGGTGAGTTGAGTGTTTCCTTGAGTTCTGTGAGCCGTCCTGGCAAATTATTGGAACCAAAGGAGCGGGTGCATGAGAACTCTGATTTGTGGCTACTAGGTGACACACAGGTGACAACCTGGGACTGGCGATTGGTGTCTGAATTAGAGGGCATTCTTGTGAGACTGAGGCCTTAACCTGTGGGATCTGACAGTATCCCCAGGTAGATAGTGTCAGAATTGAATTCAGGTAGAGGATACTTGGTATCTACTGGAGAACTGCTTGGCATATGGGGAAAATTCCCCATCCATGTTGTCACAGAATTGTTCAATATTGTGAGAGTACAGAGACATAGTGTGTGTGTTGCCACCCAACTCTATTGCAGAAAATAACTTTTCTTTAGGGGGTAAGAAGTGCTCATTTACTCGTCACACAAACACATGTGGAGCCCCTTTTGGGTGCAAGGCCTGGCAGATGATCTTTTAAATAATGGAAGCCCCAGAGGCAGGCTTTCTTACTTCCTTCACGGCTCATACTCAGAGCCTAGAACCACGCCTGGCACAGAGTTGGTGCCCAGTAAATATTTGTTGGATGAGTAAATGAATCTTTCTCACACCCTGTTTTCTCATCAAAGACACTCTGATCCCCAGGACCCTTGACTTGTATTCATGGAGAGGAATCTGACCATGCCGTGAGGAGGGACAAGTGACATGCTGAGGAATGAGCGTCACTGCTGCGCACATACCAACTCAGCACCAAAGGGAAGGATCAAATGCCTGCACTTTGCACTGCTGTGGAAAATCTGACTGGGTTTTAAATGTAAGTAGAGAAAGGATGCTATTCTGACACTTCCTGGTGCCCTGCAATATAATTCTGACATTAACCATCTGGAGTTGGTGCCCGCAGGTTAAGGGGCATGGTCCCCAGTGAGCCTGCCCCCACTTTAGAGGCCAGCCACAAGTGGAGTTCTCAGGGCACCTGCACTTTTGACAGACTGGCTCAAGATTCAGAGAGTTCCCCTGAGGCCCTCCGACAATTCGCTCAAAAGGCTAACAGAACTTAGGAAAGTGCTGTACTTATGACTGCAGTTTTATCATAAAGCATACAAATCAAGACCAGCCAGGTGTAGGGACACGTGGGGCAAAGTTTGGGAGGGAGGCTTCCACAAGCTTTGTGCCCTTTCCCATGGACACGAGGCTTGTTTTCCTTCCGACACAAAGCCACCACCTTCTAATTATTGTATGGTTCGTCATTCTGGTGACCAGCCTCCATCCTGAGTCATCGCATCTTTTAGCATAAACTAAAAGAGGCTCTTGGTGTGATCCAAGAGGCTCAAAAGTAACAAAGATACTCCTATGACTTGTGAAATCCCAAGGATTTAGTGTCTCCCAAGAAGCAGGGACAAAAGCCAGTCAGATTCTTCATTACACAATAAGTGTTCTGGTTTTAGAATACAGTCTTCTTTAAAAGCTTGGGAGATGACAGAGATTCTTTGCTTGACCAAACTTTAGTCAAGCTCCTGAACCATCTGCTAGGTGCTATTGTGTACTTCCTTATAAGATTCAGTTTTAGCAAGAACTTTGCCAAGTCAGTTTAGCAAGATCCTCCCACTCTCACTATCTGATTACCCTTAGAATCTGATTGGGTTCCTCTTTTCCATCATCCCCCCAGCAAGGTCTGATCACCTTGGCTTGTCTTCAACAGGAATCCTGTTGGCACCTGTGATCCCTGCTACTCCGGAGGCTGAACCCAGGAGGCTACAGTGAGATGAGATTGCGCCACTGCACTAAAGCCTGGGTGACAGACTGAGACCCTGTCTCAAAACAAAACAAAACAAAACAAAACAAAAAAAAGAAAGAAAAAAAAACAAAAAGAAAAGAATCTTGTTACTTTGATTTAGCCAGAATCCCCCTTACCTCTGATGTTTCCTTCTAGTAATTTTCTATCCACTGGCTCCATTCTGGTTCTTGGTTATAAATTCCCATTTGCCCTTGCTATATTTAGTGTTAAGCCCAATTTCTCTGCCCTACTGCAAAGTCCCATTGCAGTGGGCCCTATACCTATCTTGATAGTCCTGAATAAAGTATGTTTTACCATATTTTAATAAGTATCATTGAACAATCTTTCTCTTTAACACAGATACTCAGACAACTGGGCCTTCAGTAGACAAAAATGTAAAGTCTTATTTGACAAAGATCAAAGACATAGCTAGCTTGGCATGGGGAGTATTGTTTGTTTGTCAGTTTTTAATGTAGTGATGAATTCATTCTAAATGTAACCAACCACACTGAAAATAAAAGTTTATTTAACTTTAATTTTTAAAGAAGAATATTTCCAGAAATATAGGTAGTGGAAACCATTACCATCAGGATGAATAAACATGAATTTTTTTTTATTACTATACTTTAAGTTCTAGGGTACATGTGCACAACATGCAGGTGTGTTACATATGTATACACGTGACATGTTGGTGTGCTGCACCCAATAACTCGTCATTTACATTAGGTATATCACCTAATGCTATCACTACCCCCTCCCCCCACCCCACAACAGGCCCCAGTGTGTGATGTTCCCCTTCCTGTGTCCAAGTGTTCTCATTGTTCATTTCCCACCTATGAGTGAGAACATGC
>NW_012101454.1:3475790-3528102 GCF_000951045.1 Mandrillus leucophaeus
TCATTGAGCAGTGGTTTGTAGTTCTCCTTGAAGAGATACTTCACATCCCTTGTAAGTTGGATTCCTAGGTATTTTATTCTCTTTGAAGCACTTGTGATTGGGAGTTCACTCATGATTTGGCTCTCTGTTATTGGTGTATAAGAATGTTAGTGACTTTTGCACATTGATTTTGTATCCTGAGACTTTACTGAAGTTGCTTATCAGCTTAAGGAGATTTTGGGCTGAGACGATGGAGTTTTCTAAGTATGCAATCATGTCATCTGTAAACAGGGACAATTTGAGTTCCACTTTTCCCAAATGAAATTCTTTGTTACTTGTCCCAGATTCAGATTCCAGGAAGAGACCTTTTGATTGGACTAGCCTGGATCACATGCTCATTTATTTGATTTACATTCTCTCAAGGATATAACCAATGAGTGAAGCATGGCTCTGGAAAGAACAGTTACTGGATGCTTAGTAGGCAAAAACAATAGATATGTGCTTCTCCAAAGCATTTTCTCTTGCAAAAGTATGAAGTGCCACATAAGTGGCATTTCTATTGTACCATGCAGAGTGATTCTTGAGCTTGAGATTTTAATTAAGATTCATGAATATGAAGCTGTGACCTTCATGGCTTTTTTTTTTTTTAATCTATCAGATCTTAGTTCTAGATTTTAATTAACATAGAAATGCAGAGCACCCAAAGAGGCTCTTCTGTACCAAAGAATAATGTTACATAAATGAAAAAAGTCACATGCCTACCTTGAAAACCAGAAAAAGGCAAACTGTCTTCCAGAATCACATGTTAAAAACTTTTAAAAATATACAGCATAGTTTTGTTCAAATTATGTAGAGGATTAGGAGAGGGAGCTGTAAACTTTTCATGACTTCAAGTCTCTAAAGTCAACTCTCAGCAAAAAAAAAAAAAAAAGGAGGTAGAGATATGAGTTGTGAGATGGTTGCAGCAGTCTGATTATGTGATCATGCTATTTTAAATTAAGACAATGAATTAGTGACAATTAAAATGAACATAAATAGTCAAGAAATATTTTGGAAGTGGGATTTATATGATTCCACATTGTAAATAATTTTAGAGGTAAGAACCCGTCATGATTGTAATACTACTACTAAGTATTTGCTTTTAAAATCCTCTTACCTGGTAACCACAAAATGTCCTTCTAAGAGTAACATTACTATTCCAACTCTGCAAATAAAAAAAAGCCTGCACATATTTGTGATTTATATAAGGTGAAAAATCAAATCCTTCCCCTTCATGATTCTCAACTTGTTTTATATTATATAGCACATGTAGCATCTCATTTTTCTGCATTTTTCTTAACTATAGGTTTTCAAGGCGTTTGCATGTACTCTGCTATCTTCAAAATCAAGAAACTTGTGTTCATTCATCTGCTTAAAATCTCCCCCTTTTAAAAATGATGTCCGTTTTGGAATAGGTGACAACTGCATATATGTTTTGAATGAGAAAATGGACAGAATATCACCGAAATCAGGACCTTTTCAAAAGACTACTTGGAAATTCTATTCCTTTTATGTCTATTTTGTCATATTTTGTTCATTCTGCTAGTAGTTAAGAACAGTGATAATTTTCATGAAAAATGTTTGCTAGGGAAGAAACCAATCATGATTTCTTTTACCACTTCTACTATACAGAGACTCTACAATTGCAAAAGACAGATGGCAGAAATCATATCTGCTCCACCGAAAACATGAGGTTTCTTAGCATTTGTTTAATTAAATACGGCTGTTTCCACAGCTTCTAAACCAATGTTTTGAAGAAATAAACTCTTTAAAAAAAGTATTCATTCCATTTTATTTGCACAGTTGATGCCAAGTTTTTAACCAACTCTCTTTCCAGAGCTAAAATAATATCCAGGAGAACTCAAAAAAATTATGTGAAAAACAGATTGACTACAGAGTATTTAGAGTTGGGATTTGGGTTCAGCTCTGGGTGCTCACTGGTTCATATTTAGCACTTGCTGGTGGCATTTACAGTTCACCTGATTTCTAGCCATTGGAATGCACACCCAGAAAATTCCAATTGCTGAGGTTATGACGTTTGTTGGAGGGATTTAGTGGATTAGACTAGAGGAAATAGGATTTTGGTTTCTGGCTCTGTTAGTGACTGTCTGTGTGACTTCAGACAAGTTACTTAGCTTCTTTGTGCATCCCCATACCCCCCACACCTTCACACCTCCCCAATCCCCACAGCAATGAAAGGGGCAGTGAAAAACAGAAGGGAAGAACATAATACCAACTTACATTTCAGGGCCAACATAAGCAACAATTGATGCTTCATGATACTTGGTCTCTTTGTGATCAAAATATAAGCAGAAAGAGTGTACTAAAAAGACCAAATCACCCAGAGGTAATCTTATGTAATCACTCCTTTTGTTTACACTTTCAGAGAAGTCTTTTATTGTATACTTCTCTGCACTGTTAAGCTTCAAGTTTTCAAAATTCATTTCAATCAACTTCTCATGGTTTACATCTCTCTGAACACTATAAGCTGAAAGTATATCTCCTAAAAGAGATACTTTTCCATTTTTTTTAACAAAGGTTTTTATTGTTCTACTTCAATCCAGACAAATTTTACTCAGAGGAAAAGATAATAATGGATGATGTGTCAAGGTAAGTTTTGTTTGGACATACATTAAAGATACAACTTAATGTTTTCATAAAATACTGTATACAATAGATCTCACCCAATGCTTGCTTTTAACAGATGCCTAGTTCTAAAAGGGAACGTTAGTTTTTGTATGTAGGAAGCTAAGTACTTGATAATTGATCACCTGCAAGTACATTCTGTCTTTTACAAATGGTCACTTTGTGATAAGCTGTTCCACAATTCCCTTTAGCTCAGGAGCATTTATACCCAATTGAAGGTGTGGTAATACACTGAATACCATATGCTATGATGTCTAAAGTTAGAACACCGTAGTTTTCCTGAGTCTGTTTCAGGAATTTGTATTGGGCAGTGATGTTTGTTGCTCCCAGCTCAATTAGGGCTGACTCCATCCACCAGCATAATGGGTTGGACATAACGACCAAAACCTTGAAAATGAAGGTACTACTCTATCCTTTACCCATGATGACTGGTCAAGAGTGTGTGTATGTTTTCCTATCCAATCCAGTGATAGTCAGTTTGGGGAGGAGAATTTATTTTTGCCAGCATTGCTACGCTGGTAGGATGTAAGCCCAGCACTAATGTTGTAATATCCTATTAATTTTTTAAAAGGTATATACATATATACAAAGTCTACTAAAGAGATATTAAAAATGATTAGTAAATGTTTAGTCTTACTAGTAATCAAAGAAATGCAAATTAAAACAGTAAGGTATGATTTACTTTTTGAATTGGAAAATGATTGGTAATTAGGTGACAAATTTAAGTGTTGGAAAGGATGCTGTATGCTATGGTTTGAATATGTCCCCCAAAAGTTCATGTGTTGGAAACTTAGTTGCCATTGTGGTAGTGTCGAGAGGAGGGCCTTTGGGAGGCTATGAGGTCATGAAGACTACTCCCTTATGAATGGATTACTGTTCTTATTGTGGGAGTGATTTAGTTATGGTGGGAGTGGCTTTGTTAGAAAAGCTAGTTGTCTCTCACACTTACTTTCTTGCCCTCTGTCTTCTGCTCTTCCACCTGTGATGACCCTCACCAGATGCCAGGCGTCATGCTCTTGGACTTCCCAGTCTCCAGAACCATGAGCCTAGTAAACTTTTCTTTATAGCACCAGAAAATGGACTAAGACACTGTGAAATGCTCAAGTTTGTGGACTAGAAATTTCTGTAGCATTTTTAAGAGCAATTTGAAAATACCATTTGTAAAATCAATATCATATTATTTGCCCCAAGGAGAATATAAGCTAAGGAAGTAATTCTAAACATGGGAGTTTGAAGCACAAAACCAGAAACAACTAATATCCAGAAGTAAGAAAATACTAAGCTAATTACAGTACACACATTGGGAGAAACATTTAAGTACTAAGAATGCAGGATACATAATTGTAAGCACATAGTTCCTTAATGATATATAGCTTACAAACGATTTGTTCCATAATTTGTATAGGATTTTTCTTTACAAATATATGAAGTGAAATCATGATTGTGCATGTTTAGTATCTCTTCCCCATGCTCTAGGTATTAATGCACTCTCTCAGCCAATGACACCTAGTGGGGTGTATTATTAGTTCAAGGAGGACCAGGGCTCTGCTATCCCAAATTGAGAGTATTATGCAGTAGATACTGTTTATTCTTTTTATTTTTTATTTTTTGAGATGGAGTCTCACTCTGTGGCCCAGGCTGGAGTGCAGTGGCACAATGTCAGCTCACTGCAAGCTCTGCCTTCTGGGTTCAAGTGATTCTCCTGACTCAGCCTCCTGAGGAGTTGGGATTACAGGTGCATGCCACCACACCTGGTAATTTTTTGTATTTTTGGTAGAGACAGGGTTTCACCCTGTTGGCCAGGCTGGTCTTGAACTCCTGACCTCAAGCGATCCACCCGTCTCAGCTCCCCAAAGTGCTGGGATTACAGACGTGAGCCACCGTGCTCAGCAATACTGTTTATTCTTTTAGGGGCTCTCTTTCTCCCATTTAGTTTATATTTAGTGAATAGTTTTTATTCAAAATGGCTGACAAAAACGGTGCAAGTGATTCTTGGAAACAATTGTTTCCAAGAATCCGATATTAAAATTCAGGTTTTCTGGAAACTTGAGGAGTCTTCAGAGAAATGGTGAGGTGACAAATAAAAAAAAAAAAGAGTAGGAGATTAGGAATTGTTGGAAATCCTTAAACTTTTTGCAACTATATAAACATAATTTCAAATAAATGTTTTAAAGACAGAATTCCTCTTACTGTTTGTGGAGCTGACTACATAATTTGTAAAGCCTAGTGCGAAATAAAAATGGGGAGCCCTTGTCAAAAATCAGGGAGGAAAGCAGCATTAAAGGTAGGTGTATTAGTCCGTTTTCACACCGCTATAAAGACATATTGGAGACTGAGTAGTTTATAAAGGGAAAAGGTTTAATTGACTCACAGTTCCACCTGGCTGGGGAGGCCTCAGGAAACTTACAGTGAGGTGGAAGGTGAAGGAGAAGCCAGGCGCATATTACTATGGTGAAGTAGGAGAGAAAGAGAGTGAGGGAGGTCCTGACAAACACTTTTAAAGCATCTAATCTCATGAGTATTCACTTAGTATCATGAGAACAGCATGAGGGAAACCGCCCCCAGGATCCAATCAATCCTACCAGTCCCTCCTTCAAGACATGGAAATTACAATTCAAGATGAGATTTGGGTGGGAACACAGAGCCAAACTGTATCAGTAGGTATGAAGCTTTTTTCTTTCTTCCATGGTCTCTCTCTCAACCTTTTCTTGTTGTTTTTATTTGCTATTTAATATCATTCTAAGTAAAGAAAAATTTAGATATTAAATGTTTATTTTTATATCGTGTAATGCCAGTTTTAAATGCAAATGTCAGAGCACAATCTAAAAGTGAATAGAAAATTTCCTGCCTCTAGTGGGCCAGAAGAGACAAATATGAACCATACTTGGGAAAGGTGGAAGGAGGAAGAGAAGATTCCTCCCAGGCATGGAGCAGAGGGTATTTGTGAGGTAAGTGTGAATCCTCACAGCTGCACAAGGACATGCGTGCTTGGTACTGTCAGTTACCAGGTTCTGCTCCTGCCAGCCGTGAACCCATACCACTCAGTGGTGCTAGGGTCTATGGAAATTGAGAGTGCTGCCTCAATCCATAGGAGATGGGTGATCCCCAAGCATATTTAAACCTCAGGGCTGAAATGTGCTCAGGATCTAGGTGGAATAGGGGAGAGGTTGGCCCCCCCGACCTAGATGCAGCCTCTGATGGGCTGCTCAACAGATGTGTGGGCAATGGTGCTGTCAGCCCAGGGCTCAGGGGCTGCCACCATGCTCTATCCTGAGATGCCAGAATGCAGATACCTAACTCTATCCTCTTTATGTTACCCCCATGCTCTCACCAGGAGCAGAGGATGGCAGTCATTGTGGGGAGGAGGGGGGGAAACGAACTGGGATGGAGGATGACAGGGAGTGGGAGAGCAGACTCCCGAGAACCTCTCCAGGGCAGGTAGAGGGAGGCAGGACCACGTGAAGCTGACCCTCCAAGGTCCTGACACATGCTCCATTGTCCCATTGGACTTCACTCACAAAATCCATATTCAAAGATAATGTTATTAAGAATTTCAGGACAGCAACCACAGAGCATTAAACCCCAACTGTGGGGCCCTGTGTGACTGCACTGGTTTCACTGTCCATCTATGTGAAAGAGTACTTTGGCTGCTCTTGCTGCAGTCTTCCAGTTTTAGGATATGTGTTTCTAGTCTAGGTCACATTTTTCTCTCTCTGTATATTTACAGAGTTCAAAGATTATGTCACCTAGCCTAGTACTTGTTTAAAAAACATTACCCAAATAAAACCAACTGGACACCAATTAGACCCTTAACATGGACAATGACAATATGAACATTATTTGTTATCTTATAGATGGGTTCTCTTTCCCCAGCTGGTTTGTTAAAGCCTTTGAGGGCAGAGAACCTGCTTTATGTTTCTCTTTTTTTTTTTTCTGAGACAAGGTCTGGTTCTGTCACCTAGGCTGAAATGCAGTGGCACGATCATAGCTCACTGCAACCTCTGCCTCCAAGATGCGAGAGATTCTCTCGTCTCAGCCTCCCAAGTAGCTGGGACTACAGGCGTGTGCCACCACACCTGGCTAAATCTTTTTTTTTTTGTATTTTTTGTAGAGATAGGGTCTCACCATGTTGCCCAGGCTGGTCTCAAACTTCTGGGCTCAAGTGATTCTCCTGCCTTGGCCTCCCAAAGCGTTGAGATTATACATGTTAGCTACTGCGCCTGGCCTTATGTATCTCTTTTTATCCCTTCAACCCCCTTGGTGCCTAACAAGTCACATGACTCTTTCATTCGTGTTAGTGATAACACGGTATGTTAAGTTTGCTCTAAATGAGATAGCTACCTTTTTTAGCACAATAAACGCCCAGGTAGTGTTCAGTAACTATTTGTGACTTTGTTAAGAAATGATATTGAGCCACATAATCTTAAAGTTGGAAGGGAGATGGGAGGTCACCACTAGCTTTGCACAACTAGTTCAAAATCACACAATATCTTATTGACAGGTCCAGGTCTAGAAACCACGTCTCCTAATTTTCAGTTCAAACGCTCTTTATAAGACACAATACTGTTTCTGCAAAAATTGTAATTAGAAATCTATTTTGAAACCTCATAAGCTCAGGGCTAGTTGTACCATATACAATAGGGAGATGATTTAAGTTATATCTGAGAAAGAAGGAACACATTTTGAAAAAGAGAGTTAGACATGATTCATTAGCAACATGAGAAGGATAATGAGAAAAAGGAATGGCTTATCCACATGATGTGAATAATACTGCTGTTTGTATTTTCCTGTTAACTCTCTATTGCCTCCATGTGGGTTATTCTTTGTGGTCTGGAAATGGAAAATGTGAATTCCAAACCAGCTTCCTCCTCTATCATTCTCCACCTGGCTAACAGCTTTCCTTCACCATCCGTAATGCTAATATTAAGATTAATCTGCTGTTTCTCAAAAGATACATCAGTTAATTTCCCTAATTATTCAGTGCAATTAACACATTTTTGCTGAAAAAATGTATACTATGTTAGATGATGCAGAGTATATAAAAATAATTAAACTAACAACAAAACAGTCCCATTTTCAAAGAGTCAAAGAACAAAGAAAGGGGCAGGAGGTCTATTTGCTGTTTTCTTTAATCCAGGCCACTGCCACCTCTTATTATGACTAACCAAAAGCTGAGGTGTAATAGAAGAAAACAAACCCCCTAATGGGAAAGCAGGGGACATGATATCTAGTTATTGCTTAGCTTTTAATTAGCTGTATGACCTTGGGCAGGTCATTTAATCATATTGGATCCCCCACTTTTTTCATCTCTAAAATGAGAGGTTTGGATGGGAAGTAACTTCAAAGCTCCCTTCGAAGTCTGAAATCCCAATTTATGATTACAATATATTTATTTGAACTAAACAATCATCTAATTTATTCCAGATTATGGCAAAATTAACTTATAATTAACTGATGTTCTCCTCACTTTAATTCAGAACACTGAATAAAATTAAAATTACAAATTGGAATCAAGACAAAACAAAGTTTTTATTGCTGGTGATGTTGGCAAGAAAGTTAGTAGTTAAGGTTCAAATGACTACTATATCTTCTTTTTGTTTAACTTTTGTCTGATCCATAGTTGCTGGATGGGGAAGCCCTACTGTCTCATGTCTTTATGTTATGGTTTAAGGTACAAAGTTTGCACATGCATACAGCACTCTCACACACTCAAATCCTATTTAAGTATTGAGGAAGGTAAAAGAAGGTGTTTTGATGCAAGGCTCACAATTCATGTACTTTTTGCAGCAGATGAGAGTTTCCTCTTTCAGGCTGTGGTTAGTCTTGATGTTTTCGTGGTACATTGGGCAGGCTGGTATATATGTGCATACAACTTCACCGCAGATCATGCCCCTAGCTGCTGAAAACTGTACATAGGTGGTCCTGACCCTTCAGACTCAGATTTGACAGAATGCAGTATAGAAGAACTCACATTCTTATAAGTATCCTCAAGGTTTTTTAAAAAACTTTTAAAAATTTCAGCATATCTTTGCTTTCCTTTGATTCTTTTGAGGTTTAAGGGTGGTCACTGGCAGAATTACACAAATAGAGTGTTCACAGCTCAGCAATCCTTGGATCCACATTTGGAGTTCTACGTGGGTGGCACAGGAATAAATGCCAATAAGAAGCCAGGACAGATCTGTTAACAGAAGTTAATGCCTTGGGATAGAGCCCTGAAAGCTTCCATGAAAAGACCTGAAAGACTTAAAAATTATAATAGTAGAAAAAAGTCAATCTAAAAATTTCCAGTAATTTGAATACTTTTTTTTTTCAAAAAATGTATCTTTTCATTTGTCCAAAAATTATTTTTGATACTTTCAATGTTAAGAATCAAGGTAGCCTTTAGAATTGAGTTTGCTTCACACTCAATTTTTAAAAATTGAAGGGAGCCTACAGAAGCCAGAAACAAAATGTCTTTGTGTTCCTACTCTAGCAGAAATGGGGTTGTGGAAAGGGGAGAAAATGAAGAAAACATCACCCAAAATATACTCTATGAAATACAACATGTTCTTCTAAATTTACCTCTATGAGATGTTATCAGTTATCTTGATGCAATCAAAACCAATTTCACTAAATTCAACATAACTACTCAATTACATTTCCAGATTCCTAGTTAGTGCAGTATCAATGATCTTTGCCCATCTTTCTTGTTTTTCAAAAATATTGAGCTTTCTTTGCCTTACTATTAAAAAATAGCCTGCTCAAGGTTTTCAAGAGAATGTATAATAATTAAACAATTCATATTGTATATAAGTAAAAGTACCTATGTACATATTTTTTAATTTTTTCAATTTTAGGTTTTAGGGTAGAAGCTATTCCAGATCCTGCTTCTGTCTGATTGGAGGCACGATAAAATCTGAATAGACAGTAAAATAATTAAATTTTAATATCCCTCTCTTACCATTGAACATTAGAAGTGACCTAGGTCTTAACTGTCCCTGCAGTTGCTTTCTACCTGGTTGTCAGACCACCCAGGCTGAGCAGCCACAGGGCCTGATTTCTCTATCAAGGTGATATTTTCCTTCAGGAGTAGCCATTCTGTATAGAATTGGCATGAAATAAGGGCCTCCGACATGGCTTTCCTGGGACATAGTTATGTGTTCTTCCCTGCCTCATTGCCAGGGTGATTATTCTCAGGGAAAAGCTATTTCCAGAGGGATTATAAGAGACTTGCTGGCTGCCAAAGGAGGGATTTTGAAAAAGTCTGTGGTGCTGGAAGAAACGATACTAACCACATATGTTCCCTGAGATCTCACAGAGAGCAAAGCTCATAAAAAGAGGCCCTTTGAAGAGAATTTTTTCTCCTGTTTCTCCTATTGAAAAGTAATGGGGACTGACCCTGTGGAGTTACAGAAGAGAGATTTAGCATGGGAAGCAGCATTCCTCTGTACAACTATGGAGAGGCTAGTGCTTTCCCCTGTAATTTAACAAGTCAGGAGGTAACAGACTCACTGGAGTCTCTATTGAGTCTGCTGGAGTTGTGCTGGACGTAAATCCAGTTAATGAACTATTATAGTATCCACTTCACACTACTTCAGTGTCTTACAAGACCTTCATGAAGACCGGAAAGCATGAGGAAATCAAGTCACAGGTTACATTTACGGAACACCTGCCTTGGGAGGACTGTTCCTATGACGTCCTGTTGACCCTCACAGCCTTCTTAAGAGCCATGTAGAAAACAAGGGCAGATTCTCTTTACTTTGTAGATGTAGAGTCTGAAAAAAATCAAGTGAATTGTATGAAGTCATTCTTCATAATCAAGTTGGAGCAAAGAATAAAGAATGAGACTCTTGACTCCAAACCTATGGTCTGTAGGCTAAAATTCTGAGGCAGCAAAGCCTCTGGGCAGAAATACCCTTTTTCCCTCATGGGCCCAGGCAAAATTGGGTAGTGGCCTCTGTACTTCTGGTGACTGTTCTGATTATCTAGGTTGTGTAGCAAACTACCCCAAAACTTAGGGACTTAAAACAATAACAGGTATCTTATCATCTTTAATTATTTTTATGGGACTGCAATTCAGGAAGGGCTCAGCTTGACAGTTTTAGCTCTGGCATTTCTCATCTGATTACAGTCAGACAGTGGTTTGAGGTGGAGCAGGAGGGAAGCAAGGACAGCTGGGAGCTGGCTAGGCATCTCTCTTTATATAGCTCAGGGTCTTTCCATGTGGACTCTCTGTGGGGCTTGGTTTGGGCTTCCACACAGCAAGGTAGCCTCAGGGTAAGAGGGCTTTTCACATTGGCGTCCTAGGGCTCCCACAGGAGTGTTTCAGCAAGCAGAGGGAAGCTGTATCTGAAGTTGGGACTTAGAGAGATGCAGCTTTGGCTTCTCTAATTGGAATGCTCCTTTGTAGAACCCACTTAGGAATCGTCCCCCACACACCTGCCTTTTAAATAGACTGTTTGTAGAGCAGTTTTAGGTTCACAACAAAAGAGCAGAAAGTACAGAGATTTCCACTATACTCCTGCCAAACCCCCACCTCTCAAATTGTTTAGCATTCCCCTATCAACATCTGGCACCAGAGTGGCACATTTGTTACAATCAAAGAACCTACAATGATATATCATTATCACCCAAAATTCTATATTAGGATTCAGTATTATACATTTAATAGGTTTTGACAAATGTATAATGACATGTATTCACCATTATAGCACCATACAGAGTAGTTTCACTGCCATAAAAATCCTCTGTGCTCTATTCATCTCTCCCTTCCCCTAACCCCTGAAAATCACTAATGTTTTTACTGTCTCCAAAGTTTTGGCTTTTCCAGAGTGTCATATGGTTGGAATCATACAGTATATAGCCTTTCCATATTGGCTTCCTTCACTTAGTAATACACATTTAAGTTTCCTCCATGCCGTTTCATGGCTTGATAGCTCATTTCTTTCTGGTGCTGAATAATATTTCATTGTCTGAATATATCAGTTTATTTATTAATTCGCCTACTGAAGGATATCTTGGTTGCTTCCAAGTTTTGGCAGTAATGAATAAAGTTGATATAAACATACCACTGAGGGTTTTTGTGTGTACATAATTTTTAACACACTTGGGAGGGAGTGCAACTGCTGAATCATGTGGTAAGAGTATGTTTAACTTCATAAGACAGTTCCAAACTGTCTTCCAAAGTGGTCATACCATTTTGAATTCTCAACAGCAATAAACGAGAGTTAGGAGAGTTTCTGTTGCTCCACATCTCGCCAGTGTTTGTTATCAGTATTGTAGATTTCAGCTATTCTAACATGTGTATTAATTAATATACACTCAAACTATAAAAGGAGTCTGGCTAAGAATACATAGAGGGTGGAGCTGGAGAGCTGACCAGCTCCAGATTTATAAGACACATTTTTTGCTTTGAGGTATTTCTATGTGAACACTTTGTTATTGATAGTGTTGAATATGAAATACATCAACAAACACATATTTATTAAGCACCTAACATGTGAAAAGCATTGCACTGGGAGCTCTAAGAGATGAAAGAAGAATGAGATGGTCCTTGCCTCCAGAAAGCACAAAGTCTATTTGGATAGACTCAATCTTGAAAAGTTGAGCAATTAGATCATTAAAAAATGATTTAATGTTTAATTACCTATTATGTACTCTGCAATACAAGAGGGGCTTACGGCTCATTGAAGACCTATCTAAGTTCTGTATTAGACTGGCTGTCTAATGGCAAAGACAGCAAAATCAAGGTGCTAGTACTGAATGGTAAGAAGCTAGAGAGAGAAGACACTCTTAAGAGTGTGCAGACTGCACCCCACTCAATTCAAACCATCTGCCTCTGTACACCTATTCATGGCCCAATGAGGCCTACAGAGAGAAGTACAGTGGAGTCCAAGGATGGAGACATGCTGGGGGTTGAAGTCCTCTCAGGAAGTTTCCTGAAGAAGTGAATGTCATCTATTATTGGATAATAGATAAAAGGGAGAAAAGAAAGGATGGCTTTTCGGATTAAGAGACAAAAATGGGAAAGTGGGAGGAACTTTCCAGGACTGGCTAGTTATCCCAGTTAACTGAAGTGAAAGGCTATGCAGGAATGAAGTGGGAGGAACAAAGCCTAGGATCAGTTTATCAAAAACCTTGAATATGCAGTCAAGGAACCTTTGAAATGTGCTGCCTATTGTGGAAAGCAATAGGATGGCTTGGCTGGAGATGTTTTTAAATAACACGCTACACCTAGACATTGAAGAAGTACCACTTAGCTACATTAGAATTTAAATGTTAGATGGATGGAACTTGTTAATTACAGAGATTTCTTCTGGAACCTGGGGCATATACAAAAGTTCCATTATGAAGATCTATATTTAACTAGCTAAGCATCTTTACAGACTTTGATCTTTGACTGTTTGATCACTTTTTGTTTATTCTGTTTGGTGAGCCTGGTCCCACACAGCTTTCTCCGGGGCTTCCTAAATACAATACAAGTGTCTTCAGAAGGGAGAGGGAAGTGGGTCACTGCCACCTCCCCAGGCCTGTCCCGGCCTTAGAGGAATGTGGGGTCTGCTCTATCATTACCGGTTCTTGGCACAAAGCTCTGAAAAGATGGACACAAGACTTGCACATTTGTGTTTTCATGGCTGAAGGCAGTTACCATTAGGTGACATTTTTTTTCACTAAAGATAAAAACAAAGTGATAAAAAAGCATGCTTAGTCAGAATAATTTTACTTTCAGTTCCATTAAGGAAAGATAGAGAATAAGGGGTAATTTTGAAGAAGATCAGTGTACCTTGGAGCCTGCATTTCTAGTATCCTTCTGTAAGTCAATGGAGAGTATTTGGTAAAATATTTGATGAAAATATGTAATGTATGTATATTCATGCATTTGCAATGCTCGAGCACAGTGCCTGGTACATAGGAGATTCTTAATAAATTGTGCTGAATGACTGAATTAAGTAATCTATGTAAAATAGTTGTAGAACAAATATCAAGAAAAATCATTAACATACTTCTGCTTGTAATACAGTATTTTTCATTTGTTTTTGTTTTAAAGCACTTAGAAATTTTGGAAGGGGTGAGGAGAAGTAAAACAATTTTTTTAAAATTAAAAACCACCTCTAATTTTACTTTTCAGAAATAATCACTGTTAACATTTAGGTGTATTTCTTCCAGTGTTTTTTCTATGCATATCTTTGTTCATATATAAATTTTAATGTATTTAAACCAAGTACCTAACCTGAAGAAGAGAAGCGTAAGTCAAAACATACTACATGGATTTACTAAATTTTTTTCCTTGATGTAGTCTTAGAACATAAAAGGGATACACAAATATATACCTATATCTTATATGAGTCATCATTAGCTTAATTACACATTTGGAGCCAGCTGTATCAACATACACAGGTCATATTATGCATATGTTACTTTTTGTTCTCAGTTTTAGCAGCATTCAGTTATGGCTTAATTAATATTAAACTAAAAACAAAATTTAAAAAGGCAGATGAAAAACACACATAGTTTTGAAGCCATTCAGCTTTCTAATTTAAACAGCATTCAGTAGCGTGTGCCATTTGTCAACCCTGGCTTTCTTCACTAAGGCTTTAACAAAATAAGAGAGAAACCAGAGGCCTCTATGTTGCCCCATGTTGGTTATTTTGCTAGCACATGGTTTCAGCCCCTGATCTAGGAGCCTCCAGTCCAGAGATCTATGCTGAAGATAGCACTTGGGCCAGCAGCATATTTTAATACATTTGCATTGTGTAATTGGACACTATCCTTGTTTTCCATAAGCCTTGGAAAGCCATCCACATACTTGGAGAAGTGAAAGCTTTCGAGTAAAGCCCCTCCTCCCACCATCAATGTGCTAGATAAAATAATGGGCTTTTCTTAAGCATGACAGGGGATTTATAAGACGGTCATCTATTGTTTGCTTGGGATGTCTTCCCCTCCAATTTCTTCTACTTTCCTATCTAGTTGTACAGGGGGTGTGATTAGGAGGGGTGAGGGGAGGCTGGTATGCGCTCTCCCAACCCTTCACCACAAACCCAGCTGCCAGAGCTGAAGCAGCCACACAGAGAGCTAAGGAAACTTAAAAAACTTAATTAAGGGGGAAAAAAAGCAAACAAAATAGTATTAAAGTGGATTTACTTAGTGCCTTAGCCTTGCCAGGGAAACCACAGAGTCTGCATTTATATATTTCTTATATAAGACATATCTAATTAAAACAGGAGAGGGGACAACAAGCTTTCTTCCAAGTTCATTTATATACATGTTTATGTTGTGTTTAAATTCCTTGTGGGGTAATGTAATGATGATCCAACAGCATAAAAGCAATTTGATTAGGCAACTGTAGACTTTCATTAACACTTTTAGCTTTAGGTACTTAGGATTCAGTTGCCCTGCCATACCCTATATAAAAGCTATCTACCCTGGCTGGGCAGGCCCCAAACCTGAAGACCACGCTTCCAAGGTGAGACTGATTGGCCTTCACCCTTGTAGTATCCTTCTCCTACCTTAGCTCTTTAACTCAAAGAATATACTGGAGGCCAGGCGCGGTGGCTCATGCGTGTAATCCTAGCACTTTGGGAGGCCAAGGCTGGCAGATCACTTAAGGCTAGGAGTTCAAGACCAGCCTGGCCAAAGTGGTGAAACCCTGCTTCTACAAAAAATAAAAAAATTAGCCCGGTGTGTAGGCACAAGCTTGTAATGCCAGCTACTTGGAGGCTGAGGTATGAGAATCGGTTTTGGGAGGCGGAGGTTCTAGTGAGCCGAGATGGCACCACTACACTCCAGCCTGGCGATAGAGCGAGACTCTGTCTCAAAAACAAACAAACAACAAGAATATACTGAAGCTTTATTTTAGCTCCTTTGTTTAATGATTTTATTTTATTGTATTTGTTTTCTATATATTTTTTGAGATGGAGTCTTGCTCTGTCTCCCAGGCTGGAGTGCAGTGCTGCGATCTTCGCTCACTGCAATCTTTGCCTTCTGGGTTCCAGCGATTCTTCCACCTCAGCCTCCCGAGTAGCTGGGATTATAGACACGTGCCACCATGCCCTGCTAAATTTTTAAAGTATTTTTAGTAGAGACGGGATTTCCCATGTTGGCCAGGCTGATCTCGAACTCCTGACCTCAAGTGATCCGCCCGCCTCGACCTCCCAAAGTGCTGGGATTACAGTTGTGAGCCATCACACCCGGCCTGTTTAATGATTTTAAATTGCACGTCAGTTTAGAGAAATTATAATTGTTTACAAGTCACCTAAAGTATCTACATTATACAAACTATAATAAAAAGAATTTAATTGGGGGAAGCAAAATGTCACTCTGTTAGCTCATAAAACAGACTGTTTTAGGATTGTGCTTCTCAAAGTGTGGTCTATGGTTCAGCGGCATCGGCATCACCTGAGAGCTTGTTAGAGATGTAAGATCTCAGTTCCCTCACTGAACCAACTGAATCTGTATCTGCATTTAAAGGAGATACTCAGATGACTGGTGAGCACATTACAGTTTGAGAAGCACCAATTCAGGGTGAAGGCATTCTAGGAAAATCCTTCTTTTCTCAGGCCCATCTTCTTGAGACATTAGGTAGCTTCTCCAGTAGGAGTACTATGGAAAACATTCTGTGTGCTCAAGAATCCCTTAGGAATATTGGCAGCCCTTTTTGATCTCATGGGCTCACTAGGAGCCTGATAAAGAAATTAAAAATGAGGAATAGGCCGGGCGCGGTGGCTCATGCCTGTAATCCCAACACTTTGGGAGTCCGAGTCGGGTGGATCACGAGGTCAGGAGATTGAGATCATCCTGACTAACATGGTGAAACCCGTCTCTACTAAAAATACAAAAAATAAGCGGGGCGTGGTGGCGGGCGCCTGTAGTCCCAGTCCCAGCCACTCGGGAGGCTGAGGCAGGAGAATAGTGTGAACCCGGGAGGCGGAGCTTGCAGTGAGCCGAGATTGCGCCACTGCACTCCAGCCTGGGCGACAGAGCGAGCCTCCGTCCCCCCAAAAAATAATAATAAAAAAATAAAATTAAAAAAATGATAGTAGCATATAGTAAATACATAAACCAGTAAGTCACTTATTATCATTATCAAGTATTATGCACTATACCTAACTGCATGTGCACAATGGGTTTCTTTATACGAGCATCACCACGAACAGGTGAGTAACATGTTACTCTATGATATTATGACTGCTACTATGCCACTAGGCAATAGGAATGTTTCAGCTCCATTATAATCTTTTAGGACCACTGTTGTATATGTGGCCCATTGTTGACTCAAAGATTGTTATGCAGGGCATGATTGTATTTAAATTTGGTACCTGTGAACAAAAAATTTTCTTTAATATTTTATTCTTATATATGGCAAAATAGATTCTCTATAGACTGTCTATTCCGCTACAGTTATTGAAAAGGCTATAATTCCGCCATACATCCATAAAGGAAGAATACATCTGTGTTCTTTTTTTGTGTGTGTTTTTGTTAGTATAGATGGCATTTGATATAACTTTGAAATGTATATTTCATGACTGGATGCATATGTTGTGACATTGTTACATTTTAAAATAATCTCATCGATTAAGAACATTATTATACTATCCGAAAGGCCATTTGGAGTTCAAGTAAATAAGATAATTAAAATGAATGAAATAATTTTGCGATTTGCTCTAAGCATAATTCTAAGATCTGTGTAACATTTGCTAATATGTTTGTAAAGAAATACTGTAGCCATTAATTGTCAAAGTCTTATTTTATTGGGGAGGAACAAGTGTTTGTTTAAACACTCTTAGGTCAGCCTTGAAAATATTTAAGGGCCGGGCAAGGTGGCTCACATCTGTAATCCCAGCACTTTGGGAGGCCAAGGAGGGCAGATCACTTGAGGCCATGAGTTCAAGACCAGCCTGGCCAACATAGTGAAACCTCCTCTCTATTAAAAATACAAAAAATTAGCTGGGCATGGTGGCATACACTTGTAATCCCAGCTACTCCAGAGCTGAGTTGAGAGGATTGCTTGAGCCCAGAGATGGAGGTTGCAGTGAGCAGAGATGATGCCATTGCACTCCAGCCTGGATGACAAAGTGAGAGACTATTTAAAAAAAAAAATTTAGACCGTCATATACAGTTATATCATATCATTATTTCAGTTAATTTAAGTTGTATATATCTAACAATGTCATGTTCTAAAGTGAAAATTAGGTTTAAAAAACATATTTTTTAAAAATAGTGGATAAAGTTTCTACTGACTACCAATTTACATAATCATGATCATCATCATCACCATTGTTAACTCGAATCATCACTTTTTATGTGCTAGTCACTAACTATTCTCAACGTTTTGTTTTGTTTTGTTTTGTTTTGTTTTTGTGATAGGGTCTCACTCCATTTGCCCAGGCTGGGGTGCAGTGCCACAATCTCAGTTCACTGCAGCCTCAATCTCTCCAGCTCAGGTGATCCTCCCACCTTAGGTTCCCGAGTAGCTGGGGTTACAGGCATGCACCACCAGGCCTGGCCAATTAAAAAATTTTTTTTGTAGAGATAGTGCCTTGCCATGTTGCCCAGGCTGGTCTCGAACTCCCAGGCTCAAGAGATCCTTCTGCCTTGACCTCCCAAAGTGCTGGGGTTACAGACATGAGCCACTATGCCTGGGCTTCTAAATGCTTTTTACATATTAAATAGCTAAATTACACAGACGCTTTTTTTTTTTTTTTTTCTTTTTTTTTTGACAATCTCGCTCTGTCGCCCAGGCTGGAGTGCAGTGGCGAGATCTTGGCTCACTGCAACCTCCGCCTCCTGGGTTCAAGTGATTCTCCTGCCTCAGCCTTCTGAGTAACTTGGGTTACAGGCGCCCACCACTAAGCCTGGTTACTTTTTGTGTTTTTAGTAGACATGGGGTTTTACTATGTTGGCCAGGCTGGTCTCAAACTCCTGACCTCAGGTGATCCTTCCGTCTCTGCTTCCCAAAGTGCTGGGATTACAGTCTCACAGATGCTTTGTAACTACCTAACAACATTTTCATTTTAAGAGGAGGAAACTGAAGTCCAGAGAGGTTAAACAACTAGCCCAAGGCATAGACTTCAAAAGTGGCAGAGCTGGAATCTAGCTGAATATGACTTAGTCACCCTAAATTTATAATGATGAAGGATAGATACTGTATTCTTATGTAGACAAAACAGACTTCAAAGCAACAACAGTTTAAAAAGACAAAGAGGAACATTACATAATGATAAAAGGATTAGTCCAGCAGGAAAATATCACAATCCTAAATATATATGCACCTAACATGGGAGCTCCCAAATTTATAATACAAGTATTACTAGACATAAGAAATGAAATAGATGGTAACAAAATAATAGTGGGGAACTTCAGTACTATACTGACAGCACTAGACAGGTCATCAAGACAGAAAGTCAACAAAGAAACAATGAACTTAAATTAAACCCTAGAACAAATGGACTTAACAGATATTTACAGAACATTCTACCCAAGAACTGTGGAATATACATTCTTTTTATCAGCATATGGAACATTCTCCAAAACAGACCATATCATGGGCCACAAAACAAGTCTCAATAAATTTAAGAAAACTGAAATTATATCAAATAGCCTCTCAGACCACAGTGGAATAATACTGGAAATTAACTCCAAAAGAAATCCTCAAAACTATACAAATACAAGGAAATTAAATAATTGCTCCTGAATGATCTTTGGATCAATAATGAAATCAAGATGGAAATTTTAAAATTCTTTGAGCTGAATGATAACAGTTACACAACTTATCAAAACCTCTGGGACACAGCAAAAACAGTGCTAAGAGGAAAGTTCATAGAATTAAATCCTTACATCAAACAGCCTGAAAGAGCACAAATTGACAACCTAAGGTCACACCTCAAGGAACCACAGAAACAAGAACCCAAACCCAGCAGAAGAAAAGAAATAACAAAGATCAGAACAGAACTAAATGAAATTGAAACAAAAATAAAATACAAAAGATAAATGAAACAAAAAGCTGGTTCTTTGAAAAGATAAATAAAATTGATAAGCCAGTAGTGACAGTAACCAAGAAAAGAAGAGAGAAGATCCAAAGAAGCTCAATTAGAAATGAAATGTAAAATATTACAGCTGATACCACAGAAATACAAAAGATCATTCAAGGCTACTATGAACACCTTTATGCACACAAACTAGAAATTCTAAAGGAGATGGATAAATTCCTGGGAATACACAACCCTCCTAGATTAAATCCGGGACATATAGAAACTCTGAATAGACCAGTAACAAGTAGTGATATTGATACAGTAATAAAAAAAAACCAATCAAAAAAAATCCAGGACCAGTTGGATTCACAGCTGAATTCTATCAGGCATTCAAAGAAGAGTTGGTACCTATCTTACTGAAACTATTTCACAAGATAAACAGGAATTCCTCCCTAAATCATTCTATGAAGTCAGTATCACCCTAATACCAAAGCCAGGAAATGACATAAGAAAAAAAGAAAACTACAGACCAATATCCCTGATGAACACAGATGCAAAAATCCTCAACAAAAATACTAGCTAATCAAATCCAATGGCATATCAAAAAGATAATACACCATGATCAAGTGGGTTTCATAACAGGGATGCAGGGATGGTTTAACATACACACATCAATAAACGTGATACACTACACAGACAAAAACAAAAATCACATGTTCATCTCAATAGATGCAGTAAAAGCATTTGACAAAATTTAGCATCCCTTTATGATGAAAACCCTCAGCAAAACTGACATAGAAGAGACATACCTTAAGGTAATAAAAGTCATCTATGACAAACCCACAGCCAACATTATACTGAATGGGGAAAAGTTGAAAGCATTCCCCCTGAGAACCGGAACAAGACAAGGTTGCCCACCTTTACCACTGCTATTCAACATAGTGCTGGAAGTCTTAGAGCAATCAGACAAGAGAAAGAAACAAAAAGCATCCAAATCGGTAACGAGGAACTCAAACTGACACTGTTTGTCAATTACATGATTATATACCTAGAAAACCCTAAAAACTCATCCAGAAAGCTCCTAGATCTGATAAACGAATTCAGTAAAGTTTCAGGATACAAAATCAATGTACACAAATCAGTAGCACTGCTATACACCAACAATGACTAAGCTGAGAATCAAATCAAGAACTCAACCCCTTTTACAACAGGTGAAAAAAAAGAAATATTTAGGAATATACCTAACCAGGGAGATGAAAGCTCTCTAAAAGGAAAACTATAAAACACTGCTGAAAGAAATCATAGATGACACAAACAAATAGAAACACATCCCATGCTCATAGATGGGTAGGATCAATATTGTGAAAATGATCATACAGCCAAAAGCAATCTACAAATTCAACGCAATTCCCATCAGAATACCACCATCATTCCTCACCGAACTAGAAAAAACAATCCTAAAATTCATATGGAACCCCAAAAAAAGCCTCCATAGCCTAGCCAAGGCAAGACTAAGCAAGAACAACAAATCTGGAGGCATCACATTACCCAACTCCAAACTATACTACAAGTCTATAGTTACCAAAAGCGCAAGGTACTAGTATAAAAATAGGCACATAGACCAATGGAACATAACACAGAACCCAGAAACAAAGTCAAATACTTATAGACAACTGACCCTTTTTTTTTTTTTTTTTGAGACAGGGTCTGGCTCTGTCACCCAGGCTGGAGTGCAGTGGCGCGATCTCGGCTCACTGCAAGCTCCGCCTCCCAGGTTCACGCCATTTTCCTGCCTCAGCTTCCTGAGTAGCTGGGACTACAGGCGCCCGCCGCCACACCGGGCTAATTTTTTGTATTTTTAGTAGAGACCGAATTTCACCATGTTAGCCCGGATGATCTCCATCTCCTGACCTCCTGATCTGCCCGCCTTGGCCTCCCAAAGTTCTGGGATTACAGGCGTGAGCTACCACGCCCGGCTGACAACTGACCTTTAACAAAGCAAACAAAAACATAAAGTGGGGAAAGGACCCTGTATTCAACAAATGATATTGGGGTAATCAGCAAGCCACATGTAGAAGAAGGAAGCTGGATCCTCATCTCTCACCTTATACAAAAATCAGCTCAAAATGGATCAAAGACTTAACTCTAAGACCTGAAACCATAAAAATTCTAGAAGATAACCTCAGAAAAACTCTTCTAGATATCGACTTAGGCAAAGACTTCATGACCAAGAACCCAAAAGCAAATGCAACAAAAAGAAATAGATGGGACCTAATTAAACTAAAAGGCTTCCACACACAGCAAAAGAAATAATCAGCAAACAGACAACCCACAGAGTGGGAGAGTATCTTTGCCAGCTATGTATCTGATGAAAGACTCATATCCAGAATCTACAAGAAATTCAAAAAAATCAGCAAGAAAGAAACAAATAACCCCATCAAAAAGTGGGCAAAGGACGTGAATGGACAATTCGCAAAAGAAGATATACAAATGGCCAACAAACATGAAAAAATGCTCAACATCACTAATGATCAGGGAAATGCAGATCGAAACTGCAATGCAAAACCACCTTACTTCTGCAAGAATGGCCATAATTTTTTAAAAAATGAAAACAAATAAAAGATTTTGGCATGGATGTAGTAAAAAGGGAGCAGTTTTACACTGCTGTTGGGAATGTAAACTAGTACAACCACAATGGAAAACAGTATGGAGAGTCCTTAAAGAACTAAAAGTAGAACTACCACTTGATCCAACAATCCTACTACTGAGTATCTACCCAGAGGAACAGAAGTCATCATCCAAAAAAGACACTTGCTCGTGCATGTTTATAGCAGCACAATCTGCAATTGCAAAAACATAGAACCAGCCTAAATGCCCTTCAATAAATGAGTGGATAAACTGTGGTGTGTATATATACTCACACACACCGTGATGTGTGTGTGTGTGTGTGTGTATGTATAAAAATTGTATCAGTTTTCTCCAAAAACTTTTCCCTCTCCATGCATCTGTGACATGTTTCCTTCTCTTGATATATGTCATTGTCAAGGAATCCTTGTTTTGACACTTCTTTTGTAAATCAGTTGCTTTTTCTCCTTGCCATTGCCCATCTGCTTAGACTCTGTATCTCTCAGTTAAAGGACTGCAACAGTCTTCTGATTGCATTTCCTTTCTTTAGCTTTTTTTCTACCTCCAATTAATAGGACATAACATATATAGTATTCCATGGAATACTACTCAGCCATAAAAAGGAACAAAATAATGGCATTCACAGCAACCTGGATAGAGTTGGTGATCATTATCTAAGTGAAGTAACTCAGGAATGGAAAACCAAACATCTTATGCTCTTACTTATAAGTGAGAGCTAAGCTATGAGGATACAAAGGCATAAGAATGATATAATAGACTTTGGGCACTCGAGTGGAGGGGTGGAAGGAGGGTGAGAGTTAAAAGACTGCACATTGCATACAGTGTACACTGCTCAGGTGATGGGTGCACCAAATCTCAGAAATCACCACTAAAGATCTTTTCCGTGCAGCCAAACACCATTTGTTCCCCCAAAACTATTGAAATAAACAACAACAACAAAACAGAATAGATACTGTAAATTCATTCTAATTTGAGGAGGACAGAGAGAAAGGAGATAACGTCCCTTGTCAATTTTTTTGCATTTGTTTATATATTTACTGACTTTTGCTTTCTGTAGGTTAAATGACAATGGCATTATGAAGTTGACATATTTGTCTGAATTATTAAATTTTTTTTCTTCAATTTTAAGAGTGCTATGTACTATGAAAGTACAGTGCTATGAAAAAGTGAGTTAGTAATAGTGTGGCTGCCAGTGTTGCCTTTGATTACAATGTGACTTTATATCCTGGGGGCACAGGTTGTACTCTGAGGACAATGGGAAAGCTTTGGAAGATGGTGGGCTGTGGAAGACACCTGAGTGAAGCCATGTGTTAAAAAGATCAATTTGAATATGTTATGTCCTATTAATTGGAGGTAGAAAAAAACTAAAGAAAGGAAATGCAATTAGGAGATTGTTGAAATCCTTTAACTGAGAGATACAGAGTCTAGGCAGGTGGGGCAATGGCAAGGAGAAAAAGCAACTGATTTACAAAGGTAGCATCAAAACAAGGATTCCTCGACAATGACATGTATCAAGAGAAGGAAAGATGTCACAGATGCGTGGAGAGAGAAAAGTCTTTGGAGAAAACGGATGAGTTTAGCTTGGAACAGAGACTCTGAAAGGATGACAGGAAACCCAATTTGGACTTACCCCGTGGTTATATAGACAGCAAGACTCTAAATGTAGAGAGGTCAGAGGTGTGTGTATGAGGCTTGGAACGGCTTTTTGGGAAGCTTTGCTGGCGGTTTTCCAGATAAGGGTCCAGTGAGTCCTTTGAAGTAGTTAGAATGGGCTTGGCCAGACGGGGGCAGCAGAGCACCAGTAATTGCTGGGGACAGCTGGCTAGGACAAGAGCGCTGACAGGGAGTCATGTTTGGATTGAGCCTTCGGATGTGTTCACATTTGTGGGCTGGAAGAACTACAGCCAGTTAAGGAGACAGAGGGAGTGGGGTCCTGAAGGTGGGATCACCTGGGCAGCACAAATGTGTGGGAGGCAAAGATGCAAAGGCTTCTTGGAAGTCAGGAGGGGGTAGGAGTGTGAACAGAAGCAAATGACTAGTGACTTTGAAGAAAGCGATTTCAGAGGAATAGTGAGGCCAACACCAGGTTAAAAGGGATCAAATGGGCTGGGTGCGGTGGCTCAATGCCTGTAATCCCAACACTTTGGGAGGCTGAGGCGGGTGGATCACTTGAGGTCAGGAGTTCGGGACCAGCCTGGCCAATATGGTGGAACTCCGTCTTTACTAAAAATACAAAAAGTAGCCTGCAATCCCAGCTACTTGGGAGGCTGAGGCAGGAGAATCACTTGAACCTGGGGTGGCAGAGGTTGCAGTGAGCCGATATCACACAACTGCATTCCAGCCTGGGCGACAAAGGCCAGACTGTCTCAAAAAAAAAAGGAGGTGGGGGATTAAGTGAGGAATGGGTATGGAGATGAAGAAAGTGGGAATAGGAATGTATATTTTCAAGTCAGTCAGTGAAAAAAAGCAGAGTAACAGGATGATCTTTTAAAGGGGAGGCAGAATAGATGAAGAGCTTTTCTTTTAACCTGAAGTATCTCGTGAGTGTTGATGAGCTCAATGAAATAATATCGTGAAGAAAATAATTGAAAATGCCTGTGAGAGACAGAACAAGGGAATGGTTATGAAGACACTCTTCAGAAGAGCTGGGATATAATCAAGAGTTCTGGTGGAAGGTTTGGGTTGAAGGAGAGTAGGAAGGAAGAAGATATAGATAATGGAAATCTCATGGATCTTTATTAAGATTGCCAACATTGTATAGTCAGCCCTTCATATCCATGCGTTCTGCATCATGGATTTAACCAACTCAGGATCGAAAATACTAAGAAAAACAATTGCATCTGTACTGACATATACAGACTTTTCTTTGTCATTATTCCCTAAACAATGTAGTACAACAACTATTTACATAGCATTTATATTGTATTAGGTATTTTAAGTAATCTAGAGATTATTTAAGGTATACGGGAGGATGTGTATAGGTTATATGCAAATAACTATGCCATTTTATATCACAGACTTGAGCATTTGCAGATTTTGGTACCTGGGGAGAATAGGAGAAGCACTGGAACCAATTTCCCATGTATATCAAGAGATGATTGTATAAGTAAGCTGTATTCCAAATGTTCATTAGTTATCTGGAAAAGTTAAATCATTTTCCCAGAGAAACATGTGGCATTGCGGATGTGGCATGTGGAAAGATTCTGGGGTGTGCTCTTCAGACCGTGACATTATAATCACCTCCCCCTACTTTATAAATGCAGATATAACTCAAAGTTATGTTTTTGCTGTTTTCACTTTGCTTTCTCCTCCTTAGAGAGAAGTTTCACTTTTATGGTTTAAAATATTGTTAACTACATAACAATATTTTCCCCCATTGTTGCAAGGACTCTTTAGTACAGAAAAGGCTGAACATTTAATAATTAGTTTTTAACACAGTGCCTTAATATCTTGTGTACTTTCCCAGAACTCAAATGTCTCCAAGATGGGAATTCAGATCACTGGTTCTGAATCCTGGCTCCACATTAGAATCACCTTGCCTGGAGCTTCTAAGCAATATCAATGTCTAAGCCCACCCTTGGAGGTTTGAATTGAGGTCTCATTCAAGCAGTTGAGAATGAGGCCTAAGAACCAGTATTTTTTAACCTGTTTCACAGGTGAATGTAATATACAGCAGATGTTGAGAGCCACTGACTTAGACCATTAAAGGAACTGCACTGACACTATTAGGTAAATTTTCAATGCATCATTTAGGGTAGGCTGTCCCATTCAAACTCAGTGTGATTAAAATAAAATGTATTTCCACAGCAGTTTTCTCTCCAGACTTTCTGTCTTCACTTGTACATCCACAAAGGAAAACATGAAGACCTCTTAGATTCAGCCTTTTTTCCATTTCCTCATATCCGGTAAGTCCTTAAATCCAGTGTCCTTCATAGAAGTCTCATGCCCATGCTCCCAGAGCTCTGCCTGCCTCCAGGTTATGAACTCCTGGCAATCTCTTGCTGTCTTCTTTGGCTCAAGTGCAGACAGCTGAGTTAATCATGTTCTTCAAGCATGTTGTCATTGTTCATCGTGGATTCATGCAAGGCCCTTTGTTTAAATGAAGGTATTTATTCATTCAATAGTCTATTTTGCACATGGCTGCCAGATTGTTTTTAAAAGACTGCTTTCATCAATTCTCTTGGCTCACATCTCCCAGTAACTCCTCATTTCCTACTCTGTAAATGGTGAACTACTTTGTGTGCCTTTTAAGGCTTTGTATAATTGGTATTGAAACTCCAGGGATTCAGTCTAGGTCCTGCTGCTCACCACACAGGAAGCCAATCACTGAGAGAGTATTGCCAGGGAAGAAGGCTTTATTCAGGTGCTATAGCTGAGGAGATCAGAGATCAGTTTCAAATCCATCTCCCTGACCAACTAAAATTGAAAGTTTATATATTAGGAAAGAAAAGTAACTATGTGTGGGAAAACAGGACTTAGGGAGGGGTAAGGAAGAGGATTTGGTCAACAGGAAGCAGGTGGTCAGTTAGGCAATAATAATGGCTGAGGAATCTGGCATCTCATTGTCCAAATGCACTGATTTAGTAAGTTTCAGTTCCTTGATACTATGTGGAAGGCCTGATGTTTAGTTTCCTGAGAAAGTAACTCAGATAAGAAAAATGTAACTTTCTTAAGTCTTAAGAATCTCCCAGATATTTTTTTTCTTGCCATTATCCCTTAAACAATATAGGGAATAACTAAAAAAGTCTTGAGAGGGTCAATTTCTATGTTTATTCAAAAGAAACCATAAACATCAGTTTTATGGGACAACTGGGCCAGTTTCATAATCAATACCCATTCGACTTAGGATGTTGCTTAACTTCTCTGGCCCATTTTATCACCTGTAAAATTATACATTAATATATAAAGACATGTAATTATATAATACCATATATTATACATGTATAATTCTTTTTAGATCCAAATAAATATTCCTATTTTTTAAAGGACTATTTTCTACTCTGCCTGCAATAGGCTATTCATTATTCTAATCAGTTTGGTTTCTTCATTGTTCTAAGAACACAAGCTCAGTGTTGCTTTTCATGTTTTTCTCTTTTGAAAAACCCTCAGGTCTTTTCTTAACCTGTCTATATGGTATCATTATTCAAGGCACAGCTTAGATTCCACTCATCTATAATGTCTTTCTAGATGAGTGCGTGAGTATATGATCACACAATTTGAAATATAATCCATTTTGTGTGTGTTGTTCTTGGTCCTTAATATCTCTTTTTAATATTTCCTAAATATTCTGTTTTTATGTTCCTTTTCTTTGTTCTAACATTTATGTAGAAGGATGCTTTAGAATTTTTGAGTGGTTGTACTTTTCTTTCGTGTTAAGTTTTAATTTTTGTGGGTACATAGTAAGCATTATGATTTTCTAATGTTGTGCATTGTGGTCAGAGAATAAGATCTGTAAAATTCCTGGTTTTTAAAAAATTCATTTACATTTTTATTTGTGATATCTAATTTTTGATCAGCTTTTGTCAAGATTTGTATGGAAAATCGAAAGTAATATAAATTCTTTGTTTTCAAGTAAGCCAGTAATGTAAAATATCTTTTTACATGTAAAAGAGATATAACTTATTGTTCAAAACTGGGAACTACATCCATAATCTTACCAGTATTTTAGCATATTTGCTTCTAGAGTTTCCATTTTTAAAAAATGACTAAAATCCATATATATTATATATATTTGTATCCTGCTGTTGGTTATTAACAATAATTTGATGTGTTTTTGTCATAAAATATCATAATTAACATCATTTTTAAAGCATATTTAATATTCTATTATATGGCTATATCATAATTTACTTAATTCCTTGGTGTTGGACATTTACATTTCATTCTTTTTTTTTGTGACTATAAATAATATATCATTCTTCAAATGTTAAAATAATAGACTGGAAACACACCCCAACCTCCCATTCCTACTAATCTTTAGAAATGAGATAATATATATTTTAAAAAGCGGTAACTGGATTGGAAAAGATGGGGAATTTAATATTAATAATTTAATAGTAATTGAATTCTGTTTTAAACAGTTTTTAAACAAATTATGTAAAATATCTTTTTATATGTAAAAGAAATAACGTGTTGTTCAAAATTGGGAACTACACTAGTAATCTTATGATAATAACAGTACTGTAGATTGAAACTTCAGAAACTGTGAAGATTCCCTGAGTGATGAAGAATAGATCTCATTGAAAAAGAAAGCTCAGCCCAAAAGGTGAGTACATGAGTACTGCTAGAAGCAGGTAAGAGTGATTCCCAGAATGTACCACACCTGGAAGAGATAAACACTATGAGCAGGGAGGGTCTTGGCAGCGAACAGGGTGATTAGTTAGGGTGTCACAGCAGGAGCAGCCAGGTGGCTGCCTTCAGGTGAAGGCAATAGGTATGGGAGATTGGGTCAGAGAGATGAGAATGTGCCCTTAAGTGGATGACAAGGGCACACAAGAGGGTAGGAATTTCCACAAGTGTAAGACTAAGATACCCACTAAGATACTCAGACTGGCAAGGTATTCTAGTGGCACATTGTCTGTACTCCCTTACGCTTACTGAAAATTGATAGACATACAATCCTTGGTAGCCTGTCTTTGCCTTGAGAGAAGAGACACACTAATTGGGCATCTGAAATACAAAAGTAAGTACCTGGTCAGAATTGTTCATATTTGTGGAAAGCCAATACCAGGAAATACAATGAACTCAACGAATATAAGTACTTATACCTCAGGAAACAGTTAACAGAGCAAGCAGAACAGGATGAGAACAGAGGATAGTGTATCACTAACTAAGATTAGGGAAACTAAATTTGAACAATAATCTGAACCTACAATTGGAATTGACATCAATACAGGACATTGCAGAGGACAGGCAGGGAGGGAAATAAAATCATGCTAATATTCCTGTCTTATTTGGAGGAGCATATAGGAACTGATTAACCTTAGATATTGTTTGAATAATATGATATTATGCATACATGTTGAAAATGCAAGGGTGATGAGTAGAACAACAGAAATAGAATTTAAAAGTTTCCAACTGGTAGTTCAATAAAAGGCAATACAGTCAAAAAAAATCTGGAAATTGTGATTAGTAGAAAACACAAAATATGACAGCAGGGAGTAATCCAAACAGACCATGAAACACAATAATAGGCTAAATTGATCAACTGAGAGACTGCATAAAACCCAGTTATAGTAAAGAGGAGAAAAACAAAATGACATGTGATGGTTGAACATAAAAAAACACTTGAAGCAAATGCTAACAAAACAAAAGCAATTGTAACTATACTAATATCAGATAAAAAATAATTTTTTGTTTGTTTGAGATTGAGTCTCGCTCTGTCATCCAGGCTGGAGTGCAGTGGCACGATCTTGGCTCACTGCAACCTCCATCTCCCGGGTTCAAGCAATTCCCCTGCCTCACCCTCCTGAGTAGCTGGAATTACAGGCAGGTGTCACCATGCCCGGCTAATTTTTTGTATTTTTAGTAGAGATAGGGTTTCACCATGTTGGCCAGACTGGTCTGGAACTCCTGACCTTATGATCCGCGCACCTCGGACTCCCAAAGTGCTGGGATTACAGGCGTGAGCCACCATACCTGGCCAGATAAAATACAATTTATGACAAAAATACTGAAAGGAACTTGAACTATTTCATGTTATTGAAAGGTATAATAAAGTATAACAATCATACACATAAGTCTTAATGTGTCTAACAACATAGTTCCCAAAACCACAAACCAAAAACAAATACATTCATGTGGATAAACTGACAAATCCACAGCCATACTGGGTGAATCCAAAGCTCTACTTACTGAAATGGAAAGATCGAGGAGGCAAAAAAAAAAAAAAAAAAAAGAGAAAGTATAGAAAATTTGAATAATATAATCAACTGAACCAGATAATGCAGTTTTTAGTTTATTCTTTTTGCACAGCTAAGGAAATACAGTTGACCCTTGAACAACATGAGTTTGAACTGCACGGGTCCACTTACATGTGGATTAAAAAAAAATACATTGAAAAATTTTTAGAGATTTGTGACAGTTTGACAAAACTCACAAATTGCACAGCCTAAAAATATTAAAAAATTAAGAAAATGTGAGGTATGTCATAAATTCATAAAATACAATGCAAATACTAGGTTATTTTTATCATTTCTTACCATAAAATATATGCAAATCTATTAGAAAAAAACTAAAATTTATCAAAACTTACACATACGAACAGACAGTATATGGGGCCATTCACAGTATAGAGAAATGTAAACAAACATAAAGGTGTAGTATTAGATCATAACTGCATAAAATTAATGGTGGTTCATACTGTTATACTATTATAATTTCATAGCCACCTCCTGTTGCTATTTTGGTGAGCTCAGGTTTGCAAGTATCTGCTTAAAACACTGTGATGCTAGGACCAGGTGTAGTGGCTCATGCCTGTAATCCCAGCACTTGGGGAGGCCGAGGTGGGCGGATCACGTTGTCAGGAGATCAAGACCATCCTGGATAACAGGGTGAAACCCCATCTCTACTAAAAATACAAAAATTAGCTGGGTGTGGTGGCACATGCCTGTAGTCCCAGCTACTGGGGAGGCTGAGGCAGGAGAATCGCTTGAACCCGGGAGGCGGAGGTTGCAGTGAGCCGAGATCATGCCATTGGACTCCAGCCTGGGTGACAGAGGGAGTCTCCGCCTCAAAAAAACAGAAACAAAAAACAAACAAAAAAATCACTGTGTGATGCTAATAATCTCTGTGTGAACAGTTCATCATCCAGTAAACTGCATATCCCAGTAAAAAAGATTTGTCACAGTTCTTGCACATTTTTTATTGCATCCAGTGCAGTAGAGTAAACCTTGAATAACACCAAGGGACCCATGTGAAGTCCCACTAGCAATGCTGGAAGTACTCCCAAGAAGCAGAAAAAAGTCATGACATTAAAAGAAAAAGTTAAATTGCTTGATATATACCATAGATTGAGGTCTGCACCTCTGGTTGCCAGCCATTTCTGACATACAATTCATCTTGGAAACAGATGACATAAACTTATGGCATTAATAAATATACTACAGTACTGTAAATATATTTTCTCTTCCTTGTGATTTTCTTAACATTTTCTTCTCTGTAGCTTACTTTACCATAAGAACACAGTATATAATACACATACAGTATGTGTTAATCAACTGTTTACGGAATTAATAAGGCTTCTGATCAACAGTGGGTGAATCCAAAGCTCTACTTACTGAAATGGAAAGATCGAGGAAGCAAAAGAGAAAGTATAGAAAATTTGAATAATAAAATCAACTGAACAAGATAATGCGGTTTTTAGTTTATCCTTTTTGCACAGTAGTTATGTTTTGGGGGAGTCAGAAGTTATATGCGAATTTTTAACTGGCATCCCTAACCCTTGCATTCTTTAAGGGTCAGCTGTATATGGATTTTTTTCCATTCCCTTTTAATATAAAATTTTGCCTACTTTGTCAGATGTTTTTCTATCAACTAAGATGCTGGCTTTTGTGTTGCAGAATTCACTGATTTCTATTTTTTTAACTATTATTATTATTCTTATTATTATTTTTGGAGACGGAGTCTTACTCTGTCGCCCGGGCTGGAGTGCTGTGGCGAGATCTTGGCTCACTGCAAGCTCCGCCTCCGGGGTTCACGCCATTCTCCTGCCTCAGCCTCTCAAGTAGCTGGGACTACAGGTGCCCGCCACCACGCCCGGCTAATCGTTTTTCTATTTTTAGTAGAGACGGGGTTTCACTGTGTTAGCCAGGATGGTCTTGATATCATGACCTCGTGATCCGCCCACCTCAGCCTCCCAAAGTGCTAGGATTACAGGTGTGAGCCACCGCGCCTGGCTATTATCATTATTTTAAAATCAGGAATGGGTGTTGAATTTGTCAAATGTTTTTCAGCTTCTGAAGCAATGGTCATTTTTTTTCCCTATATCATTAATACTTTAAATTATAAAATATAACATTTTATTTGGACTTTCAGTTGATTTTCTGTTCTCAATAATCAACAATTACAAACATTTAAAAACATTCCTTTTGGTTTGATTTTTCTCTCCAGATACAAACACATTAAGTTTCTCTTTGATATTTTTTATGTAACTTGTTTCAGAAATTCAGAAAAATACTCAAGACTATTATGCTTTCTAAATTGACTTTCAGAGAATGGACTTTCCATGAATGTATTTACTTTTCTAATTCCTTGAACAGTATGTTTAAGCTTGAAATTTTGGTTTTAAGACTATCTTCTATCTTACCACTGCATTTCAATAATTAGACATATCAGATACCATATAAAAACGTTAAATAACTCCTTCCTTTTTATAGTTTTCATCGTCACACAATGATGTACCTAAAGTTGAGACTCCAAGGTGAGGTGGGAAATGAAAGACAATTTCTGGTGTTGTTTTGGGGGACTATGGGTAGTCACAATGGCTAGATTCGGTATGTACATCTCTCTAGGCTTCTAAGCATGTGAGAACTGTTTGGGTTAAAGATGTATCTTGTCCCAGACTTTTCATTGTTCTCAATAATTTAGAACTTGAAATTTGAGTAACTATAATTTGAAAACTAAGCCACTTGTGCAACTGAATTCAACACCGTAAAAACGTTGTGTTCTTATCTAATGATGTAAGCAGTTTCCAAATCTTTTGTTGTTTCTCCCCCTCCCCACTCCTTTCTCACTTCCGTTTGAGAGAAAAATGCTTTAGCATTATTTGCAAGCAAGACTTATTTTCAACGTTTTAGTCAAGACAAGAGTATAATACAAAGTAACAATTCAGTACACTTCATGTAGGTGTTTCTTCTTCTCCAATTTACTTTTCCTTATTTACCAATTCTCTCCACCTCTTTTGACCTCAAAATTCTTTATCTGCTTGTCAAAAATTGTCCCTAGCCGTCTCCTTCCATTTCTAGTTGTGTGTGAGGTAGTCCACAGAAGCAGTACGCTGAATAGTGCAGTTGCTGTGTTGATCATCCCTATGGCAATAGGTGGTTATTATATTTTGTGTGCCTTGAAAGGCTTAGGCGATGTGTGACATATATAATTTTAAGGCATTTACCCCACGTTTCTTTAAACAAAAAAATTTTAAAGCAATTATTTAAGAGTGGATACATGTTCTCTTTCACTTTACAAAACATTTTGGAGGGAATCTGAGAGAAGTCATGGTTAGAGATTAGTAAAGTTGGAAAACACTACAAATTACCTAACCCAGCTCATTTACATGTGAGAAAATCTGGGCACAGAGCGGTTAAATCACTTGCAGAGTAACATATAAAAAAAAGAAACACATGAAGGAATAAAGGAAAGGTCTGCATGAAGTGTAGTGATCTAGATCGGTGGCCAGAAATATAACTGTGATCTTATTTTCAGTTCATGGCTATTTTTACCACAAGAGCAACACTGATCAGCCTAAATTGGTCAGGGAAACAGAGGAAGTTTTGTCCTGAAAATGTAGCTCACTGTTCAGCTTGTAAAAAAATAAAATAAAGGTTAACTGTCATTATTCTCACTGTTATTGCTTGATTCCACTTTTCAAGGGCTAACCACTTGTCTTGGCTTCTCCTTCACCCATCATCTGCCATTTTTGAGCATTGATTATCCAATGCTTTGTGGACCCTTTCTACTCTCTTCTGGCTCAATTAATTCCTTTTTTAATTAATTCATTGGCAGAATGTTTTCTCACATTTTCACAAGTGTTGGCTCTTGAAAGAGGTATTACACATGTTCTTTGACTCCAAAGGAAACCAGAAAAAAACTGGGACAAGAAATTTGGTAGGAGGAACAGAAACGAAGTTGCATGAAAAAGACAGTGGAGTGGGACTGAGAAGTGACAACTGCCCACGACTGACCTCCCTCTTTCAAGGCCTGTGTCGCCAGGACGCTGCCCAGAAGAAGCCACGACGAGGCGCAGGCGCGACTCCACGAGGGCCACGCCCCTCCTAGAGAAGGACCGACCGGTTTTCCGCCCGCATCGGAGCTTGGGTTTCCGGAAGGACCTGATTCTGGAAGGGACCAAACCGGATAGAGGTCGCGCGCCCTCTTTCGTCTACCTTCCGGTTCACTAATACGCAATTTCGCAGAAGGGCTGGAACGTGTCGTCCCTCTGCGCAGGCGTAGTCACCGCTTGACCCGCGGCGCTATGCCGGGGCGGCACGTTTCTCGAGTCCGGGCATTGTACAAGCGCGTCTTGCAGCTGCACCGTGTTCTGCCTCCGGACCTCAAAGCCCTGGGCGACCAGTACGTGAAAGACGAATTTAGGAGACATAAGAGCGTTGGTTCTGACGAGGCCCAGCGTTTCTTGCAGGAATGGGAGGCAAGTGACGCCCCCTTTTCTCTGCCCAAGACCTTTGGGGTCCCTCGGTGTCCCGGTTTCTTGTTCCAGTCCCCCATGCGGGGTTAAACAGAGCAGCAACCTGTTCTGTTTGAATTAAACAGCGTAATGCTGTTCGATAACACTTTCAAAGTTTCTCCCACGGGTTTCTCCCCGGAGCATATCCTGTTACTTCAGCGTCCCCAATTCAGTTCAACTTTTCAGCTCCTGCAGATGCCAGGTGCTGGAAGGGTGAGGGTAGGAGGTCACAAAAATGAGCAAGTCGTCGTTAAGTGCTCAAAGACCTCAGGAGCTTTTTGTTCTTTTAAGTGCCTTTGCACATAGTAAGCGCCCGTTAATAAATTAATGCTTCTCTTACTAGTTTTCAAATTTAAAGGCTTATTTCCGTAATTTATGATTTCTTTAATCTCAGCTGTTTTGGTTTGGTTTAAATAATTTTCTCACTTGGCTGATACAGAAATCAGGTAACATGAAAAAGATTATAGATTACAAAAAGCAGGAGATTACAAACTGTGAAGGAGAAAAATGCTGGTGCCAGTTAAGTCAGGTGAAAGTTGTTTCCTCCGAGGTCTCAAGTCAATGTTACATCGCCCTACACCGTTGCGCTAAATGTTAAACGGACACATGCATTAGCAATAAGTCGTTTGACTTTTTTTTTGTTTTTTTTGAGTGAAGGACAAAAGATATTCAGAGTATTTCGTGGGGCTTGGGGCCCTGCAGGATTGTCCCAAGTTTTCATTTGCAAATATAAAGAAATGAATGGAATTAGAAATTGGAATGACAGCTCAGATACTTGAAAGCGTGAGTTGGAGCTGGTATGAAAGTAGAGGTAAGCGATTCTTCGGCCTAAAAAGTTGAAGGGGAGTTGACTAAAGTCTGCTTTTTTTAAAAAATCAAAAGAATGGTTAGGGTGAGCACAAAATTTGCAATGATTTCCAGAATTCTTATTTGTATAATTATTGAAGCTTTTTGACATTTAGAACAATAGGAAAATTTAGACCTTCCTTGAAAATCATGGTCTATTTGATGTAATTCGCTTGTCTGAAGCCAAGGAAGTTGACGCTTTTCAGGTACAGAGCATTTTATTTTAATAAGGTAATTTGGTTTTGGAGCCTGAAGAACTGGATTCAGATTCAGTCTCTGACATTTATTAATATTAAGTGTCAATCACTTAATTTTTCTGGTCTCATTTTCTCATCTATAAAATAAGTGTTTATGCATCTCAAAATTTACATATGTAAGTGTATTTACAAGCACTTTTGTATTGCTAATTGTTACGAAGCTATAAGATACTGTATTAAAGTATTTTACATCTTTTAAGGTAGGTCATTTTGTGGCCGTACAGGAAGGAGAGTAGCTCTCTGTTGGGAGGAAATAAGGTTATTTTGAGAAGTCTTAAAACGTAAACACTTGGAAGCCTTTTAGGGAAAAAGTAGGAAAGAGTAGCAACTCAGAAAAAAATTGATAATAGGTTGTAGGAGAGAAAGAGGGTATAAAAAAGAACTGCATAAATAAAAAAATCGTTAGTTGACCTAGTAGGCTTGGTAACTGGAATTGAGCTTTTTAAAACTCTTGGAATAATTTTAGACATACAGGAGAGTTAGAAAGACAGTACAGAGTTCCCTACATCCTGTTTCCCCCTATGTTAGCATTTTACATTATCAGGGTACAGTGATCAAAAGCAAGAAATTCACATTGCTACAATATACTATTAACTACAGGCTTTATTTACAATTTGCCAGCCCTTTCACTAATGTCCTTTTTCTGTTCCAGGATCCAATGGGGATTCTACAATGCATTTAGTCATTCTTTTTCCTTAATCTCCATTCTGTGAGAGTTCCTCGTCTTCCTATCTTTCATTACCTTGATAATTTTTTGAAAAGTACTGGTCTGTTAACTTTGTGGAATGCCTCTCAATTTGAGTTTGTCTGGTGTTTTCTCATGGTTTAATTGATTTTATGCATGACTGAGAATACCACAGGGGCTGAAGTGTTCTTCTCAACACTTAATGTCAGAGGTCACGTGATATTAACATGCCTTCTTACTGGTGATGATAACTGTGATCACTTGGTTAAAGTAGTAATCCGCCTGGTGTCTCTACTGTAAACTTACTATTTCCCTTTTGAAATTAATACATATTTGGGGGTAGGTACTCTCAGGCTTGCAGATGACTACTAATCTTAGCATTCTTTGATGGATTTTGCCATTGCGTTCCAATGGTGGTTCTTTTGTTTCCCTCATTCCGTTTGAATTTATTAGTTGACATGCGTCTGTAGAGAACAGTTTTCCTGTCTTCCCGGACCATTGTTGATCTACTGGAATTAATGAATTGGCAGCTGCGTAAAGATAAATTTAAACATAGTGATCTCTTTGGATAATGTAATTATCACAGTTGCAAGGCAGCTTAACCTAAGTCTGGGAGTTAGACGTGGTAGGTTGGATCCTACCAAGAAAGATACGTGAAAAACTGGTCTTTTTTAGACGTGGTAGGTTGGATCCTACCAAGAAAGATACTTGAAGAACTGGTCTTTTTGAAAGAGTAGGGCTAGAGAAGAGCTAATGATTGGCGGGGAAAAAAACCTGGCTAGAGAAGTTTTATCACCAGAGAGTAATATAGTTAAGACTTCCAAGTCTTTTTTTCCCCCACATGTTCTTCAGAACATCTAATTTATGACTGTTATACTAGATACTGCTAGATATGACATGGATTTTTATGCCTTTATTTTTCAGTTAGTGCTCATTACAAACTTGGCACCTGTTGTTTGAATATTACTTAATGGTTACGTTTACATCAAACTAAGAGTAACTGTTGTGGACTTCTAGTTTTATATGTTATGTAGAGTCTGGTCTACACAATCCCAGTCCCTCACACACATCTAAACTTAATTGTGAACTTGAATGGATTCTGAATTTGTTTTACATCAGTGGGCAACGTTGGGTAAGTTACCACTGAAGAAAAGAAAGGGATCAAGAACACTAGAGGCCCCGTATTTGGAAGAGAGTTCTCTAGTTCCTTTCATTTGTGATCCTGGAAAACTGGCAATATAGTAGTAGAGAGAATTCAGCTGGGAGAAGTTTTTGTTCAAGGACCAATTGGGGCAACGTGGAAGGAAAGTATTTTAAGTATATAAATGTAAAAGCATGTTTACAGAGTAAATAGGGAATTTATATAATTTCTCTCTATAAGAGAAAAAATAAAGTTCAGGAAGAGTTTTTGGGAATCTATTAAGAGAGAATGTACGATAACTGGTTTGTAAAATGTGCATTGTAATCTCAACTCTTAGGAGGTAACTATTAGAAGTGAAATTGAGACTCCATGGATCAGGGGTCTTAACTATGTCATTTTGAAAGTTCTGACTGTGCTCATTTTTGAGGAATAGTTGATTTAAGTAAGGCTTTCTATTTTTCTCTCTGTGCCTACCACTTATTTTCTAGGAAATCAGAATAAGCATTGAAGATTAAATAGATAAAACATGTTGGTGAGAGAATATGAGACAAAGAGCATGCAAGAGTGCTCTCAGGAGCTACCTGAAGAGACTTCATGTGTTTAATTTTTCTTTTTCTGTCCCATTTATTTTTCTCAGTTGCCTCTTGCCTAGTTCCTGTTGTTTTTCTTAAGTACCTGTTTTGTTCTGTGTCTGTTGGGGAATGTTTTTTAAGTGTTTTGTTTCTAGAAAAAGGCATAAACATTTTTCAGATAGTTTTGATCAATTGCTATTTCCAGACAATATGCTAGGCATTTAGGACACAAAAATGAATAATAAATGTATTTTCACTTTCACAGTGTTCAAAGTTTAGTAGAAAAGGATAGACAATTGTAATATAGTATGAGTGTCTATTAAATGCTGTGGGATCAAGGAGAAATGGAGGAAGTTGAAAGCTATACAAGATGGTTAAGTCTTGAGTAGGTCAAATTTACCATGTCAAAAAGAGAACCTTCTAGAAAGAGGGAATAACATATGCAGAGGCATCGAGGTAAGAAACAGTATGACTTTTTTCCAGGAACTGCAGTGTTGTGTTTGGAATTTAGTGTTTTACACGGAAGATGAGGAAGAAATAAAGCTAAAGAGGTGGCAGGAGACAGGATATTCTGCTAAGGGTTTTAAGTTTTTATTTTGAATCATTGAAAGTTTCTTAAATGGTGGAAATGACATAAATTGTATTCTAGAAAGATCATGTTGGCAGCAACATAGAGGAATAATTGAAGTAAAAACCAGATTGAAAGTAGGGAGAACTGTTAGTAGATGGATGTAGTAATCCGAGTCTCAAATAGGTATATGTCTAAACCAAGACAGAGGCCTTGAAAATGGAGGATATAGATGTATGAAATTTTTTTTTTTTCTTTTAAAGTAGAGTGGAACTTGACTTGTTGACTAATACAGTATTAGTGAAGGAGAAGAAAACAGAATGGATAACTCCTGAGTTTGGAGCATGATACCAGTAACCAGAATAGTCATATAGGAGGAACAGATTGGGAATGAGTTCAATTTGGTGTGCTTTGTGCTAAACATTCTCATGGAACAGTTAAGTGAAGATGTTCAGAGAGATATATGTTGGTCCGATACTCAGGAGACAGATTGTGGCTGGAGATAGAGATTTGGAAGTTACTACCTGTAGTTGGTGGACCAAAGATGTGGGTGGAAGTGCCCCTTTTGGTTATAGTGTTGGGGAAGTTGGTCAAAGATAAAACATTAACATTTAGGAGTTGAGAGAATGAAAGTAGTCATATAGTGCTAGAATTTTTCTTTTTTATCTTTTTTCTTTTTTTTTTCCATCTGTATTTGTTCCTAGTTACTGCTACAAAGGAAGTACTTTTTTACTTTTTAAAATTTTATGTTAAGTTCTGGGATACATGTGCTGAACGTGCAGGTTTGTTACATAGGTATACATGTACGATGGTGGTTTGCTACACCTATCAACCCATCATGTAGGTTTTAAGCCCTGCATGCATTTGGTATTTGTCCTAATGCTCCTACCTCCTCTTTTCCCCCACCCCCTGAAAGGCCCGGGTGTGTGATGTTCCTCTCCCTGTGTCCATGTGTTCTCATTGTTCAATTCCCACTTATGAGTAAGAACATGTGGTGTTTAGTTCTCTGTTCTTGTATTAGTTTGCTGAGGATGATGGTTTCCAGCTTCATCCATGTCCCAGCAAAGGACATAAACTCATGCTTTTTTATGGCTGCATAGTATTCCATGGTGTATATGTTCCACATTTTCTCTATCCAGCCTATCATTGATGGGCATTTGGGTTGGTTCCAAGTCTTTGCTATTGTAAATAGTGCTGCAGTAAACATACATGTGCATGTGTCTTTATAGTAGAATGATTTATAATCCTTTGGGTATATACCTGGTAGTGGAATTGCTGGGTCAAACGGTATTTCTGGTTCCAGATCCTTGAGGAATCACCACACTGTCTTCCACAATGGTTGAAGTAATTTACGCTCCTACCAGCAGTGTAAAAAGTGTTTATATTTCTCCACATCCTCTCCAGCATCTGTTGTTTCCTGACTTTTTAATGATTGCCATTCTAATTGGCATGAGATGGTATGTCATTGTGGTTTTGATTTGCATTTCTCTAATGACCAGTGATGATGAGCTTTTTTTCATGTTTGTTGGCAGCATAAATGTCTTTTTTTTTTTTGAGAAGTGTGTGTTCATATCCTTTGCCCACTTTTTGATGGTTTTTTTTTTTTTCTTGTAAATTTAAGTTCCTTTTGTAGATTCTGGATATTAGCCCTTTGTCAAACGGATATATTGCAAAAATTTTCTCCCATTCTGTAGGTTGGCTGTTCACTCTGATGATAGTTTCTTTTGCTGAGCAGCTCTTTAATTTAAGTAGATCCCATTTGTCAATTTTGGTTTTTGTTGCCATTGCTTTTGGTGTTTTAATCGTGAAGTCTTTGCCCATGCCTGTGTCCTGAATGGTATTGCCTAGGTTTTTTTCTAGGGTTTTTTGGTTTTAGATTTTACGTTTAAGTCTTTAATCCATCTTGAGTTGGTCTTAAGGCGTAAGGAAGGAGTCCAGTTTCTGTTTTCTGCATATGGCTAGCCAGTTTTCCCAGCACCGTCTATTAAATAGGAAATTTCCCCATTGCATGTTTTTGTCAGGTTTGTCAAAGATGAGATGATTGTAGATGTGTGGTATTATTTCTGAGGCCTCTGTTTTGTTCCATTCATCTATATGTCTGTTTTGGTACCAGTACCAAGCTCTTTTGGTTACTGTAGGCTTGTAGTATAGTTTGAAGTCAGGTAGCGTGATGCCTTCAGCCTTGTTATTTTTGTTTAGGATTGTTTTGGCTATGCGGTCTCTTTTTTGGTTCCATATGAAATTCAAAGTAATTTTTTTTCTAGTTATGTGAAGAAAGTCAATGGTAGCTTGATAGAATAGCACTGAACGTATAAATTACTTTCAGCAGTATGGCCGTTTTCACAATATTAATTCTTCCCATCCATGAGCATGGAAGGTTTTTCCATTTGTTTCCTCTCTTACTTCTTTGAGCAGTGGTTTGTAGTTCTCCTTGAAGAGGTCCTTTGTGTCTCTTGTAAGTTGTATTCCTAGGTATTTTATTTTCTTTGTAGCAATTGTGAATGGGAGTTCACTCCTGATTTGGCTCCCTGCTTATCTATTATTGGTGTATAGGAATGCTTGCAATTTTTGCACATTGATTTCATATCCTGAGACTTTGCTGAAGTTGTTTATCAGCTTAAGGAGTTTTTGGGCTGAGATGGGATTTTCTAAATATACAATCATGTCATCTGCAAACAGACAATTTGACTTCCTCTCTTCCTGTTTGGATACCCTTTATTTCTTTCTCTTGTCTGATTGCTCTGGCCAGAACTTCCAATAATACGTTGAATAGGAGTGGTGAGAAAGGTCATCATTGTCTAGTACTGGTTTTCAAAGGGCATGCTTTATCATTTTTATTGTGTCTATTTGATTCTTCTCTCTTTTCTTCTTTGTTAGTCTGGTCAGCAGTCTATTTAGTTAGTCTTTTCAAAAAATCAGCTCCGATTCATTGATTTTTTTTTGAAGGGGTTTTCAGGTCTCTATCTCCTTCAGTTCTGCTCTGATCTTAGTTATTTCTTGTCTTCTGCTAGCTTTTGAATTTGTTTGCTCTTGCTTCTCTAGTTCTTTTCATTGTGACAGTAGGGTGTTGATTTTAGGTCTTTCGCACTTTCCAATGTGGGCATTTTAGTGCTATAAATTTCCCTCTAAACACTGCTTTAGCAGTGTCCCAGAGATTCTGGTACGTTGTCTTCTTGTTCTCGTTGGTTTCAAAGAAACCACTTTCAGGAACCTCAGTCAATCATAGTCTTGGTCTTTTCACATAGTCCCGTATTTCTTGCAGTCTTTGTTCATTCCTTTTCATTCTTTTTTCTCTAATATCGTCTCCATGCCTTATTTCAGTAAGTTGATCTTCAGTCTCTGATATCCTTTCTTCCTCTTTATCGATTTGGCTCTTGATACTTGTGTATGCTTCATGAAGTTTTCATGCTGTGTTTTTCATCTCCATCAGGTCATTTATGTTCTTCTCTAAACTGGTTGTTTTAGTTAGCAGTTCCTGTAACCTTTTGTCAGAGTTCTTAGCTTCCTTGCATTGGGTTAGAACATGCTCCTTTAGCCTAGAGGCATTTGTTATTACCCACCTTCTGAAGCCTACTTCTGTCAGTTCATCAAAGTCATTCTCCATTCAGTTTTGTGTCCTTGCTGGAGAGGAGTTGCGATCATTTGGAGGAGAAGAGACATTCTGATTTTTGAAATTGTCAGCATTTTTGTGCTGGTGTTTCCTCATCTTCATGGATTTACTTTGGATGGGGTTTTGTGTGAGGGTCTTTTTTGTTGATGTTCATGTTGCTGCCTTCTGTTTGTTTGTTTTTCTTCTAACAGGCCCCTCTTCTGCAGGTCTGCTGCAGTTTGCTGGAGGTCTACTTCAGACCCTGTTTGCCTGGGTATCACCAGCAGAGGTTGCAGAACAGCAAAGCTTGCTGCCTGCTCCTTCCTCCTGAAGCTTCGTCCCAGAGGGGCACTGGCCTGATGCCAGCCAGAGCTCTCTTCTATGAGGTGTCTGTCAACCCTTGTTGGGAGGTCTCTTCCAGTCAGGAGGCGTGGGGGTCAGGGACCCAGTTGAGGAGGCAGTTTGTCCCTTAGTGGAGCTCAAGCACCGTCTGCTGGGAAAGCCCTCCTTGTCAGCATCCACTGCTCTCTTCAGAGCTGGCAGGCAGGAATTTTTAAGTCTGCTGAAGCTATGCCCACAGGTGCTGCTTCCCCCAGGTGCTCTATCCCAGGGAGATGGGAGTTTTATCTGTAAGCCCCTGACTGGGGCTGCTGCCTTTCTTTCAGAGATGCCCTGCCCAGTGAGGAAGAATCTAGAGGGGCAGTCTGGCCACAGCCGCTTTGTTGCATTATGTTGAGTTCCTCCCAGTCCTTTGTACCGTCAGGGGAAAAGAGCCTACTCAAGCCTCAGTAATGGCGGATGCCCCTCCCCCCACCAAGCTCTGTTGGCCCAGGTCAACTTCAGACTTGTGCTGGCAGCCAGAATTTCAAGCCAGTGGCTCTTAGCTTGCTGGCCTTCATGGGAGTGGGACCTACTGAGCCAGACCACTTGGTTCCCTGGCTTTAGCCCCCTTTCCAGGCAAGTGAACGGTTCTGTCTCACCCAGGTTCCAGGCACCACTGGAGTATGGAAATAAAAAAACAAACCTGCAGCTAGCTCGGTGTCTGCCTGAATAGCCACCCAGCTTTGAGCTTGAAACCCAGGGCCTTGGTGATGTAGGCACACCAGGGAATCTCCCAGTCTTCAGATTACAAAAACCATGGGAAAAGCATAGTATCTGGGCCAGATAGCACAGTCCCTCATGGCTTCCCTTGGCTGGGAAAGAGAGCCCCCTCACCTCTCCCCGCTCCTTGCACTTCCCGGGTGAGGCAACACCCCACCCTGCTTCTGCTTGCCCTACATGGGCTGCACCCACTGCCTAACTAGTCCCAGTGAGATGAACAGGGTACCTTAGTTGGAAATGTGGAAATCACCCGCCTTCTGTGTTGGTCTCACTTGGAGCTGCCTTTGGAAGCTGTACCTATTTGGCCATCTTGCCACATCCAAGAGAATCCATTTTCTTTTTCTTCCCTTCAAGTAAAGGCAATGATCCCGGTATCACGGACTGACTGTAACTGCTCTTACTTGATTATGTTCAATTCTTTATATTTGTGTGATAATTTAGATATCATAACATTTTCTTTCTCATTTTATTTTGTCACATTTGTTCGACAGGAGGAAATGCTTCAGACTTCAGGTAGCCATCCCTTTGTAACTCTCATGGGATGTCTTTTTCTTATATATGATTTTGAAGTGGATCATCATTTGTATGTATGTATCACACATACAAATGTATTAAGTGGCATGTCACCTATATTTAGAGTTTTCTTAATATAATTAGGATCGGATGGATATTTGGCTAGTTTTTATAAATGTATGCTTCTCTTACCTAATTTGTGGACCTAATTTTGTTGCTTTTGAACATCTCGATTTATAGTTTTAGCTTGCAGGAGAAAAGGAATGAATTGCTTCTCTGTTTAGTGAATGGATTGTATGTGTCAGGGATATGTCTCTCAAGTATGAGTGGGTCAGTTGGGTCTCAGTCAGATTGTTAATTCTGCTTTTTACTCGTTGGTGTTTTTGTGATGGTTTATTCAATGGTGATTTGTCACACATACATGTTTTCTACATCAAGTTTTTTTTTCTTTTTTTTTGAGACTGAGTCTCCCTCTGTCGCCGAGACTGGAGTGCGGTGGCACTGTGTGGGCTCACTGAAACCTCCTTCTGGGTTCAAGCAGTTCTCCTGCCTCATCCTCCCGAGTAGCTGGGATTACAGGCATCCACCACCACACCCAACTAGTTTTTATATTTTTAGTAAAGACGAGGTTTCACATGCTGTAACGCCCCCTTTGGGGCTCCACAGTTGCTGGCATCTCCAAGTTTTCAGGCACCACTGCCTTCCCCTCATCCTAATGCTGGCACCCAAGGTGGAAACCACTGTGGTATGCCTGGTCCAGCCACAGCCTCGCACGAAGCCAGTTCCTGGAGCTGCCCACCCCACCACAGATCCACCACAGCAGCTGGCACACCTGGCTGTGCACCATGGCTGGATCCCACACTCGCTTGCTCACATATCCCTTGCTGCTCTGTGCCTGGCTCACCCTCAGTAGACATGGGAGCCAGTCTGGCAGCGTGAGCCGAGCGCAGCCTGCCAGCCTGGGTGGGCAGAGCAAGCCTAGTGGCCAGCTCAGAACTAAGTGAGGCCTGGGCAGGGGTGCTACCCACCAGAGAAGATTTCCGGCTGGCAACAGGACAGTGAAAAAATCCTGCATCAATATCAAACAAGTCATTTTACTTCCATAGGCCTTAGTTTCTTCATCTTTAACGTGAAAGGATTTCCAAGTAAAGATGGCAGACTGGGAATATCACAAGAGCTTATTTTTTATTTCCTCTCCCTTCCAAAGCCAGACTAAACTAGTAGTAAAGCAATTTTTAAAAGGAATAATCCATAATGACTAGAGAACAAGAATGGAGCCATTAGCAGCCAAGCAATTTCAACAGATTTTCTGAAGATGGAAAGCAGAAGAACAGTGTAAATAATGAAGCAAAGCAGACAGAGGAGGCCACAGTTCAGAATACAGAGAATACACCTAAAGAGATAGCCAAGCTGCCAAAACCAAGTGAACTCAAACACCAGGTTAGGTAGGAAATCAGGAGCGGGAAGCAAATACAGGCAAGATTAACCCTAAAAGTAATTTCCCAATCAACAAGCCTATCTATATGTATAGTTCTTGGTTAGTTTCTTATTGCTTTATTCATAAATGTGGACAGATAACCAAAATTCTCAAGACATTTGAAACATGAAAGAGACCAAAATAAAACAAAAAATGTCCTCAGAGGAGATACACAGAAAAGAGTACATTGCTTTTTATTTTAAGCCCTTCTACACTGTTAGCCTGAAGTGCTAATTGCTTGATATTTCTATTTGAAAGATTGTTTTCAGTAATGAGATGAGAATGGAAATTGCTGGGCTGTAACTGTTAAACTTTCTTAATAATCAGGCACATACTCTTTTTTGAAAGGTTTCTTTGGGCCTCAGTTGTCTCAAGAGGGAAAATAATATTTTGCCCCTGAATTAGAGATGGACCAAAAGTTCCTTTTTACCTCTTAAGATGTGATTATATTATGAGGTGAGTTAAACTATTGAATCAGATGGCTTGGTTGAAGTATAAAGACAAATGGAATGTTTAGGATTAATATGTGATTGGCCACATTAATATGAAAAGAACTTATTTAGCTCAATAGGAAAAAACTTAAAGCTTTACTAAAAGAAATGGGCAAAAGAGATTCTAATAGGTCATTCTGTGATTTATGTACAAAGATGTTAATTGCTGTGTTGCATATCTGTAGTAAAGTGAGAATTTTAAATTACTGTAAATATCCAATGATAGATTAATGAAATTATAGCCACATGATGGATGGGTTAGTATGCAGTTATTAGAAATGGTGTTTCAGAAGAACTAATAACATGGAAAAACTAACATAATTACATATAAACTTTATCTTTGGATGATAAGATTAAGAATGATTGTAATTTTCTTCTGTGTACCTCAGATTTTCTTGATTCTCTGCAAATATCAGGTGTTACTTTGGTAATTATAGGAAAGTTATTAAGGATAATTTTTAAAATGCACTGGATATACTTAATATTTTTACCAGTCGTATTTCACAGAGGACTTGAGGCAGACATGCTCAGTGAGTCAGCTACTAGCACCTTATATATACATTTCCTAATTTTGCTTTTAAAATTTTGTAGGTTCAACTCAGACTTCTTCATGTTTAATAAATGCTAATGTCATCTATATATTTTGTATGATTTCTTGTTGAGTTTTCTAAATTAAATAAATGAAAATCTGAATGTGTAGATTCAAAATTTATCTAAATATTTCTTTTTTACTTAACCATTAGAAAAAATATTTGGAATCTTTAGGACTCTAAACCGAGATCAGAAAATCATCTTGATTATCTATTTGGTACCTGTCATCAGTGTCATCTATCTGGTCTAGTATTATGTGTTGTTAAGCAACATGAAGAATCTTACATTTAATTTCTTAGAGATCATACTTAAATATTCAATGATTTTCCACTAACTTAATTTAAATTAAGTTACCATGTAGTAACTATTCTATTTTAATTTTTTACCTTCTTCCCCTTTGTTTTGTGGAAGGTGAATGAAGGCTGTCAGTGAGGTAGGATTGAGAGGGGATATAGGTTAACTGTTAGTTTGTCTTCTGACACATCAGTCAGGGAGGGTGGAAGACAAACAGGCTCCCCTTAGCTTAGAAACCAGTAGGCTTCAGAAAGAGATTCTAGATAGGTATGTGCCACCTTGATTGTGATCATACAGGGTCTGGTAATTGATCTTGTAGTCCAGAGTTGGACTTTACCAACATAACCAGAAATGATCAGATTCTTGGCAACAGACTCACATTACTTAAATTTATGTAACATTGAAGTATAAAGAAGACTGATTTAATTTTTTCTGCTGCTAGGGGAGTGGGGGCTAGTGAAGAGGGCTCTCATTTCCAGGAGTTAGAATATTTATATTTACTTCCAGGGGTAGGGGGGATACCTTTTCAGATATGTCTCAGAATCATGTATTTTTTTTAGATTTTAGAAAGTGAAGAAATAGTATTTAGTGAATTTTAAGAAACATCGAGTGGGATCTAGGGTGGTACTGTAATCAAATACATTAGTATATCTGCAGAAAAAATTTGAATATTCACAGTAAGTGGAGTAAATAAAGACTTTATGTACATTTATGTCAGGATTTGCTGCCAGATAAATTCTGAAAGAGCTTTTGTTTTTAAGAACTTCTTTGACTTCAGGGAATTGTGGACTTCTATTAAACTTTCTGGAAAACTGAAATGGTGTTTAGAAGGTTGCCTGGTAAACATGGAATTAAAATGACAGGGAGTGGGTAGGCATGAGAGCTTTTTTCATCAGGCCTCACTGTGTCTGCAGTAGAAAACATCCCTTTAGTGATTATTTTTGTGGGTTCCACAGCTTCATTGCCCTTTTTTCCTGAACAGTACTGAATGCATGTTATAAGTTTGCCCTCAGTCCTTTATTTTTATGTTAACCACCTTCTTTCTGTTGCGGTATCATTGTTACTCTTACACATGTTAATGGATTAAACTACTTCTTGCTTATTTTTCCTAGGCCCGAAAAATTTCAGATTCTTCTCTTTGTGTGTAAATTTAATTAGCTTAACCCCAGAGGAGGGAGAATGATATTTCCCTCACTTACAAGTTGTTGCTCTTCTTTACTCCTAAGTCAGTGTAACTCAAAGCATTTCTAAAGTAAATTGCACTTTGCTTTCAGAGCTCTAAAACACTAAAATGTTTATGTTTTATTCAAAAAATTTAAAAATTATAGTATGGTTTATTTTCCTTTAAAAGACATTTCATTGTAATAAACACACAGAAACCTAAGACCAAAACCAGAGTATTATTGTACATATCAGAGGTTAAGTAGGAACGTTTTCTGGACTTTGGTGCAATGACTCTTTACTGATGAAAAGGTCTATAGTTTGTTTAAAAACTATCCCACTTAAAAACAAATCCATACACTTTTCATGTAGCTGACTCCGTGCCCCCTTTCCAAAGCTCAAAATGGCAGCAGATGATGTAGCAAACACATACCTGCAGAAACAGCTACAGCAGCTACCTGGGTGAGATGGCTGCCAGCTGCATGCAGCCTCTGCGGGTCTGACTTCACAGCATATGCCTTGAATGTGGCCCCTCCAAAAAGTAACGTGTTTATTGCCTCACGCTTCCAATCATGGGCCTCAAGAGTTTGTCTATGTGATTTATTTTATAAACTATAGATATATATAACTGATAACTCCGGATTACTGGTGAATAACCAGAATGAACACCACTTGAAAACAAAAATGCTGTGAATATCATTAAATGCTTTTATAAGGCTAAGAGAAAGATGCATAGAGTGAAAAGAACTTCTTTTGTTTTAGAGACGGAGTCTTGCTCTCTTGCCCAGGCTGGAATGCAGTGGTATGATCTCCGCTCACTGCAACCTCCACCTCCCAGGTTCATGCGATTCTCCTGCCTCAGCCCTGCAAGTAGCTGGTATTACAAGTACCTGCCACCATGCCCGGCTAATTTTTGTATTTTTAGTAGAGACAGGGTTTCACCATGTTGGCCAGGCTGGTCTTGAATTCCTGATCTCAGATGACCCGCCTGCGTTGGCCTCTCAAAGTGCTGGGATTACAGGTGTGAGCCACCTCACCCAGCTGAGAAGATGTTCTTACTTTAAAATGTTTGGAAATTTTTCCCAGTTTGATACAGTTTCTGGGTGCTTATAACACCCCGACTGTTTAATGTACATACTTAAGATTTTCAGAACACTTTTAGAAACTGCTATGTGATCATATTCTAATTTTGTAATTAAATCTAGTAAGGGCAGAGACACATTCTCAGAGAGGTGTATTACGATGTTTTCCCTGCTCTGGAATTTATATGGAAAGAGATGCTCAGTTTTATTTTTTCTTCATATCCCCTTGCTTAAACCTTTCTTTCTCCTATCTGTCACCCTGTTCATCCTACTCCTCTTCCCCCCAACCCCTCCGCAGGAACTTTAGCTTTCTCCTTTGCACTGTCAAATTTTCCTGAAGTGGCTACATCTTTGTCATATTTCTCATTCAGCTTTACCCCCTTATTATTGTAAGGCTGCTTTTTGTTATCAGTAAGGTTACTCTACATCATACCTAATTTTGGTCTTCAGTTAAGATGCCAGTGTTTGTGGATTTGGGATACAACTCTAAACAGAACAAGAAGCTAGCTGGCAGTGATAGTTTGTGGACATTAGGATCCTTCTCCCTGCCTCTCTTAGCTGCTCCAAAATGCTTCATTTCCAGATCATCAAATTTAGATTTCCTTTCTTAGATGTTGTCTCCGACCTGTGAGAGCACTTCTTAAAAACCTGCAATAACTAGGCCAGGTGCGGTGGCTCACACCTGTAATCCGAGCACTTTGGGAGGCGGAGGCAGGTGAATCACGAGGTCAGGAGATCGAGACCATCCTGGGTAACACGTGAAACCCCATCTCTACTAAAAATAGAAAAATTACCCGGGCGTGGTGGCCGGTGCCTGTAGTCCCAGCTACTGGGGAGGCTGAGACAGGAGAATGGCATGAACCCGGGAGGCGGAGCTTGCAGTGAGCCGAGATCGCCACTGCACTCCAGCCTGGGCGACAGAGCGAGACTCCCTCTCAAAAAAAAAAAAAAAAAAAAAATACCTGCAACACTAATGGGGATCTCTGGATTTTTCTTTTTGTACTTATGGCCTGTACAAAGAAGGGAAAGTAACTTTTAGCCCATTGGTTTCCTGGGGTCACCTTTAGTCATATTGACTGCATTATTTGCTAGTCCCTGTATATATATATGTATATATATGTGTGTGTGTGTGTGTATTTTTTTTTTGAGATGGAGTCTCTGTGGCTCAGACTGGAGTGCAGTGGCTCAATCTCGGCTCACAGCAAGCTCCGCCTCCTGGGTTCATAACATTCTCCTGCCTCAGCCTCCCGAGTAGCTGGGACTACAGGCACCTGCCACCCCGCCCGGCTAATTTTTTGTATTTTTAGTAGAGATGGGGTTTCACCATGTTACCCAGGATGATCTCGATCTCCTGACCTCATGATCCGCCCACCTCAGCCTCCCAAAGTGCTGGGATTACAGGCGTAAGCCACCTTGCCTGGCCTAGTCCCTGTGTATATTTTTAAGGAAGAATTTGGTAGATTCACGATTGTTAGGATAGATATAAATGTATTTATCAGAGGCTATCTTAAATATGCATTTCTATGCCATTTTCAGTTAATGTATTTGGTTTCACCTGCCATATTTGTCCAGCTATTGAGACAAAGACTAATAGGAGTTTCTGAAGCTTGATGCTCTTATGACTAACTGTAATTAATACCCTTGAGTGTATTTCTGAAGAGTTGTTTATAAACGGTTTTTTTTTTTAATATAACTTTTAGGTATATTGGCAAACTTACTAATTAAAAGAGTTCTTTTGTGAATCCTTTTGAAAAGTGAATTATCAACCTGTAATTTGTTTCTTTGTGTAAACCTGTATTTGCATAAATGAAATTTGTTTTAAATAGGGTATGTCTAGGAATCTTGATGCATGTATCTGAAAAGAAAATTTATGTTTCATGTGAAGAATTCAGATTTGGTACATTCAAAAAGTAAGACCTGCCATATTATTTTATTTTAGTTCCACTCTTTTTAACAAAATGCTATCAAAATATTTACAGCCTAAATTAAGGTGGTGGCAAGAGTTTGTGTAAGATTGAACTGCAGTACATTTTTAAACTGTATTTTCTTAAATAGTAACAGGTAGTGTGAAGTTTTGCAAAGTTTAAAAAGTTATTCAGTATTTTTTTTCGCTTTTAAAAGCATAACTGGAATCTGAAATTATTTTGCTTTAGCTTAGTCTGTAGTTACAGAAGTAGATGTATATTGTGCATTTAAATATAATGTTTTTTCACTTCTTACTATAGTTTAATACCCAGCAATTTATTGCTCTGCTTAATACTTGGAAGATAGTAATGATAATTCATCTTCTTAGTTTGAATGCTTGAATTAGCCATAAACAGTGATCTAGTCTTTAATATAAAATGGTAGATTTATACTGAAAATATAAAATAGAATGTGATTCCTATTGGGTAATATTTAACTGCACCGTTTTCTTTAAATATAGGGTTTTTTGTTGGTGGTGGTGGTGGTTTGTTTTTCAGGGCTGTCTGGGAGCCTCACTACTATTTATTACATTCTTTCTTTGGGAAAGTATATACAAACTGAAGCTGAGAACATTGGGAACTTGTCTACATCTGTCACATCCTCTGCATAGCCTACTAGATTTAGATTGTCAGTCACAGGAGAACCCTTTCATGATCTAACATGGTTCTGTTAGAGCCCGTGGAAATTGAATCCTTTCCCTGATAACTGAGAAGGGAGTCTGTGGGTTAGGGAACTCTTGGAAATTTTCTAGGAACTAGGAGAAACACTTGTAATATAAATCAGGCCAGCTATATTTGTCCATGACTTTAACAAGTTGAGAGTCAAGGATAATGCACAGGACATTATTAAGTTCAAAACTAGAAAGGAAACAACAGGTCAGGAGCAGAGATTTCAGGATGAAGTTCAAGTCAAGGACATGGAGAAATTATTCAAAATGTAGGCCTTGAACTGTGTGAGGGTTTTCACGCTATGTCGGAGAGGACTAGACAGAAGCAGCCCAACTGAGTTCAGTTGTTTACTCAGTTATTCAATGTCTACTCTTTTTTAGGGGTTATAGATATTAATACAGTCAGGATTTTTAAGGACTTTATGAGCCTGCCACATATCAATATTTGAGAGAGTGAGACCCATTGTGTCTTAAAGAATAATCGTTGTGAATGCTGGTCTTTTGGCAGTGTGACAATGATTTGGAGTGTAAGTACAAGAGGGAAAGAGTATCTTTTTCTTAGCTATTGAATTTATGATTATCTATTCAATATATCTACCATGTCACTTGCCATTCCTTCATATACCCTCATTCCATTTGCTTTTTTTTTTTTTTTT
>NW_012101454.1:3533127-3533855 GCF_000951045.1 Mandrillus leucophaeus
GATTAATTCTTCAAATGGAAAGAAATCTCTATGTCTTTTAATTTCCCTCAAATTGTATTTTTCTGTTTTGGTACTTTTTTTTTTTTTTTTTTTTGAGACAGAGTCTTGCTGTGTCACCCAGGCTAGAGGGCAGTGGTGCAATCTCAGCTCACTGCCAGCTGCGCCTCCCGGGTTCACGCCATTCTCCTGCCTCAGCGTCCCGAGTAACTGAGATTACAGGCGCCTGCTACCATGCCTGGCTAAGTTTTTGTGTTTTTAGTAGAGACGTGGTTTCACCGTGTTAGCCAGGACGGTCTTGATCTCCTGCACTCGTGATCCGCCCACCTCGGCCTCCCAAAGTGCTGGGATTAGTCTATTTTGGTACTTAATGTTATCTACATTATATTATAGTTACTTATGTACCCCTTTTTGCCACTAGTTGATGGTAAGTTCATTGAGGACACAAACAATGTTCTACTTATCTTTGTAAAATTACTGGGAGAGTAGTATGTTATAATATGTTATAATAGGTGTTCAGTAAGTCTTTTTCCCGCCAAAAGAAAAATGAGTGATTATTTTTTGACAAAGACCAAATATGCTAATTACCACAGCTGGATAAAAAGTTGAGCAATCAAATGTGTGAACTGTAGTCCTTTTTTTTTTTTTTTTTGAGAGAGAATTCTTGCACTATTGCCTGGGCTGAAGTGCAGTGGCACTATCTCGGCTCACTCCAACCTCTGCCTCCCAAG
>NW_012101454.1:3536435-3552182 GCF_000951045.1 Mandrillus leucophaeus
GCTAATTTTGTGTTTTTAGTAGGTTTCACCGTGTTGGCCAGGCTAGTCTCGAACTCCTGACCTCAAGTGATCCACCTGCCTTGGCCTCCCAAAGTGCAGGATCACAGGTGTGAGCCACTGTGCCAAGCCCCACTGGCTTTTTTTTTTTTTTTAAATGGAGTCTTTCTTTGTTACCCAGGCTGGAGTGCAGTGGTGCAATCTCAGCTCACTGCAACATCCGCCTCCCAGGTTTAAGCAATTCTCCTGCCTCAGCCTCCCGAGTAGATGGGATTACAGGTGCCTGCCACCACACCCGGCTAATTTTTTATGTGTTTTTAGTAGAAATAGGGTTTCACCATGTTGACCAGGCTGGTTTCGAACTCCTCACCTCAGGTGATCCACCTGTCTTGGCCTCCCAAAGTACTAGGATTACAGGCATGAGCCACCACTGCCCAGCCCTCATTGGCTTTTGAAGATCATTTTATCTTTGAGTTTATTTTAAAAATATGTATACCCATGTGAGAGATTACATTTTAAATTTAATATGACTAACACTTTTAATAATTATCCGACACTGGTTAACATCTAGCCACTTACTCTGTGACCTTGGGTAATTTGATTAACCATTCTAAGCCTTGGTTTCCTCATCAGTAAAATGGGCATAGCAGCAGTACTTACCTCTAAGGTTAAGGATTAAATAAGATAGTATATGCATAATAGTTGCCCAGTGCCTTACACATAGTAAATGCTCAATAAATGTTAGATATTTTAGCTTTAATGTTGACACGGTATTTTTTTCGTGCTGCTTTGCCAGCTGGAGACCTCTGTGGCCAGCGACACCTGCATCTGGTCCTTGCTTGTGCCCAGGCTCGCTGCAGGAGGCGCCTACCCACTAGGCCCATTGGACCACTCCTGGCTTGCACTCTGCCCCAGATCATGTGCTTGCCACAGGATCCACACTCAGCCTGTGTCTGGACCAAGTGTTCCCCAGCCTGCCTGTGTTACAGCTCATTCAGTCCCACTGCCCTGCTCTGCCAGTGCCTCCGGGGCTGGCCCGACCCTGCTGCTGCTTCCAAGTGCATGGGGTGGCTGCCCAGTGCCGGAAGAAGGCCACAGTGTTACAGCCTTTTTCCTACCTGTGTTCGGTGGTTCCTTAGTTCTTGTCCTGTGTCCAGGAAGAATGAGGTTACACTGACAACCAAAGGGTGAGAAGAGCAGAGAAGAGTTTTGTTGAACAACAGAACAGGTCTCAGCAGAGAGGGGACTAAAAGTGAGTGGTCCCCCACCTGAAGGTGGGTAGTCCCCCACACCTGGAGATGGGCATTTCCAAAATATGGCTGAGTCTGGGGCTTTTATGGGCTCAGAATGGGGGAGTGTATGCTGATTGGTTTGTGAGTATGCAAAAAAGGCTAAAACAAAGGCACCACTCAAAGGTAGGCCTGACAGTATAAAAAAGCCAATTAGGGAAGGGTGGGTATATGTAAAATAGGTGAAGGGTAAGGATCAATCGGAAGAAAGGGCACCAGACGGAAAGAGAGGTTCTCAGTCTGGCCTGTAGATTTATCTGAGACTCATAGCTTGACTTTTAGGCTTTAAACTCTTTGGTTTGAAATTAAGGTTTCACTGTGGACCTGCCCCTATCTGCCTAGGCATTTGTCTGCCTCCTCCTGCTGTCAGTGTGGGGTAGGAAGTAGGTTGACAGGAAGGAGACAAGAATTCCAGATAAGAGTGCTCTGAAAACAAATTTTGTAATTTTATTATTCTTAACTAAGTCTTTCTTCTTTCTTACCTTCTGTATGCTATTAGTTGCCAAATCCTGGTGATTCTGTTTTCCTTTACAGTATCAGAACTCTGACCTGTTATCTCCATTCCAGTGGTCAGTACCTCTGGATGTTTGCAGTTATTTCATAAATAATCTTGCCTTTAGTCTCTTTTAACTGTCACCTTATAAAGTACAACTTTGATCATTTTATTACCCTTATCAAAACCGATCAGTGTTTTCCCATTGACCTCTCTTTAACGTGACATTCAAAACTGCAAAATCTGGCCCGAATGTATTTTTCCTACCTTTATCTAAATGTTCTTTGTCATGAATTCTGTGTTCTAGTCATTTAACTGAGCATTGCTCTCTGAAAGTGGCCTCAAGTTGTTTTGACTCTGGCTGTTCATTTGGCTGAAATGTTTTACTGTCTTTTTCTGCATGGCCAAACCCTAAAGTGTCTTTCAAAACAACCTTCATATGGTGCTGTCAATTCTTAACTGATTAATTCTTCAAATGGAAAGAAATCTCTATGTCTTTTAATTTCCCTCAAATTGTATTTTTCTGTTTTGGTACTTTTTTTTTTTTTTTTTTTGAGACAGAGTCTTGCTGTGTCACCCAGGCTAGAGGGCAGTGGTGCAATCTCTTGGCTCACTGCCAGCTGCGCCTCCCGGGTTCACGCCATTCTCCTGCCTCAGCGTCCCGAGTAACTGAGATTACAGGCGCCTGCTACCATGCCTGGCTAAGTTTTTGTGTTTTTAGTAGAGACGTGGTTTCACCGTGTTAGCCAGGACGGTCTTGATCTCCTGCACTCGTGATCCGCCCACCTCGGCCTCCCAAAGTGCTGGGATTAGTCTATTTTGGTACTTAATGTTATCTACATTATATTATAGTTACTTATGTACCCCTTTTTGCCACTAGTTGATGGTAAGTTCATTGAGGACACAAACAATGTTCTACTTATCTTTGTAAAATTACTGGGAGAGTAGTATGTTATAATATGTTATAATAGGTGTTCAGTAAGTCTTTTTCCCGCCAAAAGAAAAATGAGTGATTATTTTTTGACAAAGACCAAATATGCTAATTACCACAGCTGGATAAAAAGTTGAGCAATCAAATGTGTGAACTGTAGTCGTTTTTTTTTTTTTTTTGAGAGAGAATTCTTGCACTATTGCCTGGGCTGAAGTGCAGTGGCACTATCTCGGCTCACTCCAACCTCTGCCTCCCAAGTTCAAGTGATTCTCCTGCCTCAGCCTCCCGAGTAGCTGGGATTACAGGCGCATATCACCACGCCTGGCTAATTTTTTGTATTTTTAGTAGAGACACTGTTTCACTATATTGGCCAGGCTGGTCTCAAGCTCCTGACCTCGTGATCCACCTACCTCGACCTCCCAAAGTGCTAGAATTATAGGCGTGAGCCACTGCGTCTGGCCCGAATTGTAGTGTTTATAAAGATTAATAATTTAAACAAAGTGTTAAATTCTGAAATTGTATTTTATGAATATATGAGAATTTAGGGCATTAGGCTTATTCCAAGCACTTTAATTCATGTCTCTATGTAGATAATACTGTCAACCCATTAGGCATATGATCGTATGCGTAGCTGGTTCAGTTTTTACCTTTTTTTTTTTTTTTTTTTTTGCTATTTGGCTATTAATAAGCTTTTTGTCTTTATAAAACTAGTATCAAGCATCTCTAGTTTCTAATTATTCAGGACAAGTTAAAGTAGCTTAATACTCCTGTTTCTTTTCCCATTTAATGTAGTGTTTTAAGTGCCTAAAGTAGGGGAGAGAAAAGGAGAGTATTTAAGGAATTTAAGATCTTGAAGTGGAAAAGACCTAGAAGAGTCATAACTGCTGAGTCTTAGAAAGAAAATGAAATGGAGTATCTGCATGCAATTTCCTGAAGGTACAAATGAACACCACTATCTTCTCTCAGGAAGAAGGAACAACTTTTCAGGATTATTTTCTTCTTAAATTCTTTTTTTTTTTTTTTTTTTGGCAGAGTCTCACTCTGTCGCCCAGGCTGGAGTGCAGTGGCGTGATCTTGGCTCACTGCTGCAAACTCTCCCTCCTGGGTTCAAGCGATTGTCCCACCTCAGTCTCCTGAGTAGCTGGGATTACAGGCGCACGCCACCACATCTGGCTAATTTTTGTATTTTTAGTAGAAAGGGGGTTTCACCATGTTGACCAGGCTGGTCTTGAACTCCTGACCTCAAGTGATCCACCCACCTCCGCCTCCCAAAGTGCTGGGATTACAGGCATCAGCCACTGCTCCCGGCCCCTTCTTAAATTCTTCTAAGAATATTTACTTTGTTTAAAAACTGGATTAATCTTTTCAAATATTAGAGACTGTTAGGGTAAACTAATATCCTAGTCTGATACTTTTTTTTTCTTTTTCCATAAGTTATTGATATACAGGTGGTATTTGATTACATGAGTAAGTTCTTTAGTGGTGATTTGTCACATTTTGGTCCACCCATCACCCGAGCAGTATACACTGCACCATATTTGTAGTCTTTTATCCCTCACCCCCCTCCCACTCTTTCCTGCAAGTTCCCCAAAGTCCATTGTATCATTCTTATGCCTTTGCAACCTCACAGCTTAGCTCCCACATATCAGTGAGAACATACAATATTTGGTTTTCCATTCGTGAGTTACGTCACTTGGAATGATAGTCTCCAGTCTCATCCAGGTCACTGCAAATGCTGTTAATTCATTCCTTTTTAGGGCTGAGAAGTGTTCCACTGTGTGTGCGTGTGTGTGTGTGTATACACTCTTTATCCACTCATTGATTGATGGGCATTTGGGTTGGTTCCACGATTTTGCAATTGTGAATTGTGCTGCTATAAACATGCGTGTGCAAGTATCTTCTTCAAATAATGAAAAAGATTATCTTTTCCTCTGGGTAGGTACCCAGTAGTGGGATTGCTGGATCAAATGGTAGTTCTACTTTTAGTTCTTTAAGGAATCTCCACACTGTTTTTCATAGTGGCTGTATTGGTTTACTTTCCCACTAGCAGTGTAGAAGTGTCCCCTGATCACCACATCCACGCCAACATCTATTATTTATTTATTTATTTTTTATTATGGCCATTCCTGCAGGAGCAAGACGGTATCACATTGTGGTTTTGATTTGCATTTCCTTGATCATTAGTGACGTTGAGTGTTTTTTCATACGTTCATTGGCCTTTTGTATTTCTTCTTTAGAGAATTTTCTACTTACGTTCTTTGCCCACTTTTTGATGGGATCGTTTGTTTTTTCTTACTGATTTGTTTGAGTTCATCGTTGATTCTGATTATTAGTCCTATGTCAGATGTACAGATTGGGAAGATTTTCTCCCACTCTGTGTGTTGTCTGTTTACTCTGCTGACTGTCCTTTTCTCTCTAGTTTAATTCAGTCCCAGCTATTTATCTTTGTTCTTATTGCATTTGGTTTTGGGTTCTGGGTCATGAAATCCTTGCCGAAGCCAATGTCTAGAAAGGTTTTTCCAGTGTTATCTTCAAGAGTTTTTCTAGTTGCAGGTCTTAGGTTTAAGTCCTTGATCCATCTTGAGTTGATTTTTATATTATGCGAGAGATGAGGATCCAGTTTCATTCTCTTACATGTGGCTAGCCAATTATTCTAGCACCGTTTGTTAAAAAGGTTGTCCTTTCCCCACTTTACTTTTTTGTTTGCTTTGTCAAAGATCAGTTGGCTGTAAGTATTTAGGTTTATTTCTGGGTTCCCTATTCTGTTCCGTTGGTCTGTGTGCCTATTTTTATACCAGTGTCATGCTGTTCTGGTGACTATTGTCTTATAGTTTGAAATCAGGTAGCGTGATGTCTTCAGATTTGTTCTTTTTGCTTAGTTTACTTTGGCTTTGTGGGCTCTTCTTTGGTTTCATGTGGATTTTAGAATTGTTTTTTGTAATTCTGTGAAGAATGATGCTGATGTTTTGATGGGGATTGCATTGAATTTGTAGATTGCTTTTGGCAGTATGGTCATTTTCAAAATATTGATGTTACCCATCCATGTGCATGGAATGTGTTTCCATTTGTTTGTGTGATCTGTGATTTCTTTCAGCAGTGTTTTGTAGTTTTCCTTGTAGAGGTCTTAAAACTCCTTGGTTAGGTATATTCCTAAGTATTTTATTTTTTTTTTGCAACTGTTGTAAAAGGAGTTGAGTTCTTGATTTGATTCTCTGCTTGATTGCTATTGGTGTATTGAAGAGCTACTGATTTGTGTACATTAATCTAGTATCTGGAAACTTGGCTGAATTCCTTTGTCAGTTCTAGGAGCTTGATAAAATTAATTTTGTGTGTATATACATGTAATTTCAGAAATTTCCACATGATGGCAGAAGATACTTATGTCTGAGAAGGCGTAACCAAATGAAAACTTTACATTTAAATTTTATCTGAAGTAGTATTTGTCTTTTTACATTCTAACTAGTGCATTTCATATTTGAATTGTCTGATATAGATTTGTTGCCACTTTAAATATTTTATATATGTTTTAACTAATTTTAAAAGGGAGTAAATATTTTTTCTACTATATACAATGTTAATCCATTTTTGAAAGCTTCATGGATAATCACTGAATAGTGTTTAAATAATTGGTTTGGTAAAAGTCATTTTTCTTAGTAAGTTTAGGGGATATTGAAGGCATTTATTTACCAGTTATAGATGAATATATGAAACCCAACATGTGAAATTTTATTTGACTTTATTTTAGAAATTAAGGAATTGGTTCAACATACGTTCTCTTGTGTTAACTTACCTAGAATTTTGAATGACCACAAAATGGTCTCATTACCATTTTGAATCTTGCTTCCTTTCCCTGTCGCTGTCAAATGTTCTCTTAAATTTTCTTTGTCTTAATTGAAGAAATTATTTCATTCAATAAATGTTTATTAAATGCCTTCCATGTTTCAGATCCTGCTCTGTAGCCTGATGATTCGTAGTAGTTCAAAACCCCAACAGAGAGAGAATCTTTGTTTTCGGGATTTCCCAATCTTGGAAGGCAGATAGCCATCAAACACATGACTGTTTTTAAGTAAATTTTTGTGGTTCTTACTACAACAAAATATATTTATAATAAAAATTTTAAGGAAAATGCAGCTTTATAGTTTTCAGATTAATTGTGAAATTATGAATTATATCATTGATGACCTGGAAAAGATAAAAGTAGAGATTTAGAAATTTTGTGAAAACTTAAGTAGGCCTTTTTTTTTTTTAAATTTATTTTTTTCCTCTACTTTCGAACACTAGATGCCAAATAATTTAGTTTAAAAAGCAAAGAGATAACATGACATTTTTTATTTTTGGCCAGTAATAGTCTGGCCTTTTTAAATGTGCTGATGTTTTGTCCTGTCTATTATTAGTTTGGTTGTATAATTTGTTGTCAAAACTGGGACACTTCTGAGAGTAAAAGAAGCACTAAAATCATATACATACATTTTTGAAATGTGTATTTATTGACATATAAATTATATTATGTTGTTAGAATTATGAAAAGTTCTTTATAACTTCTCAAAATTTTTCAAAATATAAAACATTTGTATACTTCAAGGCAAAACACTTTTTATTGTGATTGTATGAATGTTACAAAAAGAACATAAAGAAAATAATTGTTCTTGAGACATATTTATGTACTTTCTATCTGTTCCTGTCTATAATACAGTGTCACTTTTTTTCTTTGAAGAATATAGATTTTGCAATTTGGTTTTAGCTAATTGTTTTTAATTGCCTGATATCTTTTTTGAAGTTACATTTTATGATTAATAGAGAAAACTATTCTGCTATAGATACTGGGATACCAAAGAAACTCAGGGCAAATGTTGCCCAATGGAGGATATTCTCAAAACAATATTTTTTTTGCGTTTAAATTATAAATATTTAAACCCAAAGATTTTAATAGGTACCTTTTTGTTTTTTTGAGACGGAGTCTCACTCTGTCGCCCAGGCCAAAGTACAGAGGCGTGATCTGGGCTCACTGCAAACTCCACCTCCCGGGTTCACGTCATTCTCACACCTGGCTAATGTTTTATATTTTTAGCAGAAACGGGGTTTCACCGTGTTAGCCAGGATGGTCTTGATCTCTTGACCTCGTGATCTGCCCACCTCGGCCTCCCAAAGTGCTCGGATTACAGTCATGAGCCACCACGCCCAGCCAATAGGTACTCTCTTTGTGTCCATTTAGATTAGTTTTCTTTGACAGGTATTTCTGTAAGATAAAACTTGTCAGATAAATTATCTGTACTTAGGATTATTATAAACGTTTTGCCAAATTCACATGCTTCAAAATCATAGGCCTTTTTAATTTTCTTCTATTTGGGTATGAATATGAGTATATGCAGTTATAACTAGGAGTTCCTTCCAAAGATTGTTTTCTGAAGTTGAGATAGAGACGCAGTTATAGAATTTCAAAATTAGATCTTGTACATTATTTGTGCTCTCATAATTCATTGTTTCTTCTTTTAGTAAATTTATCTAATTTATCTTCTAGTTATAAACTTTGTTTTTTTTTTTTTGAGATGGAGTCTTGCTCTGTCACCCAGGCTGGAGTGCAGTAGCGTGATCTTAACTCACTGCAAGCTCCGCCTCCCAGGTTCACACCATTGTCCTGCCTCAGCCTCCCGAGTAGCTGGGACTACAGGTGCCTGCCACTGCGCCCTGCTAATTTCTTGTATTTTTAGTAGAGACCGGGTTTCACCGTGTTAGCCAGGGTGGTCTCAAACTCCTGACCCTCGTGATCCATCCAGCTCGGCCTCCCAAAGTCCTGAGATTACAGGCGTGAGCCAGCGCGCCAGGCCTAAGCTTTATTTTCAAAAATACTTTGTTAAAAGCTTAAGCTTTTTGTTTCTTTATTTGTCCAGTACTTTGGTTAAATAATTCCTACTGATTTGAACAAAATGCAACCAAAATCTAGGTAACTAGTTTATAAGAAATTTCAGCATCATTGTAGGATACTTAGGTTGATTTACAAGTTAGTTCTGAAACGGCTCTAGTATTTCTAAAATCTATGTGATAGGCAGCCCAAAAGGAAAGCTTATGCTGCCATAGGGAAGTGCTTGTGCTCAATAGCAATCTTGTCACAAAAATTTTATATATTACTCTTACTGTATAAATACAGATTTTTAGCCAAGTGTCAATTTGACAGCAGATTCTGTTTCGATTATTAGAATGTCACAGTTTGGGCATGGTTATAAATTGTGTATGCACCACTAATTGCGTGTACATTCCTCTCAAAGACTCTAATAAGAACATTGTTTCTTACCTTAGCACTCTGCTCCACCAAAATGTGTTATCAGTGTAAAAAATAATCTTATCTTCAGTGGTGAACTATTTATTTATTTATTTATTTATTTAATCTATTTTTATGTGTTTTGAGACAGAGTCTTGCTGTGCCTCCCGGACTGGAGTGCAGGCTCACGGCAACCTGCACTCCCAGGTTCAAGCAATTCTCGTACTCAGCCTCCCAAGTAGCTGGGATTAGAGGTGCATGCCACCATGCCCAGATAATTTTTGTAGAGACGGGGTTTAACCATGTTGTCAAGCTGGTCCCAAATTCTGGACCCCAGGTGATCCACCCACCTCAGCCTCTTCAAAGTGCTGGGATTACAGATGTGAGCCACTGCTGAACTTTCTAAAAACTGAATTTACAATAACACTCATGATAACATCAGATGTTTCACCTTTAAGAATGAATTTCCAGCCGGGCACAGTGGCTTGCAACTATAATCCCAGCACTTTGGGAGGCTGAAGCCGGAGGACCACTTGAAGCCAGGAGATGGAGACCAGTCTGGGCAACAAAGTGAGAGACCTTGTCTCTACAACAGTGTTTTAAAAATTAGCCAGGCATGACACCTCATGCCTGTAGGCCCAGCTGCCCAGGATGCCGAGGCTGGAGGATTGCTTGAGCCCAGGAGTTTGAGGCTGCAGCCAGCTATGATTGCCCTACTGTACTCCAGCCTGGGTGAAAGAGCATGACCCTGACTCTTAAAAAAAAAAAATTAAACAAATAGTCACCAATAGTTTTACTTTGACTCCATGAATTTGATAAAGAATTCAGCCTGTTCCTAGATTTAATTTAACTGGTTTTTCCATTTGAAGCATCTGGTATCACTGATACAAAGCTAACAGCATTCAACGTTTTGCAAAGTAATTCTTTTGTTAACAGTCTAACAACTATTGCTTTACTTTTTATATGTGCATAAGATAACCTAGAATGAAAATGAGTGAAATTAAGTTAGATGATTAGTGATTTGATCTAAATGAAAAAATTGTGCTTCTCAGTGTAATATGTAAATACATGTTATCTGTAGCTATACCTGTTGTCTCCATGTACAGTAATTTAAAAAGTAGATTCTGATGCACAATCAGTAGATTTGTGTCTTTTTTATTTTATTTTATTTTGTTTTTCCTGGAACAGGGTCTCACTCTGTCTCCCAGGCTACAGTGCAGTAGCATGATTTTGGCTCACTGCAGCCTTGACTTCCCAGGCCGAACTAATCCTCCCACCTGCGCCTCCTGAGTAGCTGGGACTACAGGCGTGTGCCATCACACCTGGCTATTTTTTTTCTATTTTTTTTGCGGAGACAGGGGTCTCACTATGTTACCCAGGCTTTGGTCTCGAACTCCTGGGCTCAAGCGATTCTTCCACTTTGTCTACCCAAAGTGCTGGGATTACAGGTGTGAGCCACCGTGCCTGGCTGATTGGTGTCTTTTGATTTACATTTAGTCAGTGAGATTGCAGTAGTCTCCATGTTACATGTTTATTATCAACTGGTTTTGAGAAATGAAAAAATTTCAGTTTTTCACTCAAGATAACACTTTTTTTTAAAAGCTTACTGGTGCCAGAAGGGTTCGTTGCAAAATAAAAAGCATTGCCAAACAATAAATAGTTGCAGATTTGTACTATATACTAAATGGCAAAACCACTGTAGTAGAAGCAAACTGCACGTGTATACCTTGGAGATATTGTGGTAAAAAGCGAATATTGCAATAAAATGGGTCGTGTGGATTTTTTGGTTTCCCAGTGCATATAAAAGTTATGTTTACACTATTATCTTCTAAGTGTATCATAGCATTATGTCTTAAAATACAATATACATGCCTTAATTTAAAAATATTGCTCAAAATGCTAATGATTGTCAGCAAGTCATAATATTTTTACTGATCAAGAATCTTGCCTCAGTGTTGATGGCTGCTGAATGATGAGGGGGTTGGTTGCTGAAGTTTGGGGTAGCTGTGGCAATTTGTTAAAATAAGAGCACAATAAAGTGTGCTACATTAATCGACACTCTCAGGAAAGATTTATCTGTAGTATGCATTGCTGTTTGATGCCTTTTTATGCACAGTAGTCATTTTTTTCAAAATTGAAGTCTGTCCCCTCAAGTCCTGTTGCTGCTTTATCAATTAAGTTTATGTAATATTCTAAATCCTCTGTTGTCATTTCAACACTGTTCATGGCATCCTTGCCAGGAGTAAATTCCATTTCAAGAAATCACTTTCTTTGCTCATCCATAAGAGAGAACTCATCCATCCAGCTTTTATAATGAGATTACAGCAAGTCAGTCACATCTTCAGGTTTCATTTCTGAACTAGAGTTCTCTTACTGTTTCCACCACATCTGCAGTTACTTACTCCACTGAATTCTCAAGCTTTTCAGTCATCCATGAGGGTTAGAATCAACTTCTTCCAAACTCCTGTTAATGTTAATATTTTGACTTGCTCCCGTGAATCACAAAAGCTGTTAATCGCATCTAGAATGGTGAATCCTTTCCAGGAGTTATTCAATTTACTTTGTCCAGATCCATCAGAGGAATCACTGTCTATGGCAGCTATAGTCTTTCCAAAATTTTTTTTTTTTTTTTTCTGAGACGGAGTCTCGCTCTGACACCCAGGCTGGAGTGCAGTGGCGGGATCTCGGCTCACTGCAAGCTCCACCTCCCAGATTCAGGCCATTCTCCTGCCTCAGCCTCTGAGTAGCTGGAACTACAGGAGGCCACCACCATGCCCGGCTAATTTTTTTTTTGTATTTTTAGTGGAGATGGGGTTTCACTGTGTTAGCCATGATGGTCTTAATCTCCTGACCTCGTGATCCACCCATCTCGGCCTCCCAAAGTGCTGGGATTACAGGCGTGAGCCACCGCCCCCGGCCTCAAATTGTATTTTTATTTTATTTTATTTTTTTATTTTTTGTTTTTGTACAAGATTTTATTAAAGGTCTTTACAGAGCAACATCCAGATTCCAGAATACAGCTGCCAAGGAGACCCTGTTATGCTGTGGGGACTGACTGGGGCACGGCAGGTGGCTCTGGCTTCCCACCCTTCTATTCTGAGATGGGAGTGGTGGGCAGTATCTCATCTTTGGGTTCCAGGATGCTCCCTTGGTCAGGCAGGGGCTTCTTAGGGCCAGTCTTACCAGTTGGGTCCCAGGGCAGCATGATCTTCACCTTGATGCCCAGCACACCCTGTCTGAGCAACACATGGCGCACAGCAGCATCAATGTAGTAGTTAACAGGGTCTCCCCTGTGGATCATCAGGCCATGCACAAACTTCATGGATTTAGCCCTCTGTCCTCGGAGTTTCCCAGACACCACGACCTCGCAGCCTTTGGCCCCGCTCTCCATGATGAACTGCAGCACACCATAGCACGCCCTCCGCACAGCAAGCCCTCCTAGGAGTTTGTAACACAGAGACTCTGCCTGGGCAATGGCACACAGACCTCTAGTGGCCACCTTTTCAGCATAAAGCTCTACACTGCCCTCTGGAAAGCCAAACCTTTTCTGAACTACAGCAGTCAGTTCCGGAATCCGTGGACCCTTCTCTCCAAGAACATTCTGTGTTCTGGTGGCTAAGATAATGATTTCTGTCCTGGTTGGTGTAACTCACACCTCAACTCCAGAGTAGCATTCTTCAGCCAGCTCCCAAGTGAGAAACTCATTCAGTTCAGCTTTGAAGATGCCATCAGTGACAAACTTCCTCTTCTTGGAAATTTGCACAGCCATCTTGCCGCCGCGCTCTGCCGAAAGGAAAGCCAAAATGTATTTTTTTTGTTTTGTTTTGTTTTTTTGTTTTTTTTTGAGACGGAGTCTCGCTCTGTCGCCCAGGCTGGAGTGCAGTGGCCGGATCTCAGCTCATTGCAAGCTCCGCCTCCCGGATTCACGCCATTCTCCTGCCTCAGCCTCCCGAGTAGCCGGGACTACAGGCGCCCGCCACCTCGCCCGGCTAGTTTTCTTGTATTTTTTGGTAGAGACGGGGTTTCACGGTGTTAGCCAGGATGGTCTCGATCTCCTGACCTCGTGATCCGCCCGTCTCGGCCTCCCAAAGTGCAGGGATTACAGGCTTGAGCCACCGCGCCCGGCCAAAATGTATTTTTAAAATGAGACTTGAAAGTCAAAATTACTTCTTGATCCGTGGGGCTACATAATGGATGTTGTGTTAGTAGGCATGAAAACATTATTAATCTCCTTGTATAGCTCCATCAGAGCTCTTGGGTGACCAGGTGCATTTTCAGTGAGCAGTAATATTTTGAAAGGAATCCTTTTTTCTTTTTTTTTTTTTGAGAAGGAGTCTCGCTCTGTCTCCTAGGTTGGAGTTCAGTGGCCCGATCTCGGCTCACTGTAAGCTCTGCCTCCTGGGTTCACACCATTCTCCTGCCTCAGCCTCCCGAGTAACTGGGACTACAGGCGCCTGCCACCACACCTGGCTAATTTTTTGTATTTTTAGTAGAGACGGGATTTCATCGTGTTAGCCAGGATGGTCTCGATATCCTGACGTCGTAATCTGCCCACTGTGGCCTCCCAAAGTGGTGGGATTACAGGCGTGAGCCACCACACCCAGCCTAGGAATCTTTTTTTCTGAGCAGTAGTCTGAATAGTGGGGTTACAATATACAGTAACTGGAACTACAGGCATGCACCACCGAGCCTGGCTGTCTGTTGTTTGTTTAAGACTTAATATTTTAAGATTAGTTCATGGCAAAATTAAGAGGAAAGCACAGAGATTTTCCATACACCTTCTGCCCCAACATATGCATAGCCTCTCCCATTATTAGCATCCCCCACTGGAGTAGTACATTTGTTACAATAGATGAACAAACTGTAGGGGTGACGGAAACTTTTACTGCACCCTCTGAAGTTTCTGTAGTTGAATCTGTGATAAACTGAAAGCAGACAGATTAATAGGAGAAAGGCATACAGATTTATTATGTGCATATATACACAAGAGTCTCACAAAATAAAAGACTCAGGCCAGATGATTGGAATTTTTATAGTATCTGTAGCTGCAGAAAGAAAGAGGGGCTTGGGACTTCTAGGGAGTGGAGGTGAGGACAGACAGCTTTGGGAGGATGAGAGGAAGAAATCTAGTGAACAAAGGTCTTGTTTTGTAGATTAAAATATCTTGGGGAGCAGCCCTCCAAAGAATGGGTAAAGCTTCTCTGGGTGAGGTTGTTAACCTTTAGTCTCTTTTTCCTGTGGTACGGTCTTTCCACATCCATCTTTAAGCAGATTAGGGGTCCTCAGAGAAAACCAGCTTGCATCCGCTGGTTCCCTGCTGTTCCCCAGTCAGGATACCAAAGAGCCTTACTTTGGGGTATCATTTTCTGAGCCCTCACACTACATTGACACATTAAGATCACCCAGAGTTCATCGTTTACATGTAGGGTTTGCTCTTGTTTTCTTACTTTCTATGAGTTTAGACAAATGTGTAATCACATGTGTCCATCTTTATGGTAGTATACAGTATATTTTCACTGCCCTAAAAATTCTCTCTGCCCTGCTGGTTCATCCCCCTCACCAATCTCTGATAACCCACAACTGTAACCCCCAATGGGTTCTACTTGCCTTCTGCCAGAGGAAGCCAATTTATCAAGACAGGGGAATTTTTTATGGAGAAACTGTTTAATACACATAGAGCCAATTAAATGGGAGACTGGAGTTTTACTATTACATCAGCCTCACTGAAAATTTGGAAGCTAGAATTTTTAAAAGATAGTTTTCAGGCATGGACTAGGGAATGGGGAATGCTGATTGGTTAAGTTAGGGATGAAATCATAGGGAGTTGAATCTGTCCTCTTGCATGGAGTCAGTTCCTGGGTGGGAGGTCACAAGACCAGATGTCCCAGTTTATGGGTCTGGCCAGTGGATCTGTTAGAATGCAGGGTCTGAAAAATATGTCAAACATCAGTCTTACATTTTACAGTAGTAATGTTATCCATTGGAGCAATTGAGGAGGTTAGGAAGTTTATGGCCTCTGCGTGACTTCTGAGCCATTATTTTATTTGTTTGTTTGTTTGTTTATTTATTTATTTTGAGATGAAGTCTTGCTCTGTCACCCAGGCTGTGATGCAACGGCACAGTATCAGGTCACTGCAACCCCTGTCTCCCAGGTTCAAGCAATCCTCGTGCCTCAGCCTCCTGAGTAGCTGGGACTACAGATGTGTGCCACAATGCCCAGCAAATTTTTGTAGGCATTTTGGTTTAGTAGAGACAGGGTTTTGCCATGTTGGGCAGTCTTGAACTCCTGACCTCAAGCAATCTGCCCACAATGGCCTCCCAAAGTGCTGGGATTACAGGCATGAACCACTGCTTCTGGCCCTGAGCCATTATTGCTAATTTTGTGGCAAATTTGTTACTTTTACAAAGGTAGTCTAGTCTCCAAGCAAGGAGGATGCTTGTTTTGGGGAGGGACTGTTACTGTCTTTGTTTCAAAGTTAAAGTGTAAATTCCTCCCAAAGTTAGCTAGACCTACTACACCCAGGAACGAACAAGGGCAGTTTGGGGGTTAAAGGCAAGATGGAGTTGGTTAGGTCATGCCTCTTTCACTGTCATAATTTTCTTTCTTATAATTTTTGCAAAGGTGGTTTCTCCACTGATCTGTGTACTCTTGCCCTAGTTTTGCCTTTTCTGGCATGGTACATGTTGGAATCATACAGAATGTAGCCTTTTCAAATTGGCTTCTTGGCTGCTTTTATTTGGTAATATGCATTTAAGTTTCCTACAAGTCTTTTCATGGCTT
>NW_012101454.1:3553192-3555658 GCF_000951045.1 Mandrillus leucophaeus
TCTAGTGAACAAAGGTCTTGTTTTGTAGATTAAAATATCTTGGGGAGCAGCCCTCCAAAGAATGGGTAAAGCTTCTCTGGGTGAGGTTGTTAACCTTTAGTCTCTTTTTCCTGTGGTACGGTCTTTCCACATCCATCTTTAAGCAGATTAGGGGTCCTCAGAGAAAACCAGCTTGCATCCGCTGGTTCCCTGCTGTTCCCCAGTCAGAATACCAAAGAGCCTTACTTTGGGGTATCATTTTCTGAGCCCTCACACTACATTGACACATTAAGATCACCCAGAGTTCATCGTTTACATGTAGGGTTTGCTCTTGTTTTCTTACTTTCTATGAGTTTAGACAAATGTGTAATCACATGTGTCCATCTTTATGGTAGTATACAGTATATTTTCACTGCCCTAAAAATTCTCTCTGCCCTGCTGGTTCATCCCCCTCACCAATCTCTGATAACCCACAACTGTAACCCCCAATGGGTTCTACTTGCCTTCTGCCAGAGGAAGCCAATTTATCAAGACAGGGGAATTTTTTATGGAGAAACTGTTTAATACACATAGAGCCAATTAAATGGGAGACTGGAGTTTTACTATTACATCAGCCTCACTGAAAATTTGGAAGCTAGAATTTTTAAAAGATAGTTTTCAGGCATGGACTAGGGAATGGGGAATGCTGATTGGTTAAGTTAGGGATGAAATCATAGGGAGTTGAATCTGTCCTCTTGCATGGAGTCAGTTCCTGGGTGGGAGGTCACAAGACCAGATGTCCCAGTTTATGGGTCTGGCCAGTGGATCTGTTAGAATGCAGGGTCTGAAAAATATGTCAAACATCAGTCTTACATTTTACAGTAGTAATGTTATCCATTGGAGCAATTGAGGAGGTTAGGAAGTTTATGGCCTCTGCGTGACTTCTGAGCCATTATTTTATTTGTTTGTTTGTTTGTTTATTTATTTATTTTGAGATGAAGTCTTGCTCTGTCACCCAGGCTGTGATGCAACGGCACAGTATCAGGTCACTGCAACCCCTGTCTCCCAGGTTCAAGCAATCCTCGTGCCTCAGCCTCCTGAGTAGCTGGGACTACAGATGTGTGCCACAATGCCCAGCAAATTTTTGTAGGCATTTTGGTTTAGTAGAGACAGGGTTTTGCCATGTTGGGCAGTCTTGAACTCCTGACCTCAAGCAATCTGCCCACAATGGCCTCCCAAAGTGCTGGGATTACAGGCATGAACCACTGCTTCTGGCCCTGAGCCATTATTGCTAATTTTGTGGCAAATTTGTTACTTTTACAAAGGTGGTCTAGTCTCCAAGCAAGGAGGATGCTTGTTTTGGGGAGGGACTGTTACTGTCTTTGTTTCAAAGTTAAAGTGTAAATTCCTCCCAAAGTTAGCTAGACCTACTACACCCAGGAACGAACAAGGGCAGTTTGGGGGTTAAAGGCAAGATGGAGTTGGTTAGGTCATGTCTCTTTCACTGTCATAATTTTCTTTCTTATAATTTTTGCAAAGGTGGTTTCTCCACTGATCTGTGTACTCTTGCCCTAGTTTTGCCTTTTCTGGCATGGTACATGTTGGAATCATACAGAATGTAGCCTTTTCAAATTGGCTTCTTGGCTGCTTTTATTTGGTAATATGCATTTAAGTTTCCTACAAGTCTTTTCATGGCTTAATCATTTCTTTTTAGCTCTGATTAATATTTCATTGTCTGGATGTACTACAGTTTGTCCATCTACCTACTGGAGGATAGATATCCTGGTTGCTTCCAAGTTTTGTCAATTATGAATGAAGCTTCAGTAAACATCTGTTTGCAGTTTTTGAGTATACATAATTTTTCAACTTCTTTGGATAAATACCAAGGAATGCAATTGCTGGATCATATGGTAAGAGTATGTTTAGTTTTGTAAGAAATTGTAAAGTGTCTTCCAAAGTGGCTGTACCATTTTACATTTCCACCAGCAGTGAATGAGAGTTTCTATAGCATATCCTTACCAGCGTTTTGGTGGTTTCAGTGTTTTGGATGTTGGCTGTTTTAGTTAAGGTGTATAGTGATATCTCATTGTGTTTTAATTCTCATTTTCCTAATTGTCACGTGTGTCTGTGTGAAGAGACCACCAAAAAGGCTTTGTGTGAGCAACATGGCTGTTTATTTCACCTGGGTGCAGGCAGGCTGAGTCTGAAAAGAGAGTCAGCAAAGGGTAGTGGGATTATCATTAGTTCTTACAGGTTTTGGGATAGGCGGTGGAGTTAGGAGCAATGCTTTGTGGGCAGAGGGTGGATCTCACAAAGTACATTCTCAAGGGTGGGGAGAATTACAAAGAACCTTCTTAAGGGTGGGGGAGATTACAAAGTACATTGATCAGTTATGGTGGGGCAGAAACAAATCACAATGGTGGATTGTCATCAATTAAGTCTATTTTCACTTCTTTTGTGAATCTTCAGTTGCTTCAGGCCATCTGGATATTGCAGGTCACAGGGGAT
>NW_012101454.1:3557783-3563154 GCF_000951045.1 Mandrillus leucophaeus
ATAGTGGGAGGGATTCGTCTTTCATGGTGTATGAGAAAGCGCGTAGTGTCTACAAGTAACCTTGCACTGCTATTCATGGGGCTGGGTATAAGCAAGCAAGAGGAGGGGCCAGAAGGAGATTCAGATGAGCAGGAGGAGGGTAGCCAAGGATGGAGTGAGTTGCAGGGTAGGTGTCTTCCTAAACAATACTGACTGCCAGTGTTTTTTAGTTTGGCAGTAATGATAGAGGGCTTATCAGTAACGCGAAGTTGGAATGTTCTCATCCGTTTGGTCATGTGTGTGGCTGGGTTCTGGAGATAAAGAGTAAAGGAACATTTGGACAGTGGAAGGTTGCCTAAAGGTTTACCTTGTGTGAGATTCCAGTAGGCTGTTGTCGGGGGATGCATAAAGGAGCGGCAACAGGCATAGCTGTTTGTGTGGTTAGGGGTCCAAATATGGGGGGTGGGGTGGAATTGACATAAGGAGAAAGGTGCCATAAATAGATGCAGAGAAGTGTGGCAGCTTGTTGGTGTGAAATGTCTGGGGAGTTCTCACCAAATTTGTCTAGAGAGTAACAGAGGTTCCTCAGGTGGGTAAAGATGAGGACTATTAAAGGAGGTTCTGAGGTGCAGGGAGATGGGAGAGGTAGCCCAGTTGGCCTGTAGAGCGGGGATGGCTGTGTAAGAGCAGGAAGAAAGGGAAACGCATAGCCAACAGTTCTTTGCTAGAGAAGGATTGGAGGCAGTGAGGAGAGAGTGGGTGAGATTGACAGTATGCTGGAGGTAACTAGGGAGCGGTAGAGAGTGGCATAAGAATGGGAATGAGATTAAGAGTGAGTATAAAAGTAAACAATAGAACTTCATCAGGGTGGAAGTATTGGAGGGTGCCCTGTCAGCAAAGATCATCTGTCCACTCCAAGAGGGAGTCAAGAGTGGCAGTTAGGGGATAGCCAGGAGACATCAGCTGTGATGACTTGGAGAAACAATGTAAACCGGCAACGTAAACAAGAGCAGGTCATTTATGAGTAGTTGAGAATGGTGAATAGGAGTATGACTGGACAGAATATGGTAGGGATGACAAGTTTTTGGGGCGCAGTCCAAGTAGTGGGGGTGACTGCATAAAGCCCTGTTGCAATGAGTAGGGCAAGGATGGATAGACCTAATAGAATGAAAAGATATATTAGGCTCGTAAGGGTTATTATTGTTCTTCAGAAATGCGAGTGAGTTTAAGGGAAGTAGGGGAGAGTACTTGAGACTTCCAGGAGGAAGAGGAAATATCAGGCTGGCTGTTTGATGGACACAACTTTTTTCTGGAACAGCGAAGTCAGTGGGGAGGGTCTTGCAGGCGGATGGTGGTTGGGGTACTATAGATGATTAAGTAGGGTCCATTCCATCTAGGTTGTAGAGTTTAAGGGGTCAGATTCTTTTTTTTTTTTTTTTTTGAGACGGGGTCTCGCTCTGTCGCCCAGGCTGGAGTGCAGTGGCACAATCTCGGCTCACTGCAAGCTCCTGTCTCTTATACACATCTAGATGTGTATAAGAGACAGATCTCGGCTCACTGCAAGCTCTGCCTCCTGGTTTCACGCCATTCTCCTGCCTCAGTCTCCCGAGTAGCTGGGACTAGAGGCGCCCGCCACCACGCCCGGCTAATTTTTTTTTTATTTTTAGTAGAGACGGGGTTTCACTGTGTCAGCCAGGATGATCTCGATCTCCTGACCATGTGATCTGCCCGCCTCAGCCTCCCAAAGTGCTGGGATTATAGGCGTGAGCCACCGCTCCCGGCCGAGGGGTCAGATTCTTAACAAGAACTGATCGTCTAGCCAGGGTGTCTTCATATGGCTGGGCATCTGGAGTGGGCAGGAGAAGATTAGCAGCCTGGCAAATTTCCTGTCTAGCCTGCTGGAGGACTGGAAGATAGTCACCTAGAGGGCTGGTGTCTGGGATGAGGCTGGGGCGAAGTAAGAAAGTGCATCCATATAAAAGTTCAAATGGACTGTAACCTGTAGCATCTTGAGGACAGGCTCTAATTCTGAGAAGGGCAAGAGGTAAAAATACTGTCCAGTCCTTTTTAAGTTGGAGGCTGAGCTTGGTGAGGTGTGTCTTTAAAAGACCATTAGTCCGTTCTACCTTCCCTGAAGATTCAGGATGGTAAGCGGTATGAAGGTTTCACTGAATGCCAAGAGCCTGAGAAGCTGCTTGGGTGATTTGACTAATAAAGGCCAGTCCGTTATCGGACTATATAGAGGTGGGAAGGCCAAACCAAGGAATTATATCTGACAAAAGAGAAGAAACGACCACAGTGGCCTTCTCAGACCCTGTGGGAAAGGCCTCTACCCATCCAATGAAAGTGTCTACCCAGGCCAAGAGGTATTTTAGTTTCCTGACTCAGGGCATCTGAGTAAAGTCAATTTACCAGTCCTGGGCAGGGGCAAATTCCCGAGCTTGATGTGTAGGGAAGGGAGGGGGCCTGAACAATCCCTGAGGAGTAGTAGAATAGCAAATGGAACACTGAGAAGTGATTTCCTTGAGGATAGATTTCCACGATGGAAAGGAAATGAGAGGTTATGAAATGAGGATAGAATAGAAATGGCCTGTGAGGCTGAAAGGAGGTATTTTCCTTGTCCAAGAACCATTTGCCTTGTGTGGGAAGAGATTGATAGGTGGAAGTTTCAGTGGGAGAGTAGCTGGGAGTGACCAATGATAAGGAGAAAAACTGGCCACGAGGGACAGAAGTTGGAATGCTAGCATGCAGCATAAGCATTGCCCTGAGCGATGGAATCTGATGCCTTTTGGTGACCCTTGCAGTGTATGATCCAGCTTCCTTTGGAAGTAAAGCAGCCTTGAGAAGAGTTTTTATTAAAGAGGCATTAATGATGGAGGACCTTGCGTAGTGAGGAAAGCTCTTTCAGCCCGTATAACAGCATGGTGGTACAGGATATAGAAGGCATATTTAGAGTCAGCATAAATATTGACGTGTAATTCCTTTGCAAGAGTGAGGGCTTGAGTTAAGGCAATGAGTTTGGCTTGCTGAAAGGTAGTGGGGGGGGCAGAGCGGTAGCCTCAATGATAGATGCGGAAGATACTATAGCACAGCCTGCCTTTGCTGGTGTATGGCGATTAGGCCTGGTGGAACTGCCATCAATAAACCAGGTGTGATCAGGGTGAGGAACAGGAAAGAAGGAAATATGGGGAAATGGAATGAATGCCAGGTGTATCAGAGAGATACAGTCATGGGGGTCAGGTGTGGTATCAGGAATAATGTGGGAGGATGGATTGAAGTCTGGGCCAGGAACAATGGTAACTGTGGGAGACTCAATAAAGAGTGAGTACAGCTGAAGGAGCTGGGGAGCAGAAAGCGTTTGTGTCAGGTGTGAGGAAGAAAATAGATTTTGGAAGTTTTGAGAACTGTAGAGAGTGAGTTGAGCATAGTTTGTGATTTTGAAGGCCTCTAAAAGTATCAGGGGCAGCCGCCACATGGAGACATGATGGCCAACCTAAAACAGTAAGGTCAAGTTGTTTGGACAAAAAGGCTACAGGGCACGGTCCCGGTCTTTGTGTAAGAATTCCTACTGCATGACCCTGCACTTAGGCTGTGTGTAATGAAAAGGGTTGGGATGACTTAGGGAGAGCTAGTGTGGGAGCAGTCGCTAAAGCTGTCTTCAAGGAACAGAAAGAGGAGTGGGGAAAGGATTTAGGATCTATAGGGTCAGCTAGATTTCCTTTTGTGAGTTTATATAATGGTTTTGTTAGGATGGCAAAACCAAGTATCCAAAGGCAAAAGTATCCAACCATGCCTAGGAAGGAAAGGAGTTGTTTTGTAGAAGGGGTTGGGGTTTGAGAGATCAGTCGGACACGATTGGCAAGGAGAGCACGTGTGTTTTTATGAAGAATTATGCTGAGGTAGGTAACGGATGGAGAAGAAATTTGAGCTTTGGAGGGGGATAACCAATATCCATTGGAGAATAAATGTTGAAGCAGCAGGAGGGTGTCTTGTTGAGAAGATTCAAAGGAGGGGCTACAAAGTAGAAGGTCATCAATATATTGAATAAGGTGAGAAGCAGAGGGGTGGAAAGAAAGTAAATCATGAGAAAGAGCTTGGCTGAAGTAATGAGGGCTGTCCCTGAAACCTTGCAGCAGTACAGCCCAGGTAAGCTGCTGGGACTCATGGGTGTCAGGGTCAGTCCAGGTAAAAGCAAAGAGAGACTGGGATGAGGGGTGTAGGGGAATAGTGAAAAAAAGCATCTTTAAGATCAAGAATAGAATGGTAAGTTGTGGAGGAAGGTATTGAGGACAAAAGAGTGTACGAGTTGAGCACCACAGGGTGGATAGGCAAAACAATTTGGTTGATAAGACGCAGATCCTGAACTAACCTGTAAGACTTGTCCAGTTTTTGAACAGGTAAAATGGGAGAATTGCAACAAGAATTTATAGGTTTTAGAAGCCCATGCTGTAGCAGGTGAGTGATAACAGGCTTTAATCCCCTTAAAGCCTGTTGTGGGATGGGATACTTGTGTTGAGCAGGGTAAGGGTGATTAGGTTTTAATGGGATAGTAATGGGCATGTGATTGGTTGCCAGGGAGGGAGTGGAGGTGTCCCATACTTGTGGGTTAAGGTGGGGGGATACGAGAGGAAGATGCAAAGGAGGCTTTGGGTTGGGAAGAAGGGTGGCAATGAGATGTGGCTGTAGTCCAGGAATAATCAGGGAAGCAGATAATCTGGTTAAAATGTCTCAGCCTAATAAGGGAACTGGGCAGGAGGGGATAACTAAAAAAGAGTGCATAAAAGAATATTGTCCTCATTGGCACCTGAGTGGGGTAGTTTTAACGGGTTTTGAAGCTTGGCTATCAATACCCACAACAGTTATGGGGGCAAGGGAAACAGGCCCTTGAAAAGAAGGTCATGTGGAGTGGGTAGCCCCCATATCGATTGAACAGGGGACAGACTTACCTTCTACCATAAGAGTGACCCGAATCTCGGTGTCCGTGATGGTCCAGGGGGCTTCCAAGGCAATCGGGCAGCGTCAGTCTTCAGCTGCTAAGCCGAGGAGATCTGGGAAGGAGTTGGCCAAGGAATGTTGGGTTGGGGATCCAGGGGCTTTAGGAGCAGTGGCAATGTGAGTTGGATAGTCTGACCTCCAGTAGGGGCCCGCACAGATGAGGCACGGCTTAGGAGAAATCCCAGGCTGCAGGCATTCTGAGGCCCAGTGGCCAGGCTTTTGGCATTTGAAGCAAGGTCCATGACGATATTTTGAAGGAGCCCCTGGGAGCTGTGGCTTGGATGTTCTGAAGTTCTTGTATGCTGGAGACATGGTTGTGGGTTGTCTTACAGTGGAGGGGAGACATGGTTGTGGGTTGTCTTACAGCAGAGGCAAGTAGCTGTAACTCAGAAATGCA
>NW_012101454.1:3564772-3566234 GCF_000951045.1 Mandrillus leucophaeus
GGATGTGTTTGTACTGGGCCTGTTTGTGTTGAGCCCGGGGCTGAGGAATGTGCTTTGTGTTGAGCCCAGGGCTGAGGAATATGTCTTGTGTTGAGCCCAGGGCTGAGGAATGTGTCTGATTTCTTTCAGATGGAGAAATCAAAAGTTCCATTTTCTGGCCATTTAGAACCATTGTGGAGTTTGTATTGGGGCCAAGCAGTGTTGCAGAAGAAAATCAGATGCTTAGATTTTAGGTCAGGCGAGAGTTGAGGTTTTAAGTTCTTGAGAACACAGGCTAAGGGAGAAGAAGGAGGAATGGAGGGTGGAAGGTTGCTCATAGTAAAGGAAGCAAGTTTAAAGAAAAGGGTAGAGACACGGAGAAGGGGGTGGGGAGCATCCAAAGCAGGTGTCCCCACAATTGACTTGCCACCAAGGGAATGTGGGTGAATGACCAAGGCAGGCACCCTGTGGTGATCAGGCACTGGTGGAATGTGGGTGAATAATCAGGCAGGCATCCCCGCAGTGATTAAACACCGAGGGAAGACTGTCTTCCAGAGTTCATGACCGGCGCCGGAGTTTTGGGTCCACAGATAAACTGTGTCTCCTTTGTCTCTACTAGAGAGGAAAAAGAACAGGAATTGGAAGGACAGGGAGATTGACAGGTAGCGAGAGAGGCTGGAGAAGAGAATGAAAAGACCGCTTACACGATTTGAAATTGGTGCGATGTTCCTTGGGCTGGTGGGTCTGAGAACCTGAGGTCGTAGGTGGATCTCTTCACGGAATGAGGGTGAGGACAGCAGACTTGTCTCCCGAAGGAGTCCCTCTGACCCAGGTGTTCGGCACCAATTGTCAAGCAAGTCCGTGTGAAGAGACCGCCAAACAGGCTTTGTGTGAGCAACAAGGCTGTTTATTTCACCTGGGTGCTGCCGGACTGAGTCCAAAAAGAGTCAGCAAAGGGTGGTGGGATTATCATTAGTTCTTATAGGTTTTGGGATAGGCAGTGGAGTTAGGAGCAAAGTTTTGCAGGCAGGGCGTGGATCTCACAAAGTACATTCTCAAGGGTGGGGAGAATTACAAAGAACCTTCTTAAGGGTGGGGGAGATTACAAAGTACATTGATGAGTTAAGGTGGGGCAGAAAAATCACAATGGTGGATTGTCATCATTTAAGGCTATTTTCACTTCTTTTGTGAATCTTCAGTTGCTTCAGGCCATCCGGATGTATACATGCAGGTCACAGGGGATATGATGGCTTAGCTTGGGTAAAGAGGCCTGACACTAATGACTACAGTTGATGATGAACATTTTATGCTGCTTATTTTTCACCTTTATATTGTCTTTGGTGAAATGTCTGCTCATTTTGCCCATTTTCCAATTGGATTTTTTCTTTTTCCTATTTTGAGAATTTTTGTTACATTTTAAATACTAGCCGTTTGTCATTTATGTGGTTTGCAAATATTTTCTCCTAGTCTGTAGCTTTTTTTT
>NW_012101454.1:3569384-3570770 GCF_000951045.1 Mandrillus leucophaeus
GGGCAGCGTCAGTCTTCAGCTGCTAAGCCGAGGAGATCTGGGAAGGAGTTGGCCAAGGAATGTTGGGTTGGGGATCCAGGGGCTTTAGGAGCAGTGGCAATGTGAGTTGGATAGTCTGACCTCCAGTAGGGGCCCGCACAGATGAGGCACGGCTTAGGAGAAATCCCAGGCTGCAGGCATTCTGAGGCCCAGTGGCCAGGCTTTTGGCATTTGAAGCAAGGTCCATGACGATATTTTGAAGGAGCCCCTGGGAGCTGTGGCTTGGATGTTCTGAAGTTCTTGTATGCTGGAGACATGGTTGTGGGTTGTCTTACAGTGGAGGGGAGACATGGTTGTGGGTTGTCTTACAGCAGAGGCAAGTAGCTGTAACTCAGAAATGCAGTGGTGTCTGCCTACCTCCTCTATATTATTGTACACCTTGAAGGCGAGGTTGACTCCTGTTTTGGGGTTTGAGGGCCGGATTCCAATTTTTGAAGCTTTTTTTATAATACCAGGAGCTGACTGGCTGATAAAATGCATATTACGAATAAGGCGGCCTTCTGGCCCCTCTGGGTCTAGTGTGGTAAAGTGTCTTAAGGGTTGCTGCTAAGCGGGCCATGAACTGGGCTGGGTTTTCATCTTTACCTTGGGTAGTTTAAGCTTTGTAAGCTGCCTTTTTAAGCCCTTCAACTAGGCAGGAAACCATGTAATCTCGCCTAGCTATACCTGTGGAATCTGCCTGATAGTTCCATTGGGGATCTTCTCGGGGAACTGCTCTAATGCTTTCCTGGAGGTCTAGCTTATGAAGCCGGCGGTTATCAGTGTGAGATTGGGCTAGAGAAGAAACTCTTTCCCGTTCATCTGGGAAGAGAATAGAAGTTAGCAGGACCTTTAAGTCACTACAGGTAAAATTGTAGGACAGAGTTAGATATCGGAATTCCTGTATATATTTAGTGGGGTCTGATGAGAAAGAGCCCAACGCTGGCTGATTTGGGAAAGGTCTGTCAGAGAAAAAGGCATATGTACCCTGACTGTGCCTTCAGCTGCAGCCACCTCTCTGTAAGAGGAAATTGTTGGGCAGGTGGGGGAGAGCTAGTCGCAGAACGAAACTGTAAACCAGACCAGGTGTGGGGAGGGGAGGTAATAGAAGGGTTACAGGGTGAGGGAGCAGAGGCTGAAGAGTTGGAGCCTGATACAGCCTGGCGGGGAGCAACCTGAGGAGGAGCAGTCTGGGGAGGAGGTGAGAAGTCAGATGGGTCAGTAGAAAAGGAAGACTCACAAGACTCAGCAACACTTGGGGTTGGGACCGAAGGGACAGGCAGGAGGGAAAGGAGGAGGATGTGGGATGAGTCACCTTGGGAACAGATACTAGGGAGGGAATGAAGTGTGAAAAATGCCTGGACATAA
>NW_012101454.1:3572858-3575223 GCF_000951045.1 Mandrillus leucophaeus
TTTTTCGGAGCAGAAGTTTTAAATTTTGATGAAACCCAATTTATCATTTTTTCCTTTTTGGGGTTATTCTTTTGGTGTCAAGTATAAGAACTCTTTACCTTCTTCTAGGTCCTGAAGATTTGCTCCTGTTTTGTTTTTATTTTTGATAATTTTATGTTTTACATTTAAGCCCATGATATATTTTGAATTAACTTTTCCATATGATTCGAAGTTTTAGGTCAAGGTTTACTTATTTATTTAGTTTTGCTTAGGGATATCCAGTTGCTTCAGCATAATTTGTTAAAAGACTATTTCTCCTGCCTTTAATTACTTGGGTACCTTAGTAAAAAATCAGTTAGGCATATTTGTCAGCCTAGTGTTTTCTTTCTATTCCATGTCTATTAGCTGTCACACTGTCTTGTTTCCTGTGGCAATACATTAATCCTTAACATCAGAGTTACTCTTTTCACTTAATTCATCTATTTCAGAATTGTTTTGGCTATATTAGAACCTTTATTTTCCACTATGTATTTTATAATAAGCTTGTCTTTATCTACAAAAAACATATCTGGGATTTTGATTGGAATTGAATTAAACTATAGAGGTCAGTTTGGGGAGCATTAATATATTTTCTGTGCTGAATTGCTTCGGTTTTAAAATTAAAATTTAAATTAAAATGAAATCAAATCAAGAATTGAGTTCCTCGTTCAGTCTCAGTAATCATGTTTCAAGTGCTCAGTAGTCATCTTGGTTTGTGGCTTCTCTATTGGACAGTGTAGCTCTGGACTCCTGTGCCTACTGGTCCTTGTTTCTTGAACACCTTCCTTTGATTTAGCTTGGCCAACTTCTTATCCTTTTAGATTCAGCTTAGATGGCACATTTTCCTGGAAACCTTTTCTGCCCCATGCCTCATTTCTCAGCCCAAGTGCTCCTATTGAACTCTGTTCATTTCTATTTGTGGCAGTTATTATGCACTTGCTGCTCTTCATTATATTGTGTGGTGATTAACTGCCTTATTACTTGTGTGTTTTTCCACTAAATTATAAGCTGCTTTAAATCAGAAATTGTGAGATCATCTTTATATCCCTAGCACTTGATATTTAGTGTATATACAATAAGTAACTGGGGATATATGGACACAGTAGTATCACATCTAGTTATTTATATGGTGACTACTTATTTTCTAGAATTGTAGTCTCTAAACTTTTGGAACATATATTAATCATGTGTATATATATTATAAATTCTGAACTGTCTTATCATTAGCTGATATCTGAAGCATGATACATTACCTAGTGGGGAGTATTCATTAATAACAGTAGATATCAATTTGCATTCCAAGTAGTCTTCTTGATATTTTTGAAAGTTTTAGGTTGTTTTTAGACTTAATTATATTGCCACTTTTTAAAAAAGTATGGTACATTTGTCATAACTAATGAACTAATATTGACACATTATTACTAACTAAAGTCCATTCTTGTTCACATTTAGTCTTTTATTCACATTAACTTAGGTCATTAGCCTAATGACCTTTTTCTGTTCCCAGATTCCACCCAGGAGATCACATTATATTTAGTTGTCATGTCACCTTAGCCCTCTAGGCAGTGACAGTTTCTCAGTCTTTCCCTGTTTTTGATGACCTTGACAGTTTTGAAGGTACACATAGTATTTTGTAGAATGTCCCTCAATTGGGATTTGTCTAATGTCTTTCTCATGAAAAAACTGGGGTTATGAGTTGTTGGGAGGAAAACCATAGAGGTAAAGTGCCATTCCCACCATATCAGGTGTACATTATTGCCATTGTTTTTACCTCATTAATGTGGCTGATGAGCTTGCACTAATAGTTGGAAAAGTATTCTCCACTGTTTTCTTCTTTTGCTTGTGCTTGCATTATTAATATTGTCTTAGAACATTTCTTATGGGCATCTTTTGAAGTTATCTGTGCATTTTAGGGGTCAGTTTAATTAAACTAGATAATATAAATTTAAATCCATTTAACTGACATATCAAACTGTAGCACATATAAATACCATACATCAAAAGCAAATACAGGGGTATAGGTGGAGTTTTCTTCAGTGCAGGGGAGTAGGAGAACTTCTGTTCTTCCCTTATATTATTTATTGCATGTATTCTACATGACCTAGACGGTATGTTACACAGTCATAAGGATGTTAAAGATAATCTATAAATATTAATAAAAAGAAATTTCTCTTTTTAAATTTTTTTTATATATACCTATATTTTGGAGTGAATTTTTTTTAAATTATACTTTAAGTTCTGGAGTACATGCGCACAACATGCAGGTTTGTTACATAGGTATACATGTGCCATGTTGATTTGTTGCACCCATCAACTCATCATTTACATTAGGTATTTCTCTTAATGC
>NW_012101454.1:3575273-3582772 GCF_000951045.1 Mandrillus leucophaeus
CCACCCCCTGACAGGCCCCTCCCTGTGTCCATGTGTTCTCATTATTCACCTCCCACTTTTAAGTGAGAACATTCAGTGTTTGGTTTTCTAACCAGAAATTTTAAATAGGAATTCTATTATTTTTCCCCTTACCCTAGTGGATTGCCTTGCTGTGTGTAATCGCTATCCCTGGGATACTGACAATTGACTCTGGACACTAATTGTCCAGTAGAGAACTAAAAGAATTTCAAAAGTCATCATTTTACTAGCTTCCTAAGTTGATTGTTTTTACATTCTCTAGACTTTTTCAAGTTAGATTTCTGTATGTGGTATCCTTGCTATGACAGTTCCCTTCTATTTCCTGACAAAAAAGATGGGTTGTATATTGGGGTTCTGACCTTGTAGTTAGTCAGAACCCTGGGAATCCTTATAGAAATACAATCATTGCTAGGTTACTTGTCTTAAAATTTTCTTTTGGGGGCTAGGTTAATTGAGAGAGCACTTTTAGCAGGCTAACAGTTTTATTTCCACGAATATAGAAAATAAAAGCTTTTACCCATGAACCTTTTTTGTTGTTGTTTAATGTTTCCATTTCTTCTGATCCTATAAACATCTTAGTTTCCCCATGTTTTTTGTTTGTTTGTTTGAGACAAAGTCTCACTCTGTTGCCCAGGCTGGAGTGCAGTGGCGCAATCTTGGCTCACTGCAATCTCTGTCTCCCGGGTTCAAGCGATTCTCGTGCCCCAGCCTCCTGAGTAGCTAGGATTACAGGCACCTGCCACCACGCCTGGCTAATTTTTGTATTTTTAATAGAGATGGGGTTTCACCATGTTGGCCACGCTAGTCTCAGACTGACGTCAGGTGATCTACCCGCCTCAGCCTCTCAAAGTGCTGGGATTACAGATGTGAGCCACTGCACCCAGCGAGTTTCCCCATGGTTTTGAGTAATTCTTTGAAATGGAAATACGCATGACCAATGTCATTGGAAAAAAATGATTAAAAAATAATATAGACCATGATCACTATAAGAAACCCAGTGTATAGAATATGACCTTAAACTGTGATAAAATAGGACTAATAGGAGATTTTTAGCTTTAGCAGACTTCTTAGGAATAAACTATTTCATTCTGTAATTAATTTAAAATACGTCAACTTATAAAAATTTGATTCGTGCAGCTTTAAAATTGTTACAGTGTAAGGCTCAAAGTAAATTATTGAAAAATATATACACATATGTAAACAACCTGCTTTTTTTCTTTTTTCTGTTTACTGTTGTTAGCAATTCAATGATATACGGAAAGTATACTTGCTGAGATCCTAATTGAACAGAACATAGTATAAAGTTACGCATTTTTCTTTAAATAAGTTCTCTATTATTTTCCAGCAAAATGGCATACACGTCTTTTAGATTGCTTCAAGTCTGTATTATTCAAGTAATTAGTGGCAGCTTCTATAACAAATAATTCCAAAGTCTTAGTGGCTTAATATGATAAAAATGTATGTCTTGTTCTTAAAACATAGTTTGTAGATGTTCCTGTTGAGGCAGCTCTCCTGGGGGGAATCTCCTCTAAGCAGTGATGCTAGAATCCAAACTTCCTTAACATTTTAGTCATGTAGCCATGTGTATGACTTTTTAGATTTCCAGAAATATGTGGGTGGTATTCAAAGCCCTTATTTGCCAGAGCATCTTATTCACCAGCTTTCCTCCCACATCTTTTGGTTAGTCTGTTGTTTTCCCCCAATAACACTTGCCCCAGGCAGCACTGACTAATGTATTTGCCTTACATATTTTTGTTGAAGTTTCCCAAATAGCCCCCTCAGTCCTGGAAGAGTTCTGAGTCAAGCAGGAGAAAGGCAGTCCCTTTGAGCTGTTCCTCCAGGAAATCACCAAATAAGTCATAACAAACAACCCCAATTTTTTTTTCTTTTTATTAAAGAATAAGGCCTATTCAGTTCCCTCTGGTACTGAGTATGTCTACCAGGAGTATCGACTGATGTCTTCAAGGCCACTGCCAGGCCCTTTGAGCTGTTCCTCCAGGAAATCATCAAATAAGTCATAACAACCCCATTTTTTAAAATTTTTATTAAGGAATAAGGCCTATTCAGTTCCCTCTGGTACTGAGTATGTCTACCAGGAGTATGGACTGATGTCTTCAATGGCACTGCTCATCTGGGGAACATGGAAGTAGATAAGAGTGAGTTAAAAAGCCACAAAACTATCCTACTGAGATTTAGTTCTTTTCTTGGCTAAACATTTACCTGGTTGCTATAAGCTTTCCATTAGTTTCTGGAGTTTTGAGAAAGTTGAATCTGACAATTTTTGCCAGTTTATATGTTGCTTTTTGGAAGGTTAGACCATTGGCGTTCTCTACTCTGTCGTATTTGCTGCCATCTGATTTCTATGATTTTTGTCTGAGGATGGTAGTATCCCGATGACATTAGGAAAGGAAAGATAATGACAAGGATTTGTTAAGAATAGACCAATGGAAAAGTGTCCAAATGGAGATGCGCTGTAGGCAGTTGTAAATATGTGACTGTGGTGAAAGGCAGAGGTGGTCAGACTTGAGATTAGGTTTTGAATTTGGCAATGCTGAAGCTCTGGAACATAGAGTATTTGTGGAAGGAACAACAAATGGCTGCTGAAGTCTGAGCTTTGGAGAACAGTCAGTGTAGGTGCAATAAGACTTCTCTTTTTCTTTCTTTTTTAAGTAGGAAAATTATTTTTGGAAATTAGTATAAACAAACATTAATTTCTGCTTGTTTCAGTTTCTTTGTCATCTCTTTTTAAAAAAAGGACAGATGGTCCCCCACTTAACGATGGTTGGACTTAAGATATTTTTACTTTTACAGGAGTGCAAAAGTGAAACACATTTAGTAGAAATTGTGCTTTGCATTGTGATGTTTTCCTAGGCTAGTGATACACAGTGCGATAGCCTCTTGTGATGCTGGGCAGTGGCTGGGTCCCACTCAGCCACTCAGTCACAGTACTCTACTGTACCACACAGTACTCTACAACACAGTATACTGTGTTGCCAGTGTTATTTTGCCTGTCTGTAGGCTAATGTGAGTGTTCTGAGTATGTTTAAGGTAGCATAGGCTAAGCTATGATCTTGGGTAGGTGAAGTGTATTAAATTATTTTGCACTAATGGTATTTTTACCTTACAACGAATTTGTCAGGACACTACCCCATCATAAGTCAGCGAGCATCTATATAGTCTATGGGACTTGACTTCACAATTAGCTGCTGTTTGGTTGGGATTACATGAAGAATGATTATAACAGTAAGTTTCTCTGCTAGTTTCTTATTTACTTATTTATTTAATTATACTTTAAGTTCTGGGGTACATGTGCAGAATGTGCAGTTTTGTTACATAGGTATACACGTGCCATGGTGGTTTACTGCACCCATCAGCCCGTCACCTACATTAGGTATTTCTCCTAATGCTATCCCTCCCCTAAACCCCCACCCCGCAACAGGTCCCAGTGTGTGATGTTCCCCTCCCTGTGTCCGTGTGTTCTCCTTGTTCAGTTCCCACTTATGAGTGAGAATATGCGGTGTTTGGTTTTCTGTTCTTATGATAGTTTGCTGAGAATGACAGTTTCCAGCTTCATCCATGCCCCTGCAAAGGACATAAACTTACCCTTTTTTATGGCTGCATAGTATTCCATGGTGTGTATGTGCCACATTTTCTTTATCCAGTGTATCATCGATAGACATTTGGGTTGGTTCCAAGTCTTTGCTATTGTGAATAGTGCTGCAGTAAACATACATGTGCATGTGCCCTTATAGTAGCATGATTTATAATCCTTTGGGTATATACCCAGTAATGGGATTGCTGAGTCAAATGGTATTTCTAGTTCTAGATCCTTGAGGAGTTGCTACACTGTCTTCCAGAATGGTTGAACTAATTTACACTCCCACCAACAGTGTAAAAACGTTCCTATTTCTCCACACATCCTCTCCAGCATCTGTTGTTTCCTGACTTTTTAATGATTGTCATTCTAACTGGCATGAGATGGTGTCTCATTGTGGTTTTGATTTGCATTTCTCTAATGACCACTGATGATGAGCATTTTTTCATAGTCTGTTGGCTGCATAAATGTCTTCTTTTGAGAAGTATGTGTTCATATCCTTTGCCCACTTTTTGATGGGGTTGTTTTTTTCTTGTAAATGTGTTTGAGTTCTTTGTAGATTCTGGATATTAGCCCTTTGTCAGATGGATAGATTGCAAAAGTTTTCTCCTATTCTGTAGGTTGCCTGTTCACTCTGATGGTGGTTTCTTTTGCTGTCCTGAAGCTCTTTAGTTTAATTAGATCCCATTTGTCAATCTTGGCTTTTGTTGCCATTGCTTTTGGTGTTTTAAACATGAAGTCCTTGCTTATGCCTATGTCCTGAATGGTATTGCCCAGGTTTTCTTCTAGGATTCTTTATGGTTTTAGGCCTTAGTTTAAGTCTTTAATCCATCTTGAATTGATTTTTGTATAAGGTGTAAGGAAAGGGTACAGTTTCACTTTTCTGTATATGGCTAGCTAGTTTTTCCAACACCATTTATTAAATAGGGAATCTTTTCCCCATTGCTTGTTTGTGTCAAGTTTGTCAAAGATCAGATGGTTGTAGATGTGTAGTGTTATTTCTGAGGCCTCTGTTCTGTTCCGTTTGTCTATATATCTGTTTTGGTACCAGTACCATGCTGTTTTGGTTGCTGTAGCCTTGTAGTATAGTTTGAAGTGAGGTAGTTTGATGTCTCCAGCTTTGTTCTTTTTGCTTAAGATGGTCTTTGCTATACCGGCTCTTTTTTGGTTCCATATGAAGCTTAAAGTAGTTTTTTCGAATTATGTGAAGAAAGTCAGTGGTAGCTTGATGGGGATAGCATTGAATCTATAAATTACTTTGGGCAGTATGGCCATTTTCATGGTATTGATTCTTCCTGTCTATGAGCATGGAATGCTCTTCTATTTGTTTGTGTCCTCTCTTATTTCTTTGAGCAGTGGTTTGTAGTTCTCCTTAAAGAGGTCCTTCACGTCCCTTGTAAGTTGGATTCCTAGGTACTTTGTTCTCTTTGTAGCAGTTGTGAATGGGAGTTCATTCATGATTTGACTCTCTGTTTGTTATTGGTGTATAGGAATGCTTATGATTTTTGCACACTGATTCTGTGTCATGAGACTTTGCTGAAGTTGCTTATCAGCTTAAGGAGATTTTGGGCTGAGACGATGGGGTTTTCTCGATGTACAATCATCTTATCTGCAAACAGGGACAATTTGACTTTCCCTTTTCCTATTTGAATACCCTTTGTTTCTTCCTCTTGCCTGATTGCCCTGGCCAGAACTTCCAATACTGTGTTGAACGGGAGTGGTGAGAGAGGGCATCCTTGTCTTGTGCCGGTTTTTGAAGGGAATGCTTCTAGCTTTTGCCCATTCAGTATGATACTGGCTGTGGGTTTGTCATAAATAGCTCTTACTATTTTGAGATACATTCCATCGATACCTAGTTTATTGAGAGTTTTTAGCATGAAGATGTGTTGAATTTTGTCGAAGGCCTTTTTTGCATCTATTGAGATAATCGTGGTTTTTGTCATTGTTTCTGTTTATGTGATGGATTGCATTTATTGATTTGCATATGTTGAACCAGCCCTGCATTCCAGGTATAAAGCCGACTTGATCTTGGTGAATAAGCTTTTTGATGTGCTGCTGGATTCGATTTCCCAGTATTTTATTGAGGAGTTTTGCATAGATGTTCGTCAGGGATATTGGCCTGAAATTTTCTTTTTGTGTTGTGTCTCTGCCAGGTTTTGGTGTCAGGATGATGCTGGCCTCATAAAATGAGTTAGGAAGGATTCCCACTTCTTCTGTTGGTTGGAATAGTTTCAAAAGCATTGGTACCAGCTCGTTTTTGTACCTCTGGTAGAATTCGGCTGTGAACCCCTCTGGTCCTGGACATTTTTTGGTTGGCAGGCTGTTAATAACTGCCTCAATTTCAGAACTTGTTATTGGTCTATTCAGGAATTTGACTGCTTCCTGGTTTAGACTTGGGAGGGTGGATGTGTCCAGGAATGTATCCATTTCTTCTAGATTTTCTAGTTTGTGTAGTGGTGTTTATAGTATTCACTGATGGTAGTTGGTATTTCTGTGGTATTAGTGGTGATATCCCCTTTATCATATTTTTTTTTTTTTTTTTTTTTGCACCCATTTGACTCTTTTATCCTTTCTTCTTTAGTAGTCTGGCTAGTGGTCTGTTTTGTTGATCTTTTCAAAAAACCAGCTCCTAGCTTCATTGATTTTTTTGAAGGGTTTTTTGTGTCTCTATCTCCTTCAGTTCTACTTTGATCTTAGTTATTTCTTGTCTTCTGCTAGCTTTCGAATTTGTTTGCTGTTGCTTCCCTAGTTCTTTTAATTTTGATAATCGGGTGTCAATTTTAGATCTTTCCTGCTTTCTTTTCTGGGCATTTAGTGCCATAAATTTCCCTCTACACACTGCTTTAAATGTGTTCCAGTGATTCTGGGACATTGTGTCTTCGTTCTCATTGGTTTCAAAGAACATCTTTATTTCTGCCTTCATTTTGTTATTTACCCAGTAGTCATTCCAGGAACAAGTTGTTCAGTTTCCGTGTAGTTGTGCGGTTTTGAGTGAGTTTCTTAATCCTGAGTTCTAATTTGATTGTGCTGTGGTCTGAGAGACTGTTATGATTTCCATTCTTTTGCATTTACTGAGGAGTGTTTTACTTCCAATTATGTGGTCAATTTTAGAATAATTGTGATGAGGTGCTCTGAAAAATGTATATTCTGTTGATTTGGGGGTGGAGAGTTCTGTAGATGTTTATTAGATCCTCTTGGTGCAGAGCTGAGTTCAAGTCCTGAATATCCTTGTTAATTTTCTGTTCATTGATCTGTCCAATATTGACAGTGGGGAGTTAAGGTCTCCCACTATTATTGTCTCTTTGTAGGTCTCTGAGAACTTGCTTTATGAATTTGGGTGCTCCTGTATTGAGTGCATTTATATTTAAGATAGTTAGCTCTTCCTGCTGCATTGATCCCTTTACCATTATGTAATGCCCTTCTTTGTCTCTTTTGACCTTTGTTGGTTTAAAGTCTTTTTTTTTTTTTTTTTTTTTAATTTTTAGTGCAGTGCAATCTCAGCTCACTGCAGCCTCAGCCATCTGGTTTCAAGCGATTCTCCTGCCTCATCCTCCCCAGTAGCTGGGATTACAGGCGCCCGCCACCATGCCCGGCTAATTTTCGTGTTTTTAGTAGAGACAGGGTTTCACCATATTGGCCATGCTGGTCTCAAACTCCTGACCTCGTGATCCACCTGCCTCGGCCTCCCAATGTGCTAGGATAACAGGCGTGAGCCATAGTGTCCGGCCTAAAGTCTGTTTTATAAGAGATTAAGATTGCAACTCCTGCTTTTTTTTTTTTTTTGCTTTCCATTTCCTTGGTAAATATTCCTCCATCCCTTTATTTTAAGCTTATGTGTGTCTTTGCATGTGAGATGGATTTCCTGAATACAACAGACTGATGAGTC
>NW_012101454.1:3583297-3594832 GCF_000951045.1 Mandrillus leucophaeus
CTCCCAAGTTCAAGTGATTGCCCTGCCTCAGCCTCCCAAGTAGCTGGGATTATAGTCACGTGCCACCACGCCGGGCTGTTTTTTTTTTTTTTTTTTAGATATTAGTGGAGATGAGGTTTCACCATGTTGGCCAAGATGGTCTCAATCTCCTCGCCCGCCTCAGCCTCCCAAAGTGCTGGGATTACAGGCATAAGCCACTGTGCAAGGCAAGGCCTCTTTTTTTTTTTTCTTTTTTTTTGGAGACAGAGTCTTGCTCTGTCACCCAGGCTGGAGTGCGGCGGCACCATCTCGGCTCACTGCAACCTCCACCTCCCAAGTTCAAGGAATTCTCCTGCCTCAGCCTCCCAAGTAGGTGAGATTACAAGCAGGTGAGATTACAAGCAAGCGTCACCACACCCAGCTGATTTTTTTGTATTTTTAGTGGAGACGGGGTTTGACCGTGTTAGCCAGGATGGTCTCGATCTCCTGACCTCGTGATCCACCTGCCTTAGCCTCCCAAAGTGCTGGGATTACAGGCGTGAGCCACCGCGCCCGGGCCAGCCTCTTTTCTTTAAGAATATTGAATATTGTCCCCTACTCTCTTCTGGCTTGTAGGATTTCTGCAGAGAGATCTGCTCTTCGTCTCATAGGCTTCCCTTTGTCTCTGACTGCCCTGAACATTTTTTCCTTCATTTCAACCTTGGTGAATCTGACAATTGTGTGTCTTGGGGTTGTTCTTCTTGACGAATATCTTTGTGGTGGTCTCTGTATTTCCTGAATTTGAATGTTGACCTGTCTTGCTAGGTTGGCGAAGTTCTCCTGGATAATATCGTGAAGAGTGTTTTCCAATTTGGGTTCCATTCTCGCCATCACTTTCAAGTACACCAAACGTAGGTTTGGTATTTTCACATAGTCCTGTATTTATTGGAGGCTTTGTTTGTTCCTTTTTATTCTTTGTTTTCTAATCTTGTCTTACTTTATTTCATTAAGTCGATCTTCAATCTCTGATATCCCTTCTTCCGCTTGATCAGTTCAGCTATTGATACGTGTGTATGCTTCATGAAGTTCTCATGCTGTTTTTCAATTCCATCAGGTCATTTATTTTCTTCTCTAAACTGGTTATTCTAGTTAGCAATTCATCCAACCTTTTCTCAAGGTTCTTAGCTTCCTTACATTGGGTTAGAACATGCTCCTTTAGCTCACAGGAGTTTGTTATTACGCACCTCTGAAGCCTATTTCTGATTCGTCAAACTCATTCTCTGCCCAGTTTTGTTCTCTGCCCAGTTTTGTTCCCTTGCTGGCGAGGAGTTGTGATCCTGTGGAGGAGAAGAAATCAGAAAAAGAAGAATGTTAAACCATTATAGCAGTAGTTCTCAAATTTTAAGTTACACCAGAAAAATCTGGAGAGCTTCTTATAACACAGATTCCTGGCCCCCCAATCCTATTGTCTCATTCAGTAGATCTCAAGACGACACCTGAGAATGTGCATTTCTTGCAAATTCCAGGTAATGCTGATACTGACTGACTTCTCTCTTAGAAATTTAAAGAGCAGAGATAAGGATGAACCAAGAAAACCAGAAGAAAGACTTCACTTCAGGAGGCGAAGGCAGGTTAGAAATGTATGAAACAGGGAATAGGACCCTGGCAAAATGGGGCCTAGTTCAGGAACTCCTATCCTACCTCCCAAAAAATATAATCATAAAGCATTCTTTCTAATTTTTTTTAAGTTTTATGTTTACATAGTCTCAAAAATCAGGTCGTATCAAAGCATTAAAAGCATCATTGCCTTGTCTCATCCCTTCTCATTTTTGTGTGTGTGCTTCCCAGAGGCAGTCATTTTATAAAACTAAGTCTTAAATCCCATGTTCAGATATTCAGTTGAGTACATCAGACACAGGAAGTATTTGGGCATGGTGGCATGTTAGCTGCTTGTGATTGGTTAAAGCTTGACTGTGATTGGTTGAAACTGGCTATTTGTTACAAAATTAGCTTGCAGTTTGTTACTTAGGACAGCCTCAGGCTAATGGCCTCCTGCTTGTTTAACAGACTGTATGGTGACAAGGTAATTATTATCTCTGAACTAAAGGTGTATTGGTTCATAGTTCTTAAAGGTGTATTGGTTCTTTTTTTTTAGGTATAATAGTTCTTTTTTTATTTATTTATTTTTTTTTTGGAGATGGAGTTTCACTCTTGTTGGCCATGCTGGAGTGCTGTGGCACAATGTCAGCTCACCACAACCTCCATCTCCCGGATTTAAGCGATTCTCCTGCCTCTGCCTCCTGAGTAGCTGAGATTATAGATGTGCACCACCACGCCCGGCTAATTTTGTATTTTTAGTAGAGACGGGGGTTTCTCCATGTTAATCAGGCTGGTCTCGAACTCCTGACCCCAGGTGATCCACCCCTCTTGGCCTCCCAAAGTGCTGGGATTACAGGCGTGAGCCACTGCGCCTGGCCGGTTCATAGTTCTTTTATATAGCTATGACATTCATGCCCCAAGTCATCTTGAGGAGTTGTGTGAACCGCGCACACATCACACACACAGTGAATAACTAGCGATAGAGATTTGAAGTGAAACTGATCTACCAATGTGGGGATGGAGGGATGATAGACTAACGTAATTTCTCATAATTTGCGACATAATGAAGCAATATATTATTATACAAACAAAATTACATAGTGAACTGAAACTATAGGAAAGATGGCTAGATAAACCTATTAGGGAACATAGTTTGAAATGATGTGTCATGGCTGTGATGAAACTGTAATGGAAAACAATAGCTTGGAGTTCTTTGAATATAACTCGCTCTTTGAAAGATTAAACCCCCAACACTTTGGGAGGCCAGGGCGGGCAGATCACGAAGTCAGGAGATCGAGACCATCCTGGTTAACATGGTGAAACCCCATCTCTACTAAAATAATACAAAAAAAAATTAGCCAGGCCTGGTGGCGGGCGCCTCTAGTCCCAGCTACTCGGGAGGCTGAGGCAGGGGAATGGTGTGAACCCGGGAGGCAGAGCTTGCAGTGAGCCGAGATCACGCCACTGCATTCCAGCCTGGGAAACAGAGCAAGACTCCCCCCCCAAAAAAAAAAAAATTAAACCATAGCTGGTTGAAAAGCAAAGAGACAGTGTGGCCATGAGAATCACCTTCCAAAAACAACAGTTTTTATTAACAGTTTTGTTAGATTTATCATCTTTTGAGAAAGTGTACACATATATGATAGCTGCATTTTATTCTTTCAATAAAAATAAAAGTTAAAAAGTTGACGTAATTTTAATGGTGCAGTTTTTACATATGTACAGGGAAAGGAATAGAAGAAGGTATAGACAGCCTCAGAACTCCTTTTAGGTTAAATTTTTTAAGAGACCAGATTACACTTGTGTTTATACTGACAAATTTATTGACTTCAGATCAATTAGGGTATCTCAAAGGATTTTCCTTTTTTTTTTTTTTTTCTTGTTTTCATTTTGATTACCAGTTAGCATTCCCTTAGCATGTTTTTTAGAGGTATTTACTTGAAAATCAACATTTGACTTTCAAATGTGGGATTAACGGGACTTTGCTGCCTTTTTAATAATACTTTTTTTGGGATTGAAGAATTTAAATGACTAGGTGAGATTTCGTAAAATGGTATAAAGGAGAAATAAACACCTCCAAATAATCAGGTTTATACTAATGCTCACTGAGTATCCTCATTTTCTTGGGATAAACCCAGGTCTGAATTCTGATATTTAAATTTGCAAGCTCATCCATTCAAACTTGTTGAAGTTATATGTGTTTTTGTGAAATTGAAGAGGTTAGTATGCAGACTCCAAGGCTAAATTGGCAGTTTGCCTTGTAAAACAAAAATTGTCAGATGAATTGTGAATACAGGTTTTAGCTGGTCAGCACAGTTTACACATTTTATTCTCTTTCTTTTTTCTTTAATAAGTAGATATCAATGCCTGGTATTGTTAGACAGTGAAGGCATGTGGGTGTCTTGGCATGATCCTATGTCTTTAGGACTTTGCTGTCAGTATCAACAGTAAGAACTCTGCTATAAAAAACTGCGTAGAGTGCCAAGGGAGCATAGAGGCAAAGCTGGGGCAGGGGTACAGGTGTCCTCAAGAAAATGACATTTGAACTGAGTCTTGAAATCTTACTCCATGAAGTAAATAAGGACATTCCAAATAGAGGGAGTATATGGCTGCTGATGCATGGATGGGTATAGAATATTTGGCAATGTAAACCAGAAACTATCTGAGACAAGTCTCAACCAATCAATTTAGCAGTTTTTTGTCAAAGTTAAGGACATGCTCGTGAAACAGGCCTCAGGAGGTCCCGACATCATATGCCCTAGGTGGTTGGGCAACAGCTTGGCCTTATACATTTTAGGGGACATAAGACATCCGTAAATGCATGTAAGGTGTACACTGGTTCAGTCTGGAAAACTGGGAGAACTCAAATTGGGGAGGGTGGGAGTTCCAGGTCTTAGGGGGATTCAAAGATTTTCTGATGGGCAGTTGGTTGAAAGAGTTGAAATGAATAAAAGGGAGTGTCTGGGTTAAGATAAGGGGTTGTGGAGAGGAAGGTTCTTGTTATGCAGATGAAGTCTCCTGATAGCAGCTTTTGGAGAGAACAGATTCTAAGACAGAGTCTGTTCTGTTAGTTTTAAGGTTTCTGTTTTAATGTTAATGCTGGTCAGTTGTGCCTGAATTCCAAAGGGAAGAAGGTATGATGAGGCATGTCTGACCACCCTTTCCCATTATGGCCTGAACTAATATTTCAGGTTTACTTTAGAATGCCCTTGGCCAAGAGAAGGGGCCAGTTAGTTGGCAGGGAGCTTAGAATTTTATTTTGGGTTTACAGGAATTATAGGTAGTTTGTAATGATACTGGTGAAATAAGGAGCCAGATAAAGGACCTTATAGAATAGTAGAAATAATAATCGCCGTCTAAAAGTTATTCATTCAGCATAGAACAATGCATAATGGATTTTATGACTAAACTTAAAATGGATTTTATGTACTTTTTCCACTATAGTGTCTTGCTCAGGGCATCAAAATACTGATTTGACTGATCTACGCACTTTCTTTCTTGACAATGCTTGATAAAATTTTATAACTTTCAGTGATTTTTTTTTTCTTTTCATGCCAAGGCAGTTAAAGAGGAGTTAGGGTGGATTTACATGTAACCACCTGATACGGTTTGGATTTGTGTCCCCACCCAAATGTCATATCGAATTGGAGGAGGGGCCTGGTGGGAGGTGACTGGATTATAAGGGGCAGATTTCCCCCTTGCTGTTGTCATGATAGTGAGTTCTCACAAGATCTGATGGTTTAAAAGTGTGTAGCACTTCACCCCTTGGCTTGCTCTCTCACCTGCCGCTATGTGAAAAAGGTGCTTGCTTTTCGTTCATCTTCTGCTATGATTGTACATTTCCTGTAGCCTCCCAGTCATGTTTCCTGTTAAGGCTACCAAACTGTGAGTCAATTAAACCTCTTTTCTCCAAAAATTACCCAGTCTCAGGTAGTTTTTTTAATAGAAGTGTGAGAACAGACTAATACACTACCCAATGTCACCAGGCCTGCTGCTTAGACGGAGCCAATTTATCAAGACAGGGGAATTGCAATAAAGAGTAATTCACACATAGTCGGCTGTACAAGAGATGAGTTTATTATTATTCAAATCAATCTCTCCAAGCATTTGGGATCAGGGTTTTTAAGAAAAATTTATTGGGTTGGGAACAGTGAGTCTGGAGTGCCGATTGATTGGGTCAGAGATAAAATCATACAGAGTTGAAGCTATCCTCTTGCACTGGGTTGGGGACCCACAGATCAGATGAGCCAGTTTATCTATCTGGGTGGTGCCAGCTGATTCAGGTGCAGGGTCTGCAAAACAAGCACTGATCTTGATAGAGGCAGGAGGCAGACAAATGCTGAGGTAGATAAGGAAGGGTCCCTGGAGAATCTTTGATCCACCCACAAGTGTTTACATTGGACTTTTTTGTGCAGATAAGGGAATATACCTGCACAGGGTCTTCCCTGGGCATGCCCACAGTGAACTAGAGGCCCACATGCACTGGGGGGAATGGGGTGGAGCTACCAGGAATTCGTGCTTTATGCAGGGGAGGAGCGTGGTCTCTTCAGCTCATGTGTGAGAGCCCTGGTATTCAGTCTGTGAGGTGGGAGCTTGCTGGTGGGACCCCCTCTTTTTACCTAATGAATTCTGCCCTCGTCACCCTTCAGTGTGTTCACCTGCCTAATTTTTCCTGGTCATAATACAAGAACCTGGATTTAGCTGAACTAAGCTTAGAGCAAAAAATCCTGCGTCAATCTTAAGTTTCACAGTAGTGATACTATCCTCAGGAGCAATTTGGGGAAGGTCAGAATCTGTAGCCTCCAGCTGCATGAGTCTTAAATCATAATCTTTTGGCTAATTTGTTAGTCCTACAACAACAGTCTAGTCCCCAGGCAAGAAGGGTGTTTGTTTTGGGAAAGATCTGTTATCTTTGTTCCAAACTGTAAACTAAATTCTCCCCAAGTTAATTCAATCCTGTACCCAGGAAAGAATAAGGACAGCTTGGATGTGAGAAGCAAGATGGAGTTGGTTAGGTCAGATCTCTTTCACTGTCCCAGTTATAATTTTGCAATGATGGTTTCATTCCCTTCCTTTGGGTTTTATAACACCTTAATCTTAAGATGTGGGCCAATGAAGATGGAAAAAGTGTGACAACTGCTCTAACTTCTTCCTGCTAACTGGGGGTGTGATTGGGATGGGGGTTGACTCAAAGGTGAGAGGTTTCATACACTTGACTTTTGTGTTTTCTTCATGCCTTTTACATTTTTTATTATGTTATTTTGTTAACTATTTTTGTTCCCTCTTCTTTAGCCCATAAATAAATATCCTGTTCATTTCTTATATACTTATATTCTCCTTTAGTGAGTGAGCTATCTTATTTGTTTGATATTTTAGTTTGATTACAGATGTGTAGATTCTGGGTAACGTGAAATGTGATTGTGATAATGCTACACTCTTTCATTTGGTTAATTAGAATAACAATGCAGAAGATAACTTGTAAGACATTAGAATATATTTAAATTTTCTGTTAAAATTTGCCTTTCAGGGCTGGGCGCAGTGGTTCACGCCTGTAATCCCAGCACTTTGGGAGGCTGAGGCAGAAGGATCACATGAGGTCAGGAGTTTAAGACCAGCCTGGCCAACATGGTGAAACCCTGCCTCTACTAAAAATACAAAAATTAGCTGGGCATGGTGGTGGGTACATGGGAGACTGAGGCGGGAGGATCGCTTGAACCTAGTGAGCTGAGATCACGGCACTGCACTCCAGCCTGGGCAACAAGAGCGAAACTGTCTCAAAAAAAAAAAAAAAAAGTATTAATATCATGATTGTCTGCTTTGGATCAGTATTACTCCAAATTGAACTGTGAAAGTACTGTCAATTTAATATATAACATTAAAAATATTTGATTTGATGTAACTCACTTGATGTTAGATTCCCTTGGAGATATAAGAGTTATGCAGATTGCTATACATTTTTTTGATGCCAGCTATAATGTAAATAATTTGTTATAAAACATACTGATTTTATTTTCTCAATAAATTGGGAATTTTCTAAACAGATTACATCAAAATAGAATTTGAATGCATCATGTCCTTTAGTTTATATAATTGTTTTTTTAAAAAAATATAGAATTAACCTGCATCACAGATGAGCAGGTAGTTAAAAATCTATTGCTAAATGCAGTTTTTCTGTAGAGTGAAAAGAAAAAGCCTGATTATAAAAAATGTTAAAAAAAAAGAAAAAATTACAGTTTTGAACGCTTTCTGTTTTTAATGTCTAGGAGTGAACTTTTTTGTTCTATTCTTAACTATTAAAATTTAGTTGTTTTTGATGACTGATAGTAAGATATTTGGAAGAATTTTTTCAAAAGCTTTTTTTGAGTTTTGTATATTAGCTTTATAAGCTGTTTTTTGTTCCCCATCAATTTTTAAATCAGTAGTGTATATACGTTCTTATCTAACTGGGTCGTCATCACCCTTAGGTATTATATTTAAGCTTATTTTCTTGCTACTTTCCTAGAACCCATCCTCACCTCCTTTGAGGTATAAGTAAGGTAAAGAGTTGGCTAGTTCCTTTTTTTTGAATGTAACAGCTTTACTGTGGCGTCATTGATGCACAGTGAACCACACATGTGTACACTTGGGTGAGTTTTGGAATATATATACACCCATGAAACTGTCACCACAGTCAAGGTAACAAAAATCTATTACTCCAGAAAGTTTCCTTGTGCCTCACTGTATTCTAATATTACTAAAGGATAAATTAAAGGTTATATATAAAACATAAAATGTACAAATGGTCCATTCACCTAAATGATCAGGAGAATGTATTTTTAAAATTAGTTTCATGAATACATTTTTAGATGAAGTAAAATAAGTTATGTAATATTACCTTAAGTACAATGCCATTATTGTTTCTGGGAACTTTTGGATGAATTTCATAAACAAGAATGTGCGTATTTTCTGTGCTGACTTCTCATTTCTGACATTATAACATTTGATTTGTAAGTGTCCAATATCACGGACATACAGAGTTTATAGTAGACAAATGTAAAGAATATTTCTGAACTAGGTTTTCTGTAACATTTCCTTACTGCCTCCTTAGGCAAGAACTTTCTATGTTCTTGCTTTTTTTTTTTTTCTTTGCTGTGCTGTGTCACAACTAACACCTTTTTGGCTTATCTCTGGGAGTCACAGGTGAATCTTGAGTTTGGTTTACAGAGGAACCTGGGGAATTTGACTTCACAGAGGCTAAGCTTCATGGCCCCCTGAGAAATTCACTTGTTAGTGACACTAGTGTTACTTTCTATTCTTTGCACTTTGTGAATCAAAGTGTTATATATTACGAGTGTTTGTGGGCTAAGAAATAGCATGTATAATCTATCATCTTTGACTTGAAAATCATAAAACCTTGTCAGAATGAGCCCAAGAAACCAAATTTATTGTCATTGCCAACATAGGTTCTTTGTTTTTTTCTTTCTATAATATATTGTGTACTAATGACTTGGGCAGATGTGCCTCACATCCCCAAAGTGTCTTTGAATTTAGCTATTGTAATTCAGGTAACTTTCAGGCTTCTTATGGAGAGGGGTGTTTTGGTTTTTGCTCCTCTAGGAGGCATGATATTTTTAATAAGTTCTCTAGGGAAAGCTTGACCAAATGCTCCTAACTTAGGTTTGTTGGTTCAGTGTTGCTACATAGAATCTTACAATAATTGAATGAATTTGGGGGGGAAGTTACCTTTTTCTTTCCTAGATAATAGTTGGATTTCTCTTTGGTTGTTTACATTGAAGAATACAAATAATTGTTCAAAACTATAAAAAATTACTGTCATTTTAGCTGTCCAGGAAGTTGTGAGAACAGTAGCACAATTTATGCCTATTTTAAAAGGAATTTATAATTCTTGTAATTCAAAAGAAAGGCATCAGACTAATTCTGATTGTGACAGCACTTTTATGATTTAACCTAAAATCTTTTTTTATGCTATTAAGGAAATTCGTTGTATATAAAGTATTTAACAAGTCAAGTTTTTAATGGGACAGATGTTATATAGTTTGGTATTTTCTTGAACTCTATACAGTCGATGAGTATCTTAAAAATGCTATTTTCATAAAATGTTTTAAACCATTTGGTTTTAGTATTAAAGGAGGCCTATGATACATGCTTTCCTAAATAAGAATAGCCTTTTGTGAGGCAACTAATTGTCTTTATTTACAGAACTTGACAGTTTAGATTTTCATATATCATTATTACTTTTGGGCCATTTAGTTTGAATTTTGTTTTAAAAAACACAGATAAGCAAATACTAGATACGTGATTAAAGCTTTGTGTTCAAAGTACATTAATTACAGTCTGCAAAATCGCTTTGATCTCTGCTGGTAAGGACAAATGAAACATTGGAGCTGTAATTTCCTTATCCCCCAATTTTTCCTATAGGTATTCTTTAATTTCTTTCCCTTTCATTTAGTTAGCTAAATAATATTTATTATAAAATATCAAAACAGTACAGAGTTGAGGTGTTCAGAACAAAATTTGAAAAACTATTCAGAAGTTTCTGGTCATCCTTTCAGCCTCTGTTTAAATTTGTACATGTTTTGAAGCATATACAAATAGCATCTATACATATTTTGCAAGTTGATTATTTTATGTGGGAAGCTTTTCATGTCAGTACATGTTTGACCTTGTTCTTTTTAACTATCGCATACTTTTTTGTAGTCTAGATGAACTGTATCATTAATGTGAGCAATCCTTATACCTCTTTCTATATGCATGTATTTTTTCAGGGATGAATGGGTCCAGTAGCTTTTCTGCCTTCATAGTCCTGTTACTCAGAGTCCTCAACTCTCCGAAATCCATTGTTTTTTTGGTTCTTGTCTTTCTGTGACTCTATCACCATTCCATATTCAAATCCCATTCTCTTCCAACACTGTTCATTGTTGGAATCTTAAACTGTGGCCCAGATTTGTTTGTTGAACCAGTCAGTCTCAATTTTTGTATGTCAGTTATATAAGGAATTTCATGCCACTTTGGTTCTAGCCTGTGGGGAAATTAAATTATTTACATTATAAATAAAAATATTAATGGTACACAAAGTGAATTATTAAATAAAGGTTCACCAGCTATGTGCTAAAGTGACAGTTCTGAAATCCCATTGTTTTGGTGAGGAAATTACTGTGAATCTATTTTAAAATGATTTTGCTATGTCTTGGATTTTAAAAATGTATATTATAAAAAATTATTATAATAAGATGTTTAAGAAATATTTTTAGAAACAGAAGAAAAACTACTGGTAAATCAAGGCTTTATCCAAGAACTTTAAGTGGTCCCCTTTTGGGGATTAGTTTTATGGAAGACAATTTTTCTACAGGTTGTGGGGGATGGTTTTGGAATGAAATGGCTCCACCTCAGATCATCAAGCATTATATTCTCATGAAGTGCACATAACCTAGGTCCTTTTCATAAGTAGTTCACAATAGGGTTCATGCTTCTGTAAGAATCTAATGCCACTGCTGACCTGACACGAGGCAGAGCTCAGGTGATCATGCTTGCCTGCTTCCTAACAGGCTGTGGACTGCACCCCAGTACCTGGGAAGCTTTGTTGGAAAGAAATACCAAACCCATAGTTGAAAGTGAGAAATTACTGAAATAGTTTTAGTTGAATGTTTTTAATTTTAAGTTATATATGAATGTGTGTATGCATGTGTATATATGCATTTTTTTAATTAGAGAAATCTCAACCATATACAAATGTGGAGAAAATATACCTGTCAAATGTGGAGAAAATATACACTTTGTACCTGTCACTTGACTTCAACAGTTATCAACTCATGGCCAATCAGGTTTCATCTGTACCTCCACTTACTTCTCTTTCTCCCAGATTATTTTTAAATCACAAACATAAAATTTGTCTTCAGTATTTTAATGTAGACTCTTTAAAGTCATGACCATACTATTATGTCACCTCCAAAATTAGAAATAATTTTTTTTTTTTTTTTT
>NW_012101454.1:3595808-3598492 GCF_000951045.1 Mandrillus leucophaeus
TTTTTTTTTTTTTTTTAAGCTGAGTTAATTTTAGACTTACTGAAGAGAGTTGCAAAGATAGTACAGGTTCCCTATACCTTTCTGCAGCTACTTCCCCTGTTAATAGCCTGCGTAACCATAGTACTATTATAAAAACTAAGAAGCTAACATGGATGCAATATTATTAACTAAACTACAGAGTATATGCAGTTTCATCAGCTTCTATAGGAATTTTTTCTTTTTGTTCCAGGGCCTGATGCAAGATCCTGCATCACATTTAGTCATCAGAGCTCCTTAGTTTCCTCTAATCTGTAATAGTTCCTTCCTTTTTCCTTGTCATTGATGGCCTTAAAACTTTTGAAGGGTACCGATCAGTTATTTTATAGAGTGTCCCTTAATTGAGGTTTATCTGATGTTTTCTTATGATTAGATTGAGGTTGTGCATTATTGGGAAGAATACCACCGAGGTGATACATCCTCTCAGTGCCTAATTATCGGGAGGTACATGAGGGCAGTGTGACTTATTACTGGTGATGTTTACCTTGATCATTTCATTGAGGTGGTATCTTTCAGCTTTCATCACTGTAAAGTTGCTATTTTTCCTTTATTACTTCTGAGACTGGGGTTATTATGTAGTTTTTCATGGTCTGAATCATGCTGATTGCATTCCCATGGTGATGTTTAACACTTAGGTCTCTTGTGTTTCCTGTAAATTGATAATAGATGTAGAGGCTTATTAGGTGTATGTTTTGTTTTTTGTTTTTTGGTTTTTTTTTTTTGGTAATATGTACTTCTATCAGGAGGCACATAATATCTGGTTGTTTCTCTTTTTGTGTTATTTATGTTTTTTAAGGGATGAATGGGTCCAGTAGCTTTTCTGCCTTCATAGTCCTGTTACTCAGAAATGGTTACTTGAAATGGTTTATTTAGTTTGATTCTAAATGCTGTTAAGAAGCAATCTAATATAGTTCATTTCGATTCTTTAAAAACATCTGTATAATAGATAAATGATTTTTAAAATTTAATTATAATTTGTTTTCTTAATGTTATTAAACTGACAAGTGTTTTATATTTTAATTTTAGGTACATGTGCAGGTTTGTTGCACAGGTAAACTTGTGTCACGGGGGTTTGTTGTACAGATTGGTTCATCACCCAGTCATTAAGCCCAGTATCCAATAGTTATCTTTTCTGTTCCTTCTCCCACCCTTATGTAGGTGTCTGTTGTTCCCTTCTTTGTGTTCATGAGTTCTCATCATTTAGCTCCCACTTAGAAGTGAGAATGTGTGATGTTTGGTTTACTAAAAACTAAGCAGTCCTCTTGCCTCGGCCTCCCAAAGCTCTGGGATTACAGGTGTGAGCCAGTGTGCTCGACCATACTAGTAATTTAATAGTATCAATTTGATTCAGACTATAAACAAGTTTAATATACAGATAGAGAATTAGAGTACAGTGAAGGCACAGCTGAGCCTCAAAATATTTGATTGTTCTATCCCTGACAAACTGGTACTATAGCTTCTCTGTCTTTTCAAAAACTAGTGGGAAACAGTTTAGCATGAAGGTTAGTTTTTTTCTACTAGGAGACTTTAAGACTGTTTCTGTAGTTCACTGCTGTATTAATTTCCTGTGTCTGCTCCAATGAACTACCACAGCCTGACTTAAAACAATGGTAGCATATTCTGGAGAGGCCTAATTAAAGAGTGAGAGGCTCTAGGGAAGAAATCCACATCTTTTAGCTTCTGGTGGATCCAGGATTCCCTTGAATTATGGCCATATCACTCCAAACTGATTTTTTCTTCATATCAAGTTCTCCTCTGTATGCCTAATTTATCATCCCCTCTAAGAATACTTTTCAGGACCATCAGTATAATCTCATCTCAGAATCCTTAATCACACTTGCAAAACCTGTAATATACATATAAGGTAACACAGTTCCAAAGATTAGGACTTGACATCTTTTGGGGACACCATTCAGCCCACTGCACCTGCTCTCACCATACTCAAAGTGTTTCTCTTCGATGGCTTTGTGCTACTTAAAGCAGCTGCTTAACTTATCCTGAGGAAGCACTGCACATTCTCTTTGGTTCAAGAGAGCAATCATAGGACTCTTCTAACTTTCAGGATAGCTTTATTCCTAGAAGCCAGCATGTTGACAGTTTGAAACCAAAGGATGCTGTTAATGTGTAGTGTAGTATTTTTCTGTTCTGAGTCTCTTCCCTCTAGGTAGATATGCTTGGCAGGGTGACCTAGTCATAAATTCACATTTTATTGCTGCTTCTTACCTATGTCTGGACCACCTCCAAATTGTGGTCCTGAAGTTATTTTTATTTTGGCCATTCTTCTGTCTTGCCAGGAAAGGAATACTGTTGCAAGTACATGGAGTCAAAGACTAGTAGGTAAATGGGTGGTGTACAGGGGGGACGGTTGGGATTTTTTTCTGTTTCCTTTTCGTAACAGTCTTTCTAGAACCCAAGATGTTCATTCATTGATCATTTCTCAAACATGAAATGTATTTCTACTTTCCATAGGAAACATTATTCCCATAATTATTATAAATTATACCCTAAGTGAAATGTTCTCTGAAATTATATACAGTTATAAAAACTTTCAAAAATGGGAAAGTTATGTATTCACCACTCAGATTTAACAAATATTAATATTTTGAAATATTTAGATCACTTTTTGAAAGTAAATAATATTAAAAGTA
>NW_012101454.1:3599022-3613116 GCF_000951045.1 Mandrillus leucophaeus
TGAATCTTCCCTTCATCTCCAGTCTACTATTAAGTGACACTTAAAAAATTCCAGTTATTGCATTTTTGAGTTCTCGAATTTATTTGGTTCTTATAATTCCTCATTCTCTGCTGAGATTTATCTGCCCATTTATGATTACCATATTGTCTTTTACGTACATTTATAGTACCTGCTTTAAAATCTGTTTCTGCTAATTCTAATGTCTGAATAATCTCAGGCACTGGTCTGCATTGATTGCCCTTTGTCTTGACTGTTTGTAATAATTTTGAATTTTTTTCCTGGACACTGTAAATGATACATTGTAGAGACATTATTCTAGATTTTTCCTCACCCAAACGGAAACTTGGTGGCCATTAAATAACACCCTCTCCTACCTCCTCCCAGCCCTTAGTATTCTCCATTCTTTTATGAATTTGCCTATTCTAGATATTTCATGTAAGTGGAATCATACAATGTCTTTTTATGTTTGACTTCTTAGCATAATGTTTTCAAGGTTTACCCATGTTGTATGGATCAGAACTTCATTCTAAGAGTGATAAATATTCTACTGTATATCTATACCACATTTTGTTTATCTACTTGCTGGTGGACATCTAGGTTATTTTCTGAATGTCATCTATTTGTGAATGTTGCTGCTGTGAACATGGGTATACAAGTATGTGTTTGAGTTCCTGCTCTCAGTTATTTTGGTATATACCTATGAGTGCATTTGCTGGATCATACGGTAATTAAGTGTTTAACTTTCTGAGGAACTGCCAATCTTTTCTGCAGTGGCTATGCCATTTTATATTCTCATTATCAATGTATGAGGATTCCAGTTTATTCATAGCCTTGCCAACAACTGTTATTTTTCTGGGGTTTAAAAAATTATAGTGGACATCTTGGTGTGAAGTGGCATCTCATTGTGGTTTTGATGTACACTTTTCTAATGACGAATGATTTTGAGCATCTTTTCATGTACTTGGCCATCTATATCTTCTTTGGAGAAATGTCTATTCATACGCTTTACCCATTTTTACATTGGGCTATTTGTCTTTTAGTTGTGGTTCTTTATATATTCTAGATAATAAACCCTTTTCAGATATGATTTGCAATTTTTTTCTCATTCTGTAGTTTGTCTTTTCACTCAAGTGTCCTTTGATGCACCAAAGTATTTAATTTTGATACTATCCAATTTATCTATTGTTGTTGTTGCTTGGGCTTTTTAGTGTCATATCTAAGAACCTATTGCCAAGTCAAAGGTCATAAAGATTTACCTATATGTCTGCTTCTAGGATTCTCATGATTTTAACTCTTGCGTTTAGGTCTTTGATTCACTTTGAGTTAATTTTTGTGTATGGTAGAAGATGGGGGTCCAACTTCACTCTTTTGCATGTGGAAATTTAGTTTTCCCAGCACCAGTTGTTGACCAGACTATTCTTTCCTCCATTGAATGGATTTGCCATCTTTGTCAAAAACCAGTTGGCTATACATGTAAGGATTTAATTCTGGACTCTCCATTCTATTGGTGTTACATATCTGTTCTAATGCCAGTACCACACTGTTTTGTTTAATGTAACTTTCTAGTTAAGTTTTGAAATTGGGAGTTGTGAGTCCTCTAATTTTGTTCTTGTTCAAGATTGTTTTTGCTATTTAGAGTTCCTTACTTTATCAACTTTTCCATTTTTGCAAATGAATACTTTCTTAAAGCCTGCTTTTTAGATTTTATTTTTTGGAGATTCATCCATGTTGATACATAGACTTATAGCTTATTTGTTGTGACTTTATTAATCATCTGAGTAAATTTCAGTGTATTTGACTTTTCTCCTATTGAAGTACAATTGTTTCCATTTTTTTATTTTGTTTTGCTTTTAACAATGAACATTCTTGTGCATGATACTTGTTCACGTGTTTGGAGACATTTTAGATTATCAAGACTGGGAGGGGGCGTTACTGCCATCTGGTGGTCAGAGACAAGAGATGCTACTAAACATCCTACTATGCAGACTCCCACCGACCCATCCCCACCCCTACCCCCCAACACACACACAAAATAGTGCCAAGGTAGAAAAATCCTGCTTGCTCTGAAGCATATAGAAGTGGAATTGATAAAACTTGAGGTGTTTCTGTCTTAATAAGTGGATTTCTGTAAATCATGGAAAAATATTTCTCCATAGGTTTGGAATGTTTGGAATTAAAGTTGCTCTGTCTATGCTGCCGTTCCAGCAATTACAAGCAATTTAGATACCTCAAGCCAGATTAGGTAGCAGCATTATCCAGAGTTAGCCAGTTCATTCACTTTAACTTCATGAACTGAAATACACTGGTACTTTGTCTAATTAAAAGATTAATTTTAGAGTGAGTCTGTTTCAAAACAGTGGCACTTGTGCAGATGGGGATAGTTGGAATATTAGGCTGAATGTACTTAGTTTTTCTTGACACAAATGGTTGTTAAATATTGAAGGCTTAAAGGTTTAAGAAGTTTCTCTCTAGTATGTTTTGAATTAAAGTGGTAATTGAAGACATAGGAATGAATTTAGACTCACTTGAAGATGTATTACATGTCACAGTAGAATACTGTGCTGACATAAATAGGATGAAAGCATGTCCTTTGCAGCAGCATAGATGCCATAATCCTAAGCAAATTGACACAGGAACAGAAAAATAAAATTTTAAGTGGGAGCTAAACATTGAGCACACATGGATGTAAATAGGGAACAATTGACAGCATGGACTACTGGAGGGAGGTATGGGTTGAAAAACTACCTGTTGGGTACTGGGCTTACTCTCTGGGTGACAGGATCTGTGCCCAAAACTTCAGCATCACGCAATTATTCCCATGTAAGAAACATGCACGTGTACCCCTTGTATCTAGGGGGTACATGTGCAGATTTAAAATAAAAGTTGGGGGGAAAAAGACCCATGGTTCCTGTTTGAGAATCTATTGAAAGCTATGGCCCCAGAAATGATGTCCATACTTGTGTAAATACAATTTTGCATATGGTTTGAGGTGGTTTATGCATACTACTGAAGCCCATCCATGGACTCACCACTCTTTACTTATGTCCAGGTTAAACATTTTGCTAAAAGTTGATTAAAACGTTTAAAGTGCTAAAAATAGATATATATGAAATTATCAATGAATTGTATCTTCACAACTATATTTATATTTTCCTAACCAAATGCTTCTACATTTAGTGATGAGGAAAAATAGGTGACTAAGAATTAGACTTCAGGTCCTCTAATGTTAAATATTATTTAAACTTTACATCTATAACATTCATTCCTTATCTTTTTAGGTGTATGCAACAGTGTTATCGCAACAAGCTAACGAAAACAGAAAAAATTCAACCGGAAAAGCATGTTTTGGCACCTTCCTCCCAGAAGAAAAACTTAATGACTTTCGTGATGAACAGATTGGACAGTTGCAGGAGCTGATGCAAGAAGCCACAAAACCCAATAGGCAATTTAGTATTTCTGAGTCTACAAAACCAAAATTTTAGTTCATACGACAAAACTTAACAAGATATGCAAAAATTGAGAACCCTTACTTTAACTGTCATTGGTTTTTGAAATGTATTATTTAAGCTTTGAAAATGCCTGTTATTAATGAAATATTCTCTGATTTTGGATATTATGAATGCAACAATAGATGAATCAAGATCACCAGTGACAATTGAAAAAAGTATTGGAATAATAGCACTTGCTGTATGAAATTCGATTTTGGAACTAAACGGGAAATAATGGATCTAAAATGGACAAATTTCTAGAATTTTGCTGAAAACATTTTAAAATGCTATTCTCATCCAACCGTATTAGCCTTCTGTCTTTTCTTTAGCTTCATCAAGTAAGTATGTTGTGATAATGATAGATACAGAATTCCAACAAGGTTATTTTTTTAAATACATTGTCATTTTGAACATTTCTCATCACTTCTACTTTAATAATACATACATGATTTTTCTTCTGAATGTCTCTTCTCCCTGCATCACTGTTCATTCACAGTGAAAGGTTAGGGAGAAGCTTTAAAATTCACTGTTTTACTATCATTTGTATAATAGACTATACAAAGTCTAATATATTTCCTCCAGTGTTTGTTTGTTAATAACAACCCCTGAAATAATGTGTAGCTACCTTGAGACTCTGATTTATCAGCTAATAGTTGAGGACATTACAAATCAACTTAACTATAAGAAACTTCCGTAAGATCTTACGTTTAAAAAATGGTAACCCCATTAACAACATGAAATGTGTATTTTAAAAAATATTATGCCAAATGACTTATATCTGTAGTTATTGAAACCTGATTCCCAGTGTGATACTATTAGGTGGTAGAGCCCTTAGGAATGGGATTGTTGCCCTATAAAACAAAGCCCCAGAGAGATCTCTTGCCCCTTCTACCATATGAGGATACAGTGAGAAGATGTTAAAGCAAACATGGCCCCTCATCAGACACTGAATCTGCTGGTGCCCTGATCTTGTACTTTGCGGTCTCCAAAACATGAGAAACAGATTTCTATCTATAAGCCACCCAGTTTGTGGTAATTTGTTATAGCAGCCCAAGGAGACTAAGACTGTTATGGAGGCTTACTCCAAGATTCTGAAATGGTCATTTTTTTAGATGCACTTGCAATTTATGTCATCTCTTTAGAAACTGATACTTGTTTTATCTGGTTTGGTGTCTCATGTGTTCTCTCTTTGTATATAGCTGCTTTTTTTTGAGTCAGTCTGATCTGTTGGTCTTTCTCATTGAGAAAGATAATCAATTATTCTACTGTCTGTGTTATAACAGCTTCAGGGATAAGACAAAGGTCCTACCCTCAAGAAGGTTAAAATCTAGTTGTGCATTCAGGAGCTCTCTTTCATAATGAACAAATACATCTGCAAAGTCTTTACAGCATTATCCTTTTCATCTTGCCTAATAGAAACCTAATAATTATGAAGACACTGCTTCACTGTAGTCTTGTAAAGTGGGCCACAACTCCCACTTTACAAGAGACCCATCCTATTGTCCCTTTCAACCCATCACTCTGCCACCCTCGCTTAAGAACTCTTCCCTCTGTGGCTTTCTTTTAGGGTATACTTCCCTTCTGTTCATTGGCACTTGACTTACCTCAAATCTTGCCATTATTTTGGTGACTTAGTATTTATGTCGTTTACTTATCCAGTAGACTGAGAGTTATCTGGCATTATTCACTTTCACTCATTCAACCACTCACTCATGCCATGGCTACACTTAAACCTTCACTCTGTTCAGAACTGTTCTGCGTCTGAAATTATGAATTTAAATATCCTGTGCTTTTGCCACTGTCTGTTAACAATATAATCAGTTTCTTACTCCCACCACACAATTCATTCCACAGATACTTAGTAAAAGCCTGCATTTTCCAGATGTCATTCTAGGGACTAGGGATACAGCACTTATCAAAGACAAAAAGTCTACTACCACCATGGAACTCACATTCTAAAGGAGAGAAATAAAATATGTAGGGTGATAAGTACTATTGAGAAAAATAAAAGCAAGAATAGGGCTATGGTTCCCAAATTATAAACTGAGATTTCCTGGGCATCACAGAGAACTCAGGGGTGCTGCAGGATATTTTAACTTTGAGGAAGTCACAGCCACGTTTGTATTTGCTGGACACCACACACATTACTATGCAAGATTTTTCACTTTTACAGCTATATTGCCATTCTTTTTAATGACAGATCTTTGTGAAGCTGGGCTTTTAGTGGTTACCATGATAAAAATGCAAATATCACAGAAGATGAGTAACAGAAAATGTAGGTAGTGTCGGTCAATATGATTACAGTGTAAGTTGCATAGTGTCCAACAGGTGCTAAATTGTTATGGCATAGATAAGTTGTTTGGACTACTTAATAAACAAAACTAAGTTTTGTTTGCTGTTTTGCCTAGATGCACTGTGCAAATACTGGGACAACAAGTTTGTAATCTAAAAGTTTGGGAAATAGGGAGTGATCTTTAACAGTAAACTGATACATAAACTTATCAGTCCTTTGACTACTTGGCACCTTCAATGTCATTCTACTAGTGCTTTTATTTCCATTACAGACTGCCTAGTTGCTGTGATCCTTCGCTTCAGCCAGCCACTGAGTAGTACCTTCCATGTCTCCTTTTTCTTTTACTTCATCTGCTGCTCTAGCCAGGGTAACCACTCACTTGCCAAAATCAATGGGATATTAATCACTGTAAGATTGATATGTTGAAGATTTGATAGTGTTATTGTCTTCTGCATTTAAATCATTTCTGCTTTTTATACTGCCTAATTCTCCTTTAGATTATAAATTTTCTCCCCACCCCCACTTAAAAAATATGATGTTCTCGGGGATTTCATCCTCAGGACTCTCAGATTACATGTCTGTTGCTTCAAATATTAGCTCTACTCCTAAATCACTAACACCAACCTAAATCTCATTTAAAAATTTTTAATTTTTGTGGGTACATAGATGTATATATTTATGGGGTACATGAGATAATTTTAATACAGGCATGCAAGGTGTAATAATCATCTCATGGAAAATGGGCTATCCATCCCCTCAAACATTTATCTTTTGTGTTACAAACAATCCAGTTATACTTAGTTACTTTAAAATGTACAGTCACTGACTATAGTCACCTTGTGCTATGAAATACTAGGTATTGTTCATTCCTTATTTCACTTAACATACTGACTTCCAGTTCTATCCATGTTGTTGCAAATGACAGGATCTCATTCTTTTTTATATCTAAATAGTACTTTATTGTATACCACATTTTCTTTATCCATTCATCTATTGATGGACACTTAGGCTGATTCCATAACTTTGGTATTGTGACTTGCTGCGGGAAGTCAGGGATCCCGAATGGAGGGACTGACTGAAGCCACAGCTGAAGAACATAAATTATGAAGATTTCATGGACATTTATCCCTTCCCCAATCAATACTCTTGTGATTTCCTATGCCTGTCTTTAATCTCTTAATCCCATCATCTTCGTAAGCTGAAGATGAATGTCACCTCAGGACCCTGTGATGATTGTGTTAACTGCACAAGTTGTTTGTAGAGCATGTGTATTCGAACAATATGAAATCTGAGCACCTTAAGAACAGGATAACAGCGATTTTCAGGGAACAAGGGAGATTAAAGTCTGTCTGTGGGCCGGGCAGAACAGAGCCATATTTATCTTATTACCAAAAAATGGGTAAGATAAATATATCACTGAATTCTTTCCCCAGTAAGGAATATTAATTAACAGCCCTGGGAAAAGAATGCATTCCCAGAGGAGGTCTCTGAATGGCTGCTCTGGGGGTGCCTGCCTTATGCAGATGTAAATAGGGATGAAACACACCCTAGTCTCCTGCAGCGCCCCCAGGCTTGCTATTGATTAGGAAATTCCAGCCTGGCAAATTCTAGTCAGACCAGTTCTCTGCTCTTGAACCTTGTTTATCAATGACAATGTGTGCACAGCTGGACATGGAAGTTCATGTGATTCTAGTTTCACCCTGACCTTATGATCTTTTGTTGCCCTTAAAGCATGTGGTCTCTGTGACCCACACCCTATTCGTGTGCTCCCCTCCCCTTTGAAAATTGCTAATAAAAACTTGCTGGTTTTACAACTCAGGGAGCATCACAGAACCTGCCGACATGTGATGTCTCCCCCGGACACCCAACTTCAAAATTTCTCTCTTTTGTACTCTTTCCGTTTATTTCTCAGACGAGGTGACACTTATGGACATAGAAAAGAACCTACATGAATTATTGGGGGTGAATTTTCCCCGACAGTGAAGAGTGCTGCAACTTGAGCGTGCAGATATCTCTGTAGTGTACTTCTCAGGCCTCTGAGCCCAAGCCAAGCCATTGCATCCCCTGTGACTTGCACGTATATATGCCCAGATGGCCTGAAGTAACTGAAGAATCACAAAAGAAATGAAAATGCCCTGCCCTGCCTTAACTGATGACATTCCACCACAAAAGAAGTAAAAATGGCCAGTCCTTGCCTTAACTGATGACAACATTCTACCACAAAAAGTGAAAATGGCAGGTCCTTGCCTTAAGTGATGACATTATCCTGTGAAATTCCTTTTCCTGGCTCTTCCTGGCTCAAAAACTCCCCCACTGAGCACCTTGCGACCCCCACTCCTGCCCGCCAAAGAACAAACCCCCTTTGACAGTAATTTTCATTTACCTACCCAAATCCTATAAAATGGCCCCACCCTTATCTCCCTTCACTGACACTCTTTTCGGACTCAGCCTGCCTGAACCCAGGTGATTAAAAAGCTTTATTGCTCACACAAAGCCTGCTTGGTCTCTTCACACGGATGCGCATGACAATACTGACTCCTCTTATTTTTGGTCTGTATCCATCAATGGGATTGCTGGATCATACATTAGCTCTATATTTTTAGTTTTTTGAAGAACCTCCAAACTGTTCTCCATAGTGGTTGTACTAATTACATTGCCACCTAAACTGTACAAGGGTTCCCTTTTCTCCACATTCTCATCAGCATTTGTTATTGCCTGTCTTTTGGATAAAACGCGTTTTAACTGGGGTGACATGATATCTCATTGTAGTTTTGATTTGCAGTTCACTGATGATCAGTGATTTTGAGCACCTTTTTATATGCCTGTTTGCCATTTAAATGTCTTCTTTAGAGAAATGTGTACCAGATCTTTTGCCCATTTTTAAATCTGATTAGATTTTTTCCTGTGGAGCTGTTTGAACTCCCTGTATATTCTGATTATGACTCCCTTGTCATATGGGTAGTTTGCAGATATTTTCTCCCATTCTCTGGGTTGTCTCTTCACTTTGTTGATTATTTCCTTTGCTGTGCAGAAGGCTTTTTAATGTACTATAATCCCATTTTTCCGTTTTTGCTTTGGTTGCCTGTGCTTGTGGGGTATTACTCACATTTCTGTCCAGACCAGTGCCCTGGATATTTTCTTCAGTGTTTTCTTATAGTTGTTCTATAATTTGAGTTGTTGGATTTAAATCTTTAATCCATTTTGATTTTATTTTTGTATATGGTGAGAAACGGGTCAAGTTTCATTCTCTGCATATGGATATCCAGTTTTCCTCACTATCATTTGTTGAAAAGACTTTCTTTTCTCCAGTGTATGTTCCTGGCACCTTTGTCAACAGTAAGTTTACTGTAGATGTGTCCTGGCATCTTTGTCAACTAGAAGTTCACTGTAGATGTGTGGTTTTTTGGTTTTGTTTTGTTTTTGTTTTTTGTTTTTGTTTTTGTTAACAGAATCTTGCTCTGTCACCCAGGCTGGAATGCGGTGGCATGATCTCGGCTCACTGCAGTCTCCCCCTCCCAGGTTCAAGTAATTCTTGCGCTTCGGCCTCCTGAGTAGCTGGGAACTACAGGCATGTGCTAGCATGCCTGGCTAGTTTTTACATTTTTGGTAGAGATGAGGTTTCACCATGTTGATCAGGCTGGTCTCAAACTCCTGACCTCGAGTGATCCGCCTGCCTTGGCCTCCCAAAATGCTGGGATTGTAGGCATGAGCCAGTTTGCCCGGCCAGTAGATGTGTGGATTTATTACTGGATTCTCTTTTTTCTGTCCATTGTTCTCTATGTCTGTTTTTATGCCAGTACCATGCTGTTTTTGTTACTATAGCTCTGTAGTAGAATATGAAGTCAGGTAATGTGATTTCTCCAGTTTTCTTCTTTATGCTCACGATAATTTTTTCTATTCTGGGTCTTTTGTGGTTCTACATAAATTTTAGAGTTTTTCCTATTTCTGTGAAGAATGTCATTGTTAGAGATTGCATCAAATCTGTTAATATGGACATTTTAACGATATTGAGGCTTCCGATCCATGAACATGGAATATCTCCATAGTTTGTATCCTCTTCAATTTTTTTCATGGTTTTATAGTTTTCATTATAGAGATCATTTACTTCTTGGTTAAAGGGTTAATTTCTAGATATTTAATTTTATTTGTAAATATTGTAAAATGATTTAAAAATTTTTTCAGATTGTTCACTTTTGGCATATAGAGATGTTACTAATTTTTATATGTTGATTTTGTATCTTGCAATTTCACTGATTTTATCAGTTCTTGTGGGTTTTGATGGAGCCTGTCAATCTCATTTCTGAACTTCAGATCTGTGTTTGAAATGGACATTTCCAACTCGTGTTTAAAATCAAATATACTTCTCTTCCCTTTTCAGTGAATAATAACATATACACAGAGTACCAGTTCAGATTTTTGTAATTTTGCTTCGACGTCACCATTTCCCTAGAGGCCTCTTCCTCATTATTCAGCAATTCTGACAACACTATATGGTGGATCACAAAATGCTCATAGTTCTCTACCACTCCTTGAACCCATGCCCTTTGCAAGGTAACTTTGCAGTGCCTCCTATTCATCTGTTTTCCAGTTATTCAAATCTGCAGGCTTTGTGACTTGATTTGCTCAAAAGAATGAGATAGCAATATTATGCAGACTTAGGTTCTAGGCCCTCAGAGCTTTGCATACTTCTGCCGGCACTATTGGACATCTGTCCATCTGCCATGTGAGCAAACTAGGGCTGGCCTACCAGAGGATGGGATCAGATGTGGAGCAAAGGTGAGTCATCGTAGACCAGCCAGCTCTCAGCCAACCACATTTATATGAGTGAGCTCAGCCATGACAGCTAATCCCAGTCCAAATTGCCAATTACAAGCCAAATTAGTGGCAGTTCTTTTAAGTCAGTACGTTATGGGATGGCTTATTATATAGTTAGAACTGATACACTCTACTGCTTTATTGTCTCAAAATCTCTCATTCCCCCTTTTCCGAATATTAGTCTGATACTTCAGACTTAGAATTTTTTTCTGTAGCAATCTATATGTGGCTTTCTTGTCTCCAGCGTGTTTTTTAGTATGTTATTTGCAGCCAGTCACCTTAGTGATACGCAAATCCTATCGTATTTCCCTGCTTAACATTTGGAGTGGAGGAGGGTGTTTGGATTGTACTTAATGGTAGTGATACATGGCACAATTGGCTTCTTACCATTAGTCTTGGTGGTTGGGAGGATTCTGATACAGCTTATTGAAAATAAATTGGAAATATGTATTAAGAACTTTAAGAACAATGGTACTTTTTGAACCTGTAAATTTTATTTCTAAGATTCTATACTAAAGAAAAGATATGCAGGAATGTGCACAAAGTTTTTCATATAATGTTATTAAAATGATTTTGAGTGAATTTGGGAACAGCAGAACTCCCCCAAATACTTAAAAGGTTAAGTGAGTTGTGATGACATATATAACGAAGTAGTTTAAATGTAGTTTTATGAAGAATTTTTAATGACATGGAAAATTTCCTGACAAGTGAGAAAATGATGCTATGAAATATATGGGATTTTAAATAAAATGTTATATTTTCTTTTCAGTAATGTGGCAGACAATGCTAACCTGAGCAGTTCTCCTGCTGAAAATGAAAACTTTTAGGTAGAGTAGAAAAAGTATTTTTGAGAAGCTTCTAGGAGCTGGCAATATCCTAAGAGATTAATTATAAGACCAATATTGGCAAGTGAAACTGGTTAGGCCTCTTTTACCCTAACATGAATTTCTGCTTTGGTTTTTATGGTCCTTTGGGACACAATGGGCAGAAGACAAAGCACAGAACCCACATAAGAGTCATAAGAAACACTTTTTCCAGAAAGACAGGACCCTAAGGACTATACCCTCAGTGTTAGAGTGAGCCAGAAGAAAACCTGCTCCAGTACTTGTGCAGAATTGTAGGCTATCCTGGATTCAAGTCATCTGTGTGCTAAAACAAAACTTAAGCTATAAATTTAATATATGGCCCCAGAATGAGTACCTGATAAATGTAAACAAGTTTTTGAGGACACTCGGGTCACAAATAATTTCAAGGAAAGTGAATCCTCAAGTTTCAGTAAAGAAGCAGACTCCACATGAGTCTCAGATATTGGAATTAACACATGTATAATATAAAACATGTTCACGTGTTTAAACTTAAAAGTTATTTGGAAATATCTGCAAGAAGCAAGGCATTATAAAAAGTAACCTGGCATATTTGAGAGAGAACCAAGTAGAACTTGTAGAAGTAGAAAATAGAATAACTGAAATTAAAAAATAAACCCTAATGGACAAGTTTAAAAGACTGGATGGATTTGAAATGATGAGAATTAGTGACTGTTACATAGAACCAAAACTGTTACAAAATTTATGCTGAATTATCCAGAATTCAGCATAAAAAGCAAACTTGAGAATATGAGAGGTGGTTAAAACACAAGGGTCTAATGTATATCTAATAGTTTCAGATAGATACTGCAGCAGAACCAATATTTGAAGCTATAATTCCTGAGACTTTTTCAAATCAATGAAACACACGAGTCTACAGATTTATCCTAAGCAGGATAGATATAAAATCCTCACTCTTAGACATACTGTCCTGAAGCAGCAGAATGCCAAAAGCTTGTAAAAGCAGCCAAAACAAAAGTCACAAAGGAACCTCAGCTAGTACAGGAAAGTCCCTGGATAGGTTTGGTGACCCAGCTGTTCTCCACTTTCTCACTTGTAGTTCTTGTAAAAATGTGCCAGGAATACAACATCCTAAGATAATAAAGAATTGTCCAGAACAGCCCATGCTCTGTTCCTGTCCCTCCTGGAACAGGGTGTCCTTCACCACTTTAATCCAGCAGACCATGTCACCTCCTAGGGGGTATGGCTTTCGAAACCCAGGGGCCCTCAGCGACAGTACAAGTGGAGTATGCACAGATGAGTCCAAATCTGCCCTAGGTAGCTTTCCTCAGCCTTTGGAGACTTGCTTGTCATGAATCCTGGGCTACTGTTGTTCCTTACTGCTTACCTATAATTAATAAGATGACTTCATGAAACGTGTGTATGAATGTCCTGTCTCACCAGACTGTTGGAAGTAGTAGAGATTACAGTGCAAGATGCAGTGGGCTAAAGTGGTAAGCAGTGGACAGTGAATCTTCCTCACAACTAAATCTTAAGCTGACTTCTCAAGAACAATAATGGAAATCAGAAACCAGTTGAATGACTATCTCTAATGTGTTGAGAGAAATACCATTTAAAAATTCTGTACCTAGCAAGTGTATTTCAGGAACGATGGTAGAAGAAAGATAGTGTCAGACAAAAAAATATGAGCAAGGTTGCCACCTGCAGATTCTCACTAAAGGAAATCATAAAGGATGTGCTTTGAAAAGGCTTTCAATAAAATTAAACACCTCATCATGTTAAAAACTCTCAATAAAGTAGGTATTGAAGGAACATACCTCAAAATTTCAAGAGCCGTCTATGACAAGCCTACAGCCAACATCATACTGAATGGGCAAAAGCATACCCTCTCTCTCACTACTCCTATTCAACGTAGTATTGGAGTCCTGGCCAGAGCAACCAGGCAAGAGAAAGAAAGGGCATCTAGATAGGAAGGAGGAAGTCTGTTTCTGTTTGTAGACGACGTGATTCTGTATCTAGAAAACATAATCTCAGCCCAAAAGCTTAAGCTGAAGCAACTTCAGCAAAATCTCAGGACACATAAAATGCAAAAATCAGTAGCATTCCTATACACCAACTATAGTCAAGTCAAGAGTGAAATCAGGAATGCAATCCTATTCACAGTTGCTACAAAAGGAATAAAATGCCTAGGAATACAGTTAACCATTGAGGTGAAAGATCTCTACATGGAGAACTGCAAAACACTGCTGAGAGAAATCAGAGATGATACAAACAAATGGAAAAACATTCCATGCTCATGGATAGGAAGAACCAATTTTATTGAAATGACCTTGTAGCAGCCCAAAGCAGTTTATAGATTCAATGCTACTCGTACTACATTACCAATGACATCCTCACAGAACTAGGGAAAACTACTTTAAAGTTCACGTGGAACCAAAAAAAGAGCCCAAGTAGCGAAGGCACTCCTTTGCAAAAAGAACAAAGCTGGAGGCATTAACACTACACAACTTCAAACTACACTACAGGGCTACAGTAACCAAAATGCATAATACTAGTGCAAAAACAAACACATAAACCAGTGGAACAGAATAGAGAGCCTGGAAATTAAGCTAAACAGCTACAACCATCTGATCTTTCATGAAGGTGACAGAAGCAAGCAATGGAGAAAGGACTC
>NW_012101454.1:3615901-3617268 GCF_000951045.1 Mandrillus leucophaeus
GTCTTGGTGGTTGGGAGGATTCTGATACAGCTTATTGAAAATAAATTGGAAATATGTATTAAGAACTTTAAGAACAATGGTACTTTTTGAACCTGTAAATTTTATTTCTAAGATTCTATACTAAAGAAAAGATATGCAGGAATGTGCACAAAGTTTTTCATATAATGTTATTAAAATGATTTTGAGTGAATTTGGGAACAGCAGAACTCCCCCAAATACTTAAAAGGTTAAGTGAGTTGTGATGACATATATAACGAAGTAGTTTAAATGTAGTTTTATGAAGAATTTTTAATGACATGGAAAATTTCCTGACAAGTGAGAAAATGATGCTATGAAATATATGGGATTTTAAATAAAATGTTATATTTTCTTTTCAGTAATGTGGCAGACAATGCTAACCTGAGCAGTTCTCCTGCTGAAAATGAAAACTTTTAGGTAGAGTAGAAAAAGTATTTTTGAGAAGCTTCTAGGAGCTGGCAATATCCTAAGAGATTAATTATAAGACCAATATTGGCAAGTGAAACTGGTAAAGCCTCTTTTACCCTAACATGAATTTCTGCTTTGGTTTTGATGGTCCTTTGGGACACAATGGGCAGAAGACAAAGCACAGAACCCACATAAGAGTCATAAGAAACACTTTTTCCAGAAAGACAGGACCCTAAGGACTATACCCTCAGTGTTAGAGTGAGCCAGAAGAAAACCTGCTCCAGTACTTGTGCAGAATTGCAGGCTATCCTGGATTCAAGTCATCTGTGTGCTAAAACAAAACTTAAGCTATAAATTTAATATATGGCCCCAGAATGAGTACCTGATAAATGTAAACAAGTTTTTGAGGACACTCGGGTCACAAATAATTTCAAGGAAAGTGAATCCTCAAGTTTCAGTAAAGAAGCAGACTCCACATGAGTCTCAGATATTGGACTTAACACAGAAAACTCAGATATTGGAATTAACACATGTATAATATAAAACATGTTCACGTGTTTAAACTTAAAAGTTATTTGGAAATATCTGCAAGAAGCAAGGCATTATAAAAAGTAACCTGGCATATTTGAGAGAGAACCAAGTAGAACTTGTAGAAGTAGAAAATAGAATAACTGAAATTAAAAAATAAACCCTAATGGACAAGTTTAAAAGACTGGATGGATTTGAAATGATGAGAATTAGTGACTGTTACATAGAACCAAAACTGTTACAAAATTTATGCTGAATTATCCAGAATTCAGCATAAAAAGCAAACTTGAGAATATGAGAGGTGGTTAAAACACAAGGGTCTAATGTATATCTAATAGTTTCAGATAGATACTGCAGCAGAACCAATATTTGAAGCTATAATTCCTGAGACTTTTTCAAATCAATGAAACACA
>NW_012101454.1:3619008-3621217 GCF_000951045.1 Mandrillus leucophaeus
TATAAATAAATGGTGCTGGGATAACTGGCTAGCCATATGCGGAAGATTGAAACTGAATTCCTTCCTTATACCATATACAAAAAACTCAAGATGGATTAAAGACTTAAATGGAAAGCCCAAAACTATAAAAGCCCTAGAAAGCAACCTAGGCAATATTCAGGACATAGGCACAGACAAAGATTTCATGATGAAGATGCCAAAAACAGTTGCAACAAAAGCAAAAATTTACAAATGGGATTTAATTCCAACTAAAAAGCTGCACAAACAGGGAGCCTTCAGAATGGGAGAAAGTATTTGCAAACTATGTATTTGACAAAGTTCTAATATCCACCATCTGGAAGGAATTTAAATCTACAAGAAAAATACAACGCCATTAAGATGTGGGCAAAAGACATGAGCAGACACTCTTCCAAAGAAGATATACTTGTGGCCAACAAGCATATAAGAAAAGCTCAATATCATGGATCATTAGAGAAATGCAAATCAAAAGCACAATGAGAAACCATCTCACCAGTAAGAAGGGCTACTATTAAAAAGTCAAAAACTAACATGCTGGTGAGATTATGGAGAAAAAGGAATGCTTATACACTGTTGGTGGAAGTGTAAAATGAAAATCTGGTACATATACACCGTGGAATACTATTCAGCCATAAAAGACTGAGATCATGTCCTTTGCAGGAATGCTGATGGAGCTGGAGGTCATTACCCTTAGCAAACTAATACAGAAACAGAAAACCATATGCCACATACTCTCATTTATAAGTGGGAGCTAAGTGATGAGAACATATGGACACATAGAGGGGAACAACAGACATTGAGGCCTGTCGGAGGGTGGGGAGTGGGAGGAGGGAGAGAATCAGGAAAAACAACTAATGGGTACTTGGCTTAATACCTGACAAAATAATCTGTATGACAAACCCCTATGACACGAGTTTACCTATGTAACCTGCACATATACCTCTGAACTTAAGTTTCTTTTCAATAAAAAAGGATGTGCTTTGTGTAATGAGAAGAACTAAAGGACCAATTAGATTGTAAAAATGGATAACTCTGGAGGAGCTTTTATTGAATTATGTTTCATGGGGTTAAAAATGAGAGATTTAAAAACATACAGGAATAATACATAAATTGGTATGGTAATGGTTGAAGGAAGTGCTTTAAGTTTAGACGGTGGGAGAAGTGAAAAAATGTACTGATAAACTTAATTGTAAATACAGATGTGATTTCTAGCTACAAATGACTGTTAAATAGAAATGAATGTATAACTTTCAAGCTAGTAGAGTGGAAAAATGAAATAAGAAAAATTATAAAATAAGAAATAGAAAAAATATATAAGGAACAGAGTAAGTAGAAAAAGATATTAACAGATGTAATAAGTATAGATGTAATTTCTAGTGTAACCACTACAAATGATTGTTACATAGAAATGAATATATAACTTCAAAACTAGTAGAGTGGAAAAATGAAATAGAAAAAATATTATAAAATAAGAGAAATAGAAGAAACATAGAAGGAACAGAATAAGTAGAAAAAAAGAGACAGTATTAATAGACATAACCGAAATATGTCAGTAATTACATTAAATGTAAATGGACCGAGTTATCCAGTTAAAGGCAGATTGTTAACTGATTAAAAAATGAAACCAATCGTATACTGTTACAAAAGACAACACCTAAACCATAAAATACAAACAATTGGAAAGTAAGGTGATGGGTAAAGTTACACAAACCAAAAGGAAGCTGATGTAGATATATTAGTATTGGAAAAAAATTGCTGTGGAAAGAGTCATATAATAAAAATTTCAGTCCACTAGGAGGCAATTCAAAATTGACATTACCAGCCAGGTGCAGTGGCTCACACCTGTAATCCCAGCACTTTGGGAGGCCGAGGTGGGTGGATTGCTTGAGGTCAGGAGTTTGAGACAAGCCTGACCAACATGGTGAAACCCCGTCTCTGCTAAAAATACAAAATTTAGCTGGGTGTGGTGGTGCATGCCTGTAATCCCAGCTACTTGGGATGCTGACTGAAGCAGGAGAGTTGCTTGAACCCAGGAGGCGGAGGTTGCAGTGAGCTGAGATCGTGCCACTGCACTCCAGCCCGGGTGACAGAGCAAGACTTGTCTCAAATAAATAAATAAATAGTTTGGCATTACCTGGTAAGTAAATGATTAAGCAGCCCCATATTTGAGGATGTTAACACAATTCAAGGT
>NW_012101454.1:3621457-3635634 GCF_000951045.1 Mandrillus leucophaeus
ACCTAAAACCATAAAAACCCTAGAAGAAATCCTAGGCAATACCATTCACGACATAGGCATGGGTTTCGTGACTAAAACACCAAAAACAATGGCAACAAAAGCCAAAATTGACAATTAGGATCAATTAAACTAAAAATTTCTTCTGCTGTGCAGAAGCTCATCATCAATGTGAACAGACAACCTACAGAATGGGGAAAAATTTTTGTACTCTATCCATCTGAAAAGGGCTAATATCCAGAATCTACCAAGAATTTAAACAAATTTATGAGAAAAAAAACAACCCCATCAAAAAAATGGGCAAAGGATATGAACACACACTTCTCAAAAGATGACACTTATGCAGACAACATATGCGGACAACTTATGCTTACCATCACTGGTCATTAGGGAAATGCAAATCAAAACCACACTGAGATACCTTCTCACTCCAGTTAGAATGGAGATCATTAAAAAGTCTGGAAACAACAGATGCTGGAGAGGATGTGGAGAAATAGGAACACTGTTACACTGTTGGTGGGAGTATAAGCTAGTTTAACCATTGTGGAAGACAGTGGCAATTGCTCAAGGATCTAGAACCAGAAATACCATTTGACCCAGCAATCCCATTACTAGGTATATACCCAAAGGATTACAAATCATTCTACTATAAAGACACATGCACATGTATGTTTACTGTGGCACTGTTCACAATAGCAAAGACTTGGAAACAACCCAGATGCCCATCAATGATACACTGGGTAAAGAAAATGTGGCACATATATACCATGGAATACTATGCAGCCATAAAGGATGAGTTTATGGCCTTTGCAGGGACATGGATGAAGCTGGAAACCATCATTCTCACCAAACTAACACAAGAACAGAAAATCAAACACTGCATGTTCTCATAAGTGGGAGTTGAATGATGAGAACACATGGACACAGGGAGGGGAACATCACACACCGGGGGCGTGTCAGATGGTGGGAGGCTATGGGAGGGATAGCATTAGGAGACATACCTAATGTAGATCACAGGTTGATGGGTGCAGCACACCACCATGGCACAGGTATACCTATGTAACAAACCTGCATGTTCTGCACATGTACGCCAGAACTTAAAGTATAATTTTAAAAAAATAATAATTGGAATTTACTAAAAAAAATTTTCTGGAAGAAATTGTGAACTTTTTACTTAAAGACACTAAGGAACTCTTAAAGGAAGTGGCACTCCACAGTCAAGGATTAGAATATTTAATATTGTAAATACCTTGTTTCCAAATGGTCTGTAGTTGCAATGCAGTCTTCATCTAATTTCTAAATGTTTTTATTTTTAATTGGCAAACTTATTTTAAAATTGATACAGAATTGTAAAGGGCCAAGGATAACCAAGTCGCTCTTAAGAACAATATAATCAGACTTACCCTACCAGATGTCAAAATATAGCTGTAGTTATTAAGATAGTATAGCCTTTTATTATAGGATGCCTTGACTTACGGCAATGATGTACTGCAGTATAATGGAGAAATGACTACTTTTCAAGAAACTGTTGTGGAAAGTGGTATTTTTCTACGAAAAAAAAAAAAAAAAAACTTTGGTGACTCACATTGGTTATAGGTTTCTTAAAGATCAAAATATGAAAGGCAGTATTACAACACTGCAAGAAAATAATACAGAGAATATCTTCAAAATATTGGAGTAGGAGAGAACTTTTAAAATAAGACAAGTTCTAAAGAACAAAATGAATACATCTGATTAACATACAGCTTATTATTAAAAGTAGTAAAGAATGCAGACACAAGCCTCAGTATAAAAAGATCATTGCTACACATATTAATGACCAACAGAACATCTGAAAAACTCCTATAAATCAATGAAAAAGGGGTACATTCCAATAGAATAAGGGCAAAAATATTGAACAGTAAATTCACAAATAAAAGAAATTTACATGGTCAGTTAACAAAAAAATCCTTGGCCTCTGCCAAGCGCAGTGGCTCACGTCTGTAATCCCAGCACTTTGGGAGGCCAAGGCGGGTGGATCACGAGGTCAGGAGATGGAGACCATCTTGACAAACATGGTGAAACCCCATCTCTACTAAAAATACAAAAATAATTAGCCGGGCGTGGTGGCGGGCGCCTGTAGTCCCAGCTACTCGGGAAGCTGAGACAGGAGAATGGCATGAACCCGGGGGCCGGAGCTTGCAGTGAGCTGAGATCAGGCCACTGCACTCCAGCCTGAGCCACAGAGCGAGACTCTGTCTCAATAAATAAATAAATAAATAAATAAATCAATCCTTGGCCTCATTTGTAATAGGGAAATTTAAATATAAATTACAATGAGATTACATTACACAACTTCCAGGTTTAATAAAATAAAGTCTGACAATAACAAGTGTTGAAAAAGATAAGGAAATATTAAAAACTCTTATCCTGCTCTTGGGAGTGTAGATTAGTATAATGTCTTTGGAATAGATTTTGATATTCTCTAGTAAATTTGAAGATTATTATGCATAATACTATTGCATTTTCATGTTACTGCATTAATGGTATTGCACTGTAGTATGATGGTTGAGTACAGACACTTCTGCCAACTACATGGATTTGAATCCCATTTTCCTAGCCTTTTGACCTTGAACATGTGACTTGATTCATAAAAGTAAGGTTTGTCTCCCCACCCCAAAACCAATTTTCGCTTTCATACTGTTCTGAGCATTAAACGAGTTAGTCTGTGTGAAATGTTCAGAACAGTACCTGGAATGTAATAAACACTGCAAAGCATTTATTATTGTTACTGCTGTTACTGTTATTACTTTGCAACCCACAAAACCAGTTCTAGACAATTTTGTGCATGTGTGAATTAGGATACTATACAAGAATGTTCATATAAGAATTATTTTAGCAGCTTCAGTTTTCTAGGGGTTTTATGGTTTTAGGTCTTATGTTTAAGTCTTTAATCCATCTTGAGTTAATTTTTGTATACGGTATAAGGAAGGGGTCCAGTTTCAGTTTTCTGTATAGGGCTAGCCAGTTTTCCCAACACCATTTATTAAATAGGGAATCCTTTTCCCATTGCTTTTGTGAAGCCAGAAACAATGCTAATGTCCCTCAATAGTAGAATGGAAAAAAAGTTATGATATAGTCATATAGCAGCAAACCTGAATGAACTATTATTTTGATATACACTGATTGAAGAAAGAAGTCAAATAAATATGGTGTGAATGCATTAGTACAAAATTGAAAAACAGGCAAAACAAAACAATATTGTGAGGGATGCAAGTATTCATAGTAAAATGTTAAAGAAAAGCAAGCAAATTACAATCACAAAAATTAAATAGTGGTTAGCTCCACTAACAAGGTTGTGATTGGAAATGGGCACATGGGGTCTTCTCGGATCCTAGGGGGCTATGTTTCATATTTTAAGTTGTATTATGTTTATGTGAGTGTTCACAATTATTCTTCAAATTGTATGTGTACGTCATTGACTTCCATTTTTAAGCTAGTAAAAACTTCTGGAATGGGAAAGATAATTGTTCAAAGTGTGCGCATATGAAAGACAAAGTGTAATCTCTAAATAGACAGTCCAAAGACATTTGGAAACATTTGAAGAGCGGATATGATATGGAACCCCATCCTTTTCCCAAGGCATATTGAGCCTTATGAGAGTGTTGTATCAATTTGGTTCCTATAAAATTATGGAATTTCAAGAGGCTGATAAATGTATCTAGTTTAACCACATTTTTTACCCTTTTATTTTCAGACCTTATTTGATCAAGGAATGCATTTTGACTCTGGACATTAATGAATTTGAAAGATAAATTCACTTATTCCACCTAGTTGAGTATTTTAGACATCTTTAAGTCTGACTTACAGAAACTTGCAGAAATGCTGGGGTCAGTTGGCAGTTATGGGCTTTAGGAAATGTATTATTTTTGTACAAATTGTAAGATTAGCTTATAATGTTTTAGCAAAGAAACAATAGAGTTCAATGCTAGATACCTGAAATAGTACACCCTTTTCAGGATTTCAAAATGTATCAGTGCAAAAGCTGAAAGAAGCTGAATGTTGAATAATTGTTGCTAAGCAACATTAAAAGAATAACTATCTGCATAGTAATGGCATGTCTAATGAATGCTGCCACTCACATTAGATGACTGAAAGGAGAACAAAGCACCAGGGTACAAGAATAGTAAAATTTTACATTTAAAATGTATATCATAATGAACTTGTAAGACAAGCTTACTCAGTAGCAATTTTATTTTAAAATATGACTAAACAAAAAGATTATGGTAAAAACATTTGAATGAATGGGAGTTGGAATAGATAATATTTTAAACCAACTAATCTCAAGTAGGGAGAAAGGCAACATTGTAACACTTCAATAAAATAGTACAGTGAATATCTTCAAAATATTGGATTTGTTCTCAAAGCTTAGCTTTATGAAACATGTGGGGGTACCTTTGTGTCTTCTAGACCTAAAGACACATCTCACATTGTTTAACTCTGTCGCCACAATCTGTCTTTTTATAAAAGGATAATTTGTATTGTTTTCATTATTTTTATGTACAGAATACTCAACAGTGTACATTTAACCATTTGGTGGCAAGTTCTTTAGCCTTTGGCTTTTCCAGTTTGGCAGTGCAAGCCAGACTTGGGACTCAGGATGTTGCCTCCCCAGTGATGGGGAATCTCATTATATCTGTCGTTGTAATTGGTCCTGATAGCTTCCAACAGTTTAGCCAGAGCTCCTTTGTTGTCCAAGTTAAGCTGTGTGAAGGCTACAGTGGTGCAGGTCTTCCTGTGGACTAGATGCCCCAGTCTTACCTTTCCCTTGATAATGCAGTAAGGGGCCCCCATATTATGACACAGGGCAGGCAGGAAGACACCAGCTCATGGGATCCATGTCCTTTGCAGTCTTCTTGTTCTCTACCAAAGTGGTGATGGTGTTAATTCCTGCTTGAAGGACAGGTGATCTCTTAGTGGAGACTTACCCTTTGCCAGCAGCTTTCTTCTCAGCCCAGGCCAACAGCCTCTGCTTCTTCTCTGGTCAGTGAGCCAGCTTAAGAAGCTGAGTAGCTGTTTGGCGGTCCAAGGCCTGGGTGAACTGGTTAATCGCTGGAGGCGCTTTCAGCCACTTATAGAGGATGGCTCTCTGGTGCTGCAATCTGATAAGATGGGGCCATTTCATAAAGTAGGTGAGCTCCCTTTTGGGCTGGATGTCCTGTCTAGTGCCAAAATTCTTAATTCTTTTCTCAAACAGGGGATTCACCACTTTCTTGGGCACCGCTTTTTCCCATTGCCCTTTCTTTTTGGCATCTTGGGTGGTGGGAGGAGAGAGCCCAATCTCAGTCTTTCTATAGAGAATGCAAGTTCCATAAGGCAGAAATTTTGTTTTGTTCTCTGATGTTTGACCAATAGTTATAAAGTGCCAGCCACACTATAGGGACTCAATAAACATTAGTTGAATAAGATAATATCTAAAAATAGTATAGCAGTCAGTGTTCATTCTGGAAACAAACGATCAATTTGAATATGGAAAGTTTAATATAAAAAGTATTAAGTAGGGTAGTAACTGTAAAGCTGTTATAAAGCTGTAAAGAGAACTCAAAGGAATACCCTAGGGATAAGGCAGAGTGCCCACAGAAGAACAAACTTGGAAAGAGAGGCCCTTCCCAAGGTTAGAACTCAGAGCCTAGTAAATAGCAGAGGCATTTGCTGTGTTGCCCAGGCTACAGCTAGTGTATACCTGCTAAGCAAGCAGGAAACTACCCTCTGGCAGGTGTGATGGTGATGGCAGACAGGCAGGCTTACAGAGGAACTGGGAGTTTGGGGATTCTGCTTATTGGTAAGGCCGTGTACAGATGGATATGCAGTGTGGATATCTGGGCATCTTAAGAAACAACCTTATGCAATGCAGACAGGTTGAGGATGGTAACAGGCACACAGAAGGTATGAGGCCTAAGGAAATGTGTGGCTTAGAGTGCACAGTGTGTGTGTGTCTAGAGTTACATAATAAGCAACTCAGGTATGGATGGGCAGAGCTGATAACCAGGTAGGCACAAAGAGGGAGTCAGGCATCTGGAGTTTACTTGTGAGCAGGGTGCCCCATAGCATGAAATGTTCATTGATCATGTCCTGAGTGCCAGGTGAGGTGATCACCAGTCCAGGCCAGGCTACAAGCTTGGTAAGAGACTTTACATCCTGGACATGCAGGTAGGCAGAGTATGCCAGTGTCCCAACATACATGCTGCTGGCATCTGTGCAGTAGGAGCAAAGGAGAAGCAAAAATGGCAGCACACTAGATAAATCCCTGCTTTTGCAATGATCCTTCAGCACTCTCCACTGATAAAGCTAGATATTTTCTCACTACAAAGGAAAAATATTTAAATCTCCATCATCACAGAGCTGGTAAGGCAGAATCACTTTGGAGAAGAGAGGCAATAAACTGACATCAAGCATAGGTAGTTAACATAGAATGTATGCCAGATACTGAGATTTACATTGATTATTAGATTACATATAGTATGCAGCATTCATCTATTATATAGATCATGTTACAAAAATTATTTAAACCTCAACTTCCCTATGATTTGCTATTTGTTTTATAGATGAATAATCTGAAGCTTAGAGGAATGAAATGACTTGCTAGGTGTCAAATAGCTGATAAGAGCAAGAAGTGGGATTACAACCTTTTTAGTGTTTCCTAGCACCTATGCCTTTAACCACTATACCATTACACTTCCTCCCAGAGGAAAATGTAATTGAATTTTTAAAGGTGACCTGTTGAGTCAGCACTTACTGGTCATGTCCCCATCAAGTGACCCCTTTAGACACTTGCTTTTCAGCGGTCTTACCCACTCAAAGGTTCTCATGTTGCTCGTAGGGTGCTAAGCATTCCTTTAGGTACCTCTGCATCAGTTCCTCACAGACAAGCACCCCATACTGGTCATCGAATAGTGATGCCAATAGGGTAGTCCCACTAGAGTCCCCTTTGCAGGGAGACAGTGCAGGCGTGACAGTCAACACTAGATGATAGTAACTCTTCCAAAAAGAGGCTGCAAGGCAAATTTCCTGAGATCATGTAAATGGGCCCTAACTCTGGACACAGTTAATAGTATCTTTCAAATTCAGGAATGGAAAGAAACACCTGCTTACTCAAAGTACCACACCAAACATCCTCATAGTTTGTTGTTAGGAATTTGGTCTTAGATCTCTTCTTACTCCATTCCCTCCCTGGGTACTCCATCAACTCCTTTGGCTCTCTGAACCATGTATTTGATGATATCCAGATCTCTTCCCAGGCTACATCTCTCTCATGAGCTCCATACCTCTGAATCCAAGCATTCCTTAGATATCTACCCCTAGCGATCCTAAGACCCAAGACGACAGTTCAAAACTCCATTCATTCAATTGCCCTAAACCTGGTCACCCTGTCTGGGCTTCTTTTTATGAACAATCACCCAGCTGTCATTACCCAAAACTGAGTGTCATCTTTGATGTGTTTCTCTTCCTTACCTCTGCATGAAATACATTCCTTTTGTTCCCTCCCCACCTTTATCCAACCTATCACCAAGTCTTGTTTATTCTATTTAATAACTCTTACATTCACTCAGTTTTTTCTATCCACACTTTCACTCTAGTTCAACTTATTATCTCATCTGGATTTCTACAATATCTTCCCAACTTCCTCTAGTATTGGCCCCTCCAATCTGTTCTCTAGAGTGCCACGAGGGTAATTTTTCTCAAATTCAAATCTGATTATGTCACTTCCTTGCTTTAAAAACCCTTCAATGCTATCTTGTTCAAGGTAATTCCAAACTCCCCAATGTGTATTGTTAGATGCTTTACAATCTAGCCTGAGTTTACCTCTTGAATCACTTAGAGTTGCTAAAAGAAACAACCGTAGACAAACAGTTTAATTGAACTAAGAAGGACTGGCAAATCAGGCAGTCCCCAAACCAAAATAGGTTCAGAGAGACTTCAACACAGCTCTCTGGTAGAAGATGATTTATGGACAGGAAAAGGAAAGTGACATACAGAAAGTAGAAGTTGAGGTACAGAAACAGCTGGATTGATTACATCTTTGTGTTTGCTTTATTTGAACATGGTTTGAACAACTGGCTGCCTTCAATTGGCCAAAAGTTCTTGACTGAAACAAGATTAGGTTATAATTTGTTTATAGCTGTGGTTTACAGTATTTCTCTGTATGGAGAAACCTTTAAGCTGAACTTAAAATAGGTGAGAAGGCAGTTTTAGGCTAAACTTGGGTCCAGTCAGAAGACCGAAACTACTCTCAGAGACAGAAACTACACCAGTCATTTTCATTGAATTTAACATGCAAAGTTGTTTATTACTTATTAAGAACTAGTAAAGCAAAAGAGAACAATAAGATGTCATAGAGTTGGCAATTGCAGGAAGAAGCTATCAATTCTAGGGCTGAGGGAATAATGGGAAGAGGTTAAAATTATTAAACTTTAAAAGAAGTGTGCCCCAAGCAGCTGAAATTCAGGCCTCTGAGGAGAGGGGCGGTGGACAGCTGGTGTATCTTAGGTGGAGTATGATGCAGCTAGTTTTGCAAATGTTAGTAAGTGTAAATTAGCTTCAACTGCTGCTACTAGAATGGGCTGCAGCTTCTAGAGTGAAAAGAGGCTGGAGGACACTGGTAGGAATAGGAATAAGAAGCAAACAGGAAGTAACAAGGCTTTTCCTTCTCTCCAATCCAGTAGTTTTCCTCTAGTATCCCCTTTTGGCAGAGCCTAAGGAAACCATCTGGCAAAGCAGAAATGTAGTTTGTAGAGTCCTAACACCAGCATCACAAAGCTGAGTTAGAAGAGTAGGTTTGAAGCTAAAGGACAATAACTCAGAAACTGGCAAAATCCATCCCTTTAGCTACTCAGCATGCTCGCATCCTTATATGTGTATTCGTCTTACAAACAACAAAAACAACTCTATGTTTTCACTTAGAAATGCAACTATCCTTTGTACAATGAAGATGTTCTCATCCTTTTCTCAAAATGAGTAGCCTAAAGTTACAACAATAAAAGCATCCACATGTCCATAAATGATTTATCTCTGGTCTATGATAACTTCTCCCCAAATTCAGTCACAGTTCCATGTAAATATTTGGTCACCTAAAGACCAAATTGTAAACTTACATGCCAACAAAATTTGTGAAAATTAATAAGGGGAAGCATACGAAAGAAAAATTTGTATTTACATGTACAGAAATGAACACCCACTTATACAATAAACAGAAAATACATTATTTAGTCATTACTTCTATAACTAGTCCAAAGGTAATAGTTTATAACTTTCTTCTTTCACTACAAATCCTGTCTTTTTTGTTCTCTGCCATAACTTCACCAGATCAAAGTTGTCTTTACTGTTCTTTTTAACCTGGTGAGATGTCCCAAACCCTCATTCTGAAGGACCTGAATCTTCAGTGGACCTGCCCTTTTGAGGCGGAAAAATTTCTGGGTTCCAAACATAGTCCTCCTGGCTCCAGTTTAGGCAGCAACCCTATTTCTTCTTAGTAATCAGAGTCAATCATCCCAGCCAGTTTATTAACCCCATCTTTGCCTGCTGGATCAGCAGCATGAAGAATCCCAAATGGCCAGGTGGTAGCCCTAACTTCTAATTCAATAGAACCATCATTGTGTCCCCCGGTAGAAACATTTTTCCCTTGGAACCATGTCTTCTGAATTGGCAAAGTTCAAAGCAAAAATTCTGCAAGTATATTACTAATAGTGAAGGGAATGATATTCAGATATTCAGTTCTGTATGTTAATTTCTGGGTCCATCATCCTGACTTTGGGAGAGACAGCACCAAATATTGGTCACTAATTCGAACTATAAACTTCATCCTGTAAAATAGAACCCCATACTTTCAGGGCATTGTCTCCAAACTGGCATCATAACTGAATCTTCACTAGGTTATTCTAGCATTCTACTAGATCAACTGCTTCTAGGTAATTGGTGCTGGGAGATTAACGAACTCCATGGGCATGAGCCCATCGTGCACTTCTTTTGCTCTGAAATGAGTTCCCTGGTTACCAGCAACATTTGTATTATCACATAATGATGAGTGAGGCAATCCACAGGTTCACAAATTGTGACGCTGGCAGTGTATTATCAACAGGGAAGCCCAATTCATATCCAGAATACATACCTATTCCAATGAGGGTAAATCCCTGCCTATTCCTCATGAAGAAGAGACTGATGTAATTAATTTGCTACCAGATATCTAGCTAGTCCCCTAGCGGGTACTGGCACATCAAAGTGCTCAGCATTGATCTCTGATGTTGATAGATTAGGCTCAACAACAGTGGTACCATGTCAGCCTTGCTGAGGGCAAGTCCATGTTGTTTAGCCCATGCATAGCATCCTGCCACCATATCCCTGCTGCCATGGCCACTTTGTACATAGGCCCATCAAGCACTAGGATGGTTGGAGAAAGAAGCTGAAAGATATTCACAAATTATGTCAATTTATTCACCTGATTACTGGGAATCTCCTCTGCCATAGATGTTTGTTTTTTGAGATGGAGTCTCTCTCTGTCGCCCAGGCTGGAGTGCAGTGGCACCATCTCAGCTCACTGCAACCTCTGTTTCCTGGTTCAAGTGATTCTCCTGCCCAGCCTCCCGAGTAGCTGGGACTACAGGTGCGTGCCACCACGCCCAGCTATTTTTTTTGTATTTTTAATAGAGATGGGATTTCACCAAGTTAGACAAGATGGTCTATATCTCCCTGACCCCATGATCCACCCACCTCGGCCTCTCAAAGTGATGGGATTACAGGCGTGAGCCACCACGCCCAGCCCATAGATGTTTTTATTAGTTTTTATTTTTTTAGTACAGATGAGGTCTCACTGTTGCCCAGGCTGGTCTCAAACTCCTGAGCTCAAGCAATCCTCTCGTCTCAGCCCCCAAAATGCTGAGATAGGCATGAGCCACCATGCCTGGCCTATTAAAAAACTTTTAATTGTAAATTGACAAGTTATAATTGCATGCAATTATGGGGTTCAAAGTGATTTTTTTTTTTTTTTTTTTTTTGGAGAGATGGAGTGTTACTCTGTAGCCCAGGCTGGAATGCATTGGTGTGATCTTGGCTCATTGCAACCTCTGCCTCCTGGGTTCAAGCCATTCTCCTGCCCTCAGCCTCCTCAGTAGCTGGGATTACAGGTGTGTGCCACCACGCCCGGCTAATTTTTTTGGTATTTTTAGTAGAGATGGGGTTTCACCATGTTAGGCTGCTCTTGAACTCCTGACCTGGTGATCCAACTGCCTCAGCCTTCCAAAGTGCTGGGATTACAGGTGTGAGCCACCACGCCTGGTCCAAAGTGATATTTATGAATATAATGTGGAATAATTAAATCAAGCTAATTAATATGTTCATTACCTTTAATACTTATTTTTTTTACGGTGAGAACATTTGAACTTAACTCTCAGTGATTTTGAAATGTACAATAGGTTATTTTGCTATATTCACTCTGCAATGCAATATATCTAAAGAAAAAAGAAATATTTCTTTTAATTGAGGCTTTGTTTTCTTTAACCATCATCTCCTCATTCCTCCTGCACCACTCCCCAACCATCACACCCTGGTAACTACCATTCAATTCTGTGCTGCTTTGCATTTGAGTGTTTTATATTCTACATATAGTGAGAACATGCACTCTTCATCTGTGTCTGGCTTATTTAGTTTAGCATGTTTTTAACTTCCATCCATATTGCCACAAATGCAACTTTTTAACTGAATAGTATTCCATCATGTGTAATATCATATTTTATCTATTCCTCTGATGGACACTTAGACTGACTCCATAACTTTCCCACTGTGAACAGTGCTGCAGTGAACATGGGAATGCAGACATCTCTTCAATGTATTGATTTCAAGTATTTTGAGTAAATATTCAGAAGTGGGAATGATGAATCATATGTAATTCTATGTTAATTTTTTGAGAAATCTCTATACAGTTTTCCATAATGGCTGTACTAATTGATATTTCCACCAACAGTGTACAAGGGTTCCCTTTTCTATACGTTCTCATTAATACTCATTATCTTTCATCTTTTGAATAGCCATTCTGACACGTGTATGGCGATATTTCATTGTGGTTTTAATTTGCATTTCTCTAGTATTAGAAATATCGAGCATTTTTGCATATATCTGTTGGTCATTTGTAGATCTTCTTTGGATAAATGTCTGTTCAGTTCCCTTACCTATTTTTAAATCTGATTTGTTTTCTTTCTATAGAATTGACTCTAATACATTTTACATATTGACCCCTAATCAGATGCATGGCTTGCAGGTATTTTTTCCTGATCTTTAAGTTGTCTCTTCACTCTGTTTCCTTTGTTGTCTGGAGGATTTGTATTTTTAGGTAATCCTGTTTGTCTCTTTTTGCTTTTATTGAGTGTGCTTTTGGGGTCAAATCTAAAAAATCATTGCCCAGACCGGTGTCTTGTAGTTTTTGCAGAATGTTTTCCCCTAGTAGTTTTATAGTGTCAGGTCTTATGTTTAAGTCTTTAATCCATTTTGAAGTAATTTTTACATATGGTGCGAGATAAGGGTCTAATCTCATTCTTCTGCATATGGATATGCTTTTTTTTTTTTTTCAACAGAATTCATGAAAGACTGTCCTTTTCCTGTATTCATGGCACCTTTCTTGAAAATCAGTTGTCCATATGTGCATGGATTTATTTCCAGGCTATTTTTCCCCATTAGTCAATGAGTCTATTTTTAGGCCAGTACCATGCTGCTTTATGATTGCTTTATGATTGCTTCAGGTGGTATGATGCCTCCAGTTTTTTTTCCCTCATGATTCCCTTGGCTATTTGGGGTTTTTGTGGTTCTGTATGAATTTTAGGATTTATTTTTCTTTTCCATGAAAAATGACATTGAAATTTTGATAGGGATTGCATTGAATCTGTAGATCACTTCAGGTATTATGGATATTTAAACAATATCAATTCTTCCAATCCATAAACATGGGATATTTTTCCATTTATTTGTGTCTTTTTCAATTTATTTTATTAACATTTTATAGTTTTTAGTGTGCAGGTCTCTTTATCTCCTTGATTAAATTTATTTCTAAATTATTTGTATGGCTATTATAAATAGGATTGTTCTCTTTTGGGATGTTCATTGCTAGTGTACATAAAGACCTCCAATTTTTGTATGTTGATTTTGCATTCTACAACTTTACTATTTTCTTAAATTAACTCTAACAGTTTTTGGTGAAATCTTTATAGTTTTTCTATATATAAGCTCTTGTCATCAAACAGTAATATCACTACTTCCTTTCCTATTTCAATTCCTTTTATTTCTTTCTCTTGTCTAATTGCTTTGGCAAGGACTTCCCACACTACATTGAATAGAAATAATGAGAGTAGGCATGCTTGTCTTTTTGACATCTTAGAGAAAAGGGTTTCAGTTTTTCACTGTTGAGTATGTTTACTGTGGGCTTATCATATAAGGCCTTTATTGTGTTGAGGTATATTCCTTCTATATCTAATGTATTGAGAGTGTTTAATCACAAAAGATGTTGACTTTTTTTGAAAGTCACTGGTTTTATTGATTCTATTTTTTTATTATATTTTAAGTTGTAGGGTACATGTGCACAACATGCAGGTTTGATACATAGGCATACATGGGCCATGTTGATTTGCTGCGCCCATCAACTCATCATTTACATTAGGTATTTCTCCTAATGCTATTGCTCCCTCAGGCCCCCGCCCCATGACAGGCCCCAGTGTGTGATGTTCCCCACCCTGTGTCCAAGTGATCTCATTGTTCAATTCCCACCTATGAGTGAGAACATGCAGTGTTTGGTTTTCTGTCCTTCTGATAGTTTGCTGAGAATGAAGGTTTCCAGCTTCATCCATGCCCCTGCAAAGGACATGAACTCATCCTTTTTATGGCTGCATTGTATTCCATGGTGTATATGTGCCACATTTTCTTAATCCACTCTATCATTGATGGACATTTGGGTTGGATCCAAGTCTTTGCTATTGTGAATAGTGCCTCAGTATACGTGTGCATATGTCTTTATAGTAGCATGATTTATAATCCTTTGAGTATATACCCAGTAATGGGATGGCTGGGTCAAATGGTAATTCTAGTTCTAGATACTTGAGGAAATGCCACACTGTCTTCCACAATGGTTGAACTAATTTACACTCCCACCAACAGTGTAAAAGTGT
>NW_012101454.1:3638564-3638878 GCF_000951045.1 Mandrillus leucophaeus
ATGTTGGCCTCATAAAATGAGTTAGGGAGGATTCCCTCTTTTTCTATTGATTGGAATAGTTTCAGAAGGAATGTTACCAGCTCCTCTTCGTACCTCTGGTGGAATTCAGCTGTGACTCCATCTGGTCCTGGACTTTTGGTTGGTAGGCTGTTAATTATTGCCTCAATTTCAGACCCTGTTATTGGTCTATTCAGAGATTCAACTTCTTCCTGCTTTAGGCTTGGGAGGGTGTATGTGTCCAGGAATTTATCCATTTCTTCTAGATTTTCTAGTTTATTTGCATAGAGGTATTTATATATTCTGTGATGGTAGTT
>NW_012101454.1:3638928-3639431 GCF_000951045.1 Mandrillus leucophaeus
TGTTTGGCTTTCTGTTCTTGCGATAGTTTGCTGAGAATGATGGTTTCCAGCTGCATCCATGTCCCTACAAAGGACACAATCTCATTCTTTTTTATGGCTGCATAGTATTCCCTGGTGTATATGTGCCACATTTTCTTAATCCAGTCTGTCACTGATGGACATTTGGATTGATTCCAAGTCTTTGCTAAGTGTGAATAGTGCCGCAAATCATGCTGCTATAAAGACACATGCACACGTATCTTTATACTGGTTTTCAAAGGGAATGCTTCCAGTTTTTGCCCATTTGATACGGTATTGGCTATGGGTTTGTCATAAATAACCCTTATTACTTTGAGATACATTCCATCCATACCTAGTTTATTGAGTTTAGCATGAAGGGCTGTTGAATTTTGTTGAAGGCCTTTTCTTCATCTATTGAGATAATCATGTGGTTTTTGTTCTTGGTTCTGTTTATGTGATGGATTACGTTTATTGATTTGTGTATGTTGAACCAGCCTTGCATC
>NW_012101454.1:3640701-3645666 GCF_000951045.1 Mandrillus leucophaeus
TTTTACATTTGCTGAGGAGTGCTTTACTTCCAATTATGTGGTCAATTTTAGAATAAGTGCTATGTGGTGCTGAGAAAAATGTATATTCTGTTGATTTGGGGTGGAGAGTTCTGTAGATGTCTGTTAGGTCTGCTTGATGCAGATCTGAGTTCAGGTCCTGGCTATCCTTGTTAACCTTCTGTCTTGTTGATCTGTCTAATATTGACAGTGGGGTGTTAAAGTCTTGCTTTATTATTGTGTGGGAGTCTAAGTCTCTTTGTAGGTCTTTAAGGACTTTGCTTTATGATTCTGGGTGCTCCTGTATTGAGTGCATATATATTTAGGATAGTTATCTCTTCTTGTTAAATTGATCCCTTTACCATTATGTAATGGCCTTGTCTCTTTTGATCTTTGTTGGCTTAAAGTCTGTTACATCAGAGACTAGGATTGCAACCCCTGCCTTTTTTTTTTTTTTTTTGCCTTCCATTTGCTTGGTAGATCTTCCTCCATCCCTGTATTTTGAGCCTATGTGCATCTTTGCACGTGAGATGGGTCTCCTGAATACAGCACACTGATGGGTCTTGACTCTTTATCCAATTTGCCAGTCTGTCTTTTAATTGGGGCATATAGCCCATTTACATTTAAGGTTAATATTGTTATGTGAATTTGATCCGGTCATTATGATGGTTGCTGGTTATTTTGCCCATTAATTGATGCAGTTTCTTCATAACATCAATGGTCTTTACAATTTGGCATGTTTTTGCAGTGGCTGATACTGGTTGTTTCTTTCCATGTTTAGTGCTTCCTTCAGGAGCTCTTGTATGGCAGGCCTGGTGGTGACAAAATCTCTCAGCATTTGCTTGTCTGTAAAGGACTTTATTTCTCCTTCACTTATGAAACTTAGTTTGGCTGGACATGAAATTATGGGTTGAATATTCTTTTCTTTAAGATGGTTGAATATTGGCCCCCACTCTCTTCTGGATTGTTGGGTTTCTGCTGAGAGATCCACTGTTAGTCAGATGGGCTTCCCTTTGTGGGTAACTCAACCTTTCTCTCTAGGTGTGCTTAACACTTCTTCCTTCATTTCAACCTTGGTGAATCTGGCAATTATGTGTCTTGGGGTTGCTCTTCTTGAGGAGTATCCTTGTGGTGTTCTCTGTATTTCCTGAATTTGAATGTTGGCCTGCCTTGGTAGGTTCGGTAAGTTCTTGTGGATAATATCCTGAAGAGTGCTCTCCAACTTGGTTCCATTCTCCCCATCACTTTCATGTACATCAATCAAATGTAGATTTGATGTTTTCACATAGTCCCATATTTCTTGGAGGCTTTGTTTGTTTATTTTTACTTTTTTTCTCTAAACTTCTCTTCTCACTTCATTTCATTAATTTGATCTCCAGTCACTGATACCCTTTCTTCCACTTGATCAAATCGGCTGTTGAAGCTTGTGCATGTGTCATGAAGTTCTTGTGCCATGGTTTTCAGCTCCATCAGGTCATTTAAGGTTTTCTCTACACTGTTTATTCTAATTAGCCATTCATCTAATCTTTTTTCAAGGTTTTTAGCTTCCTTGGGATAGGTTTCAACATCCTCCTTTAGCTCAGAGAAGTTTGTTATTACCGATCTTCTGAAGCCTACTTCTGTCAGGTCGTTAAAGTCATTCTCTGTCCAGCTCTGTTCCATTGCTGGTGAGGAGATGTGACCCTTTGGAGGAGAAGAGGTGCTCTGATTTTTAGAATTTTCAGCTTTTCTGCTCTGGTTTCTCCCCATCTTTGTTGTTTTATCTACCTTTGGTCTTTGATGTTGGTGACCTACAGATGGAGTTTTGGTGTAGATGGCCTTTTTGTTGATGCTATTCCTATCTGTTTGTTAGTTTTCCTTCTAACAGGTCCCTCAGCTGGAGGTCTGTTGGAATTTGCTGGAGTTCTACTCCAGGCCCTATTTGCCTGGGTATCACCAGCAGAGGCTGCAGAACAGCAAAGACTGCAGAACAGCAAATATTGCTGCCTGGTCCTTCCTCTGGAAGCTTTGTCCAAGAGGGGCAGCCACCCATATGACATGTCTGTTGGTCCCTACTGGCAGGTGTCTCCCAGTTAGGGTACACGGGGTCAGGGACGCACTTGAGGAGGCAGTCTGTCCATTCTCAGGGCTCAAACGCCATGCTGGGAGAACCACTGCTCTCTTCCGAGCTGTCAGACAGGGTCATTTAAGTCTGCAAAAGTTGTCTGCTGCATTTTGTTCAGCTATGCTCTGCCCACAGAGGTGGAGTCTAGAGGCAGTAGGCCTTGTTGAGCTGTGGTGCACTCCACCCAGTTCGAGCTTCCTGGCGACTTTACCTACTCAAGTCTCAGCAATGGCAGACGCCCCTCCCCCGACCAGGGTGCCGTCTTGCAGATCCATCTCAGACTGCTGTGCTAGCAGTGAGCAAGGCTTCGTGGGCATGGCACAGGGGAGAATCAGGCACAGGAGAGCCTTGCACAAGCCAGGCACGGGAGAGAATCACCTTGTCTGCCGGTTGCTAAGACCTTGGGAAAAGCACAGTATTTGGGCGGGAGTGTCCTGTTTTTCCAGGTAGTCTGTCATGGGTTCCCTTGGCTAGGAAAGGGAAATCCCCTGACACCTTGCGCTTCCCAGGTGAGGCAATGCCCCACTCTGCTTCAGCTCGCCCTCTGTGGGCTGCACCCACTGTCCAACCAGTCCCATTGAGATGAACTGCGTACCTCAGTTGGAAATGCAGAAATCACCCATCTTCTGCATTGATCACGCTGGGAGCTGCAGACCAGAGCTGTTCCTATTTGGCCATCTTGGAACATCAAAGATGTTGAATTTTGTCAAATGTTCTTTCTATATCTAATGAGATGACCATATGGTTTTTGTCTTTTATTCTGTTAACATGATGTATCACTTATAGATCTGTGTATGTTGAAACATCATTGTATCCCTGGGGTAAATCCCCCTTGATCATGGTAAATTATTTTAATATGTTGTTGAAATTAGCTAATATTTTGTTGAGGATTTTTACATCGATATATATCAAAGACATTGACCTGCAGTTTTTTTTAATGTGTTTTTTCCTTGTAGTGTCCTCTGGTTTCATTATCAGGGTAATGCTGGCCTCATAAAAAGAGTTTGGAAGTATTCCTGCATCTTCTACTTTTTGCAAGGATTTGTGAAGAATTGGTATCAGTTTGTTAAGTATTTAGTAGGATTCTGCATTAAAGCCATCACGTCCTGGGATTTTCTATGATGGAAGATTTTTAATTACTGATTCAATCTGCTGCTCATTATTGGTCCGTTTAGATTTTCTGTTTCTTCCTGGTTCTGTCCTGGTATATGTGTTTAGAAATTTGTTTTCTGAGTTATCCAATTTATTGGAATGTAATTGTTTATAAGTCTCTCATGATCTTTTTTGTTTTGGTGTTATTAGTTGCAATGTCTTTTTCAGTTCTCATTTTGAGTTCTTTTCCTTAGTCAATTATTCTTTTCAAAAAAAATTTATTTTCACTGATCTTTTGTATTCTTTCAGTCTCTTTAATTTATGCTCTAATCTCTTTGTTTCCTTCTGCTGACATTGGGCTTAGTTCTTTTTTATTTCCTTGAGGCATAACATTGTTTCTTTGATATCTTTTTTGATGTTTATTGCTATGAATTTTTTGCTTAGCACTGCTTTTGCACATCCCATAAGTTTTAGTATGTTGTGTTTACATTTTTCTTATTGATTTCTAGTTTCTTACCATTGTGGTCAGAAAAGGTGCTTAATATTATTTTTAACCTTCTTAAATTTGCTAAGGCTTGTTTTTTGGCTTAACATATGATCTCTGGAGAATGTTCCATGTGCAGTTGAGAACAATGTGTATTCTGTTGCCATTGGAGGGGATGTTCTGTATGTCACTGTTAGGTTCATTTGGTCTAAAGGATTTTTCAAATCCAATGTTTTCCTGTTTTCTGTCTGGATGTGTCCATTATTGAAGTTTCATACTATTATTGTGCTGTAATCTCTCTCTCACTTCAGATCCTTTAATAGTTTTATATATTTAGGTGTTCTGATGTTGTGTACATCTACATTTACAATTATTTTGTCTTCCTGATGAATTGACCCCCTTGTAGAATGTTGTCTTTATCTTTTTACAGTTTTTTATTTAAAGTCTAGTTTGTCTGCTAAGTAGAGCTACCCCTGTTCTTTGTGGTTTCTATTTGCATGAAATGTTTTTTCATCTTTTTACTTTCAGCTTATGTGTGTCATTAAAACTGATATGAATTCCCTGAATGCAGCATATAGTTGGGTCTTGTTGTTTGTCTATTCAGTCATTATGACTTTTTATTGGATAATTTTATCTATTTATTTTCAAGAAAATGATAGGTAAGAACTTATTACTGCCATTTTGTTAATTGTTTTCTGGTTGTTTTGTAGACTTTTCTTTTTTACTCTCTTGCTGACTTCGTAGTGTGATTATTTTTTGGAGTGGCATGCTTTAAATCCTTTATATTTTTGTTTTGTGCATCTAATATAGATTTTTGCTTTGTGGTTGACATGCTTTGGATATTTTTTGATAAGCCATCAGTTGAAATACAAATATTTTCACACTGTGCCCATTCTGAGAGGTCTACCCTCATACTTCTCCAGACCTTGCTGTCACCAATCTTCTAATCTTCTTTCTAAATCCCTGATCATCAGGCCCAAGTGTTAACAAATCCCCATAAATCAATATAGACACATTCTTTTGTCCACCTTCTGAGGCAAAGTGATCCAACGAACTGGCTGAAGTTTTGCCCATTGAGATAAATTTCTATTACTACTGCCCTTCATTGCCAATCCTCTCAAGAGGGATTATAATGCTATAGCCACTCACTTCTGGTGGGTACTAGTATACTATATAGAAACATCTATAAACCAATACTGACTTTTTTCCTTCTCAGTTAGTCATAGGAACTCCCATGGGGCCATAAGTGTGGATTGACCAAAAAAAAAAAAAAAAAAAAAAAAAAAAA
>NW_012101454.1:3645716-3662073 GCF_000951045.1 Mandrillus leucophaeus
AAAAAAAAAAAAAAAAGAAGGAATGCAACAGAAGTATCAAAGAAATCTGAGCCATCTAGTTATAGAACTTGAAAATAGATGGCTGCTGTATATATTCAAATTATGGCTCAGCAAATCAGGTAACACCCAGTTTTTTATAGACATCCCAGGTTGCATGCTCACTTGATATAGTTAGCATTTAGTCTATATCATTGCCTCATAGAAAAGATTGTTTCTCAAAATGAGGATAGTTATCTGCTGAAGGGAGTGTGAGTTTGCTTCAACCCTAGAAGCCTATGCTGTGATTTTTCATATTTTGTTTGTCAGAGACTCCATACGTCATTTCTATTTGCTACAGACATTTTATGTCTCATTGGATCTGCTAATCATAAGTCCCAAGTAGAAGAGTAGCTTGTTCTGCAGTCTTGACTTGCTACAGAGCCCTTTATTGCTTTGGACGACACTCAAAGGTGGCACCCTTATGCAATACCCTTAAAGAAACATTTTGGACAATATACATTTAATAGAGTTTATTTGAGCAAAGAATGATTCATTAATCTGGTAGAACTCAGGAGAGGTTCAGAGTGCACCACCACAGCAGCATGGGCAGCGAGGTTTTATGTGGAGGGAAGACAAAGACATTGATTAGTTTCACACGGAAACAATCTCAGAGGTTAGTTGGCAGTTTCTGATTGGCTAAGTCTCTTGTTTCATTTTACTGTTTACATTGGGCTTTGGTCTGCTCACATAGAAACCTAAAGCATAGTGGCTGTCTCAGCCAAGTGGCCTATTAGAATTTTTTTAAAAACAGTTATTGGATAAGAGTAGAAGCCCCCTATCATCTCTTTCCCTTTCAAACTTGAACTTCATGGTGAAGTTTGTACCATTAGTGCAGCATGCTTTCTTTCTCAACCCTAGAACTTTGCATATACTGCTCCATGTATCTAGAGTACATTTTTATCCCTTTTCTGGTCCTTATGTGCTTTTTGACCTTAGATACTGCCTGCTAAGCAGCCTTTCCTGTCTTCCTAAGCCTGGGTTAGGTGTCCCTTCCTTGTGTTCCCACAGCCCACCTGACTTATTCTTATCACAGCATTTAGCATATTATGTTGAAATTCCTTGGTGGACTGTTTATATCAGTGTTTCTCAGCCCTTTTTATTATCACCCATCTAGAGTCTTTTTAGACATTTTGTTCCTAATCACCATTCCCCTCCTCTTTGAAAATTTAATGACCTGTATATGCTATATATTTTTGTACTCCATGTATATCTGTGTCTTATATGTTTTTTAAAAATATTTTCTTCTGGCCGGGTGCGGTGGCTCACGCCTGTAATCCTAGCACTTTGGGAGGCCGAGGCAGGCAGATCACGAGGTCAGGAGATCGAGACCATCCTGGCTAACACGGTGAAACCCCGTCTCTAACTGAAAAATACAAAAAATTAGCCGGGCATGGTGGCGGGCACCTGTAGTCCCAGCTGCTCAGGAGGCTGAGGCGGGAGAATGGCGTGAACCTGGGAGGCGGAGCTTGCAGTGAGCCGAGATCGCGCCACTGCACTCCAGCTTGGGCGACAGAGCAAGACTCCCGTCTCAAAAAAAAAAAAAAAAAAAAAAGATTTTCTTCCACCTCCACCAAGAGCCAACTTTCATCGGCTCTGTGGGTGGTATTACTTTCCCCCTCTCCGACGCCCCTTCTTGGGAATGCCTGGTCTCTAAGCACTCCTGAGGCATACGTTGTGTCTTGTTCTTTGTTGACTTACCAGAGCTTAGCATGGTACTTATCTAGTAAAGACTCAATAAAAATTTTAACAAATGAGTTAGTAAATGAATGAATCAACTTTTAAAGGAGACCTAAGATCACAGATGAAAGCAGACTGGTATTCCTACCTTTTACCTTTGATTCCCCTTACAGAATTTGCTAGGCTATGATTTTTATGCCTTTAATTTTTTATACTGTTTCTTCTAAACTTTTTGAAGGCTAGAACCATTCCTCATCCATTTGTCAACCCCTTGGAGAAACATAAATCACAGTGCTTTGCACACAGAAGGTATTCAATGAATATTCATTGCAATATTCAAGTGAATAAGTTAAGACTTTCCAGAAAATCATTAGTTTTCAATTAAACCCTAAGGACGGGGTCAAAAAAGAAAGGTGAGTTAATGGGTGCAGCACACCAACATGGTACATGTATACATATGTAACAAACCTGCACGTTGTGCACATGTACCCTAGAACTTAAAATATAATAATAATAATAATAATAATAATAATAAAGAAAGGTGATTTCACTGGGACTTCGCTTCAAGGCTGTAAGAGATTTTTTTTTTTCTGAGACGGAGTCTTGCTCTGTCACCCAGGCTGCAGTGCAGTGTGTGATCTCGGCTCACTGCAAGTTCTGCCCCCCAGGTTCACGTCATTCTCCTGCCTCAGCCTCCCGAGTAGCTGGGACTACAGGCGCCCGCCACCACGTCCTGCTTATTTTTTGTATTTTTAGTAGAGACGGGGTTTCACCGTGTTAACCTGACCTCGTGATTCACCTGCCTCAGCCTCCCAAAGTGCTGGGATTATAGGCATGTGCCACCATGCCCGGCCTGTAAGAGACTTTTCTATAAACCATTGCCTATTTGTTTGTTTCTTCCTCTATGCTCTCTTAGTATTATTTATTTGTGTTTACTGTATATCAAGCTACCAGACAGACTGAGAAATCCCCTAAGGCAAGAACCACTTTTTACCCAGTCTTGTATCTCCTGTGCCACACATGGTTTCAGACATCAAAGGAAATAGTAGAGTAGTAGAGGCATATCCATATTTGAGTTCTCCCTTTGCCTTTGACCACTTGTGATCTTTGGCAAATTACTTAAATTATTGGTCTCTTTTATCATATGATAAATGGAAATAGTAGTAACTATATCAAAGGAGTAGACATCCCACTGCTAAAGTGGAGCGTACATCCATACTCCTGGGTCTCTGGTCTATGCCAGACTAGGATAATAAAAGGGGACCTTTGGTAATACAGAGAAGAGTACACATTCCGTTAGCTGGGAAATGCAATTGATTATACTAAGAGGGGACAATCTTAGAATTAAAATGTTTGTTATAAATGCTTTATCATCAAACTGACCCATAAAGGACTGATTTCCTCCCGAGTCTGATTCTCCTACATTTAGACTCTCAGGACTCGGCTCAAGCTTTTTTCCTTTTTCATTGTCCCCTCTGTTTGTCCATATCGATCCTCTCTCACTAAGCAAACAGGGGGGTCACTCACAGTTCCCTCCCCATTCCTATTTTTTCTGTACTTTGTTTATCCCATTTTTTTCCTGCTTAGAGGGCTCTTCACCTGATCCCATTTCCCCCTCAGTCCCTCACCCCCAACCTCTTCTCCCTACTCTAACTCCATTCCAGCTTGGCCAAAGTGCAAAGCAGAGAACTCAGAATGACCTGCTCTGGGGGAACAGAGTCAGAAAAGAAGTGGAACCCTAGGGGAAGAGATAAGAGATTAAAAGATGAATTGACAATACTTGAATGAAGAAAAGAAAAAGGTGGGATTTATGTTTGCTCGTATAAGAAGTGAGTATGGACTGACAGGTGACTAAGAGACAAACTTTCTTCTTCTTTCTTGGATTCTGTGAATGAACTTAACTCTCAGATAGTAAGGTTTGTTGTTTGTTTGTAATGGATTCTTCCTGCTCTTACATATGGTAAGGGCATAGGGTGATGAATACTAAATGAGATAACATCAGTTAGGAATTGTGGTCAGTTTAAAAAAGATAAGTAGGCATTCATTTTTATATTGTACAATAAGAAAAGGAGGGTTGGGCGCAGTGGCTCACGCCTGTAATCCCAGCACTTTGGGAGGCCAAGGCTGGCGGATCACAAGGTCAGGAGATTGAGACCATCCTGGCTAATATGGTGAAACCCCGTCTCTGCTTTAAAAAAAAAAAAAAAAAAAAAACAAAAAAGTTAGCCAGGCATGGTGGCGGGCGCCTGTAGTCCCAGCTACTTTGGAGGCTGAGGCAGGAGAATGGCATGAACCTGGGAGGTGGAGTTTGCAGTGAGCCGAGATCGTGCCACTGCACTCCAGCCTGGGTGACAGAGCGAGACTCCGTCTCAAAACACAAAAAACAAAAAAAAGGAGAAGTGGGCGGCAAAGACCTAGTATGGCTGCTTCATGTTGTCATTAGAGTCCCAGGCTGACTGTGGCTTCCTTATGCTACCATGATGCAGCAGGAGAAGGTCCATTAACATAGTCATGTTTCAGGCAACAGAAAGGAGGGTGGATCAAGGACTGAGTCTACATCCCTTCTAAGGAGTTTTCCCAGAAGCCCTGTATCCAACTCCTCCTAGCCCCATCTGAGCCACACAGCCACATCCACAAAGGAGGCTGAGGAATACAGTCTTTTAGCTGAATTCACTGTCATTTCTAATACAAAAAGCGTTAAGTCCTGGGTTCTGTTAAATGAGAAGCAGTTGTCTGTCTCTGCTGTGAATGCATTGAGCCAGACACAGGTAAGTGCTCAGTTGTAATTAATACTTAATTCTTGGGTACTTAATGCTTATTGAATAAATAAGCAAAGGGATGGAAACATTTCCCTACACACATCAGAATTAGAGACAGCCGGTAGTTCCTTATTTCATTTGAAAGCTTATAGGCTTTGCTTACATATTTGTAGCCACTCAATTTGAATCCTAAGTTCAGAAGACATAAAGGAGGCAGCTGCACACTGAAAAGAGCCTTGCTACTTGCTGCAGTATTGCATTTCTCTATCTGAGGGCAGGCAGAGCAATAGAATGAAAGTCTTAGGACTCTATTCTAGCCACTGTCCTTCATTTCATTTTTTTCCTGCTTCACCCATGTAATCATCTCTCTGTAAGCAAATAAGTCCACTGAGTTTCAGTTCTGTCTCTGTTTCTGTTTCCTCTGGTACTTTGTTCAAACCATTTTCCCCCTGTATAGAAAGCCTTCTGCCTTCCTCCTCTCCTTTCCATCAATGCCTCTTCATTTTTAGAGACCTGCAGCTTCAGCGTCCTTACCATGGGCCAACCCATTCTGCCTTCTCTGTCTCCATCTGTCTCCATGCTGATCTCTGTCTCCTTCGCTGGAATTTTTCTAACACTGCCAAACACACTGAAAGAGACTTTAATTCTTATACATAAGCTTCTTGTGTGTCTTTTTGTAGCTTTCACAATGTCTCAATACCTATCAGATGGTCTATAAACATATTTTGGCTAATTATTCCACTGACTATTAAAGCCTAAGCCTTGTTGATGTGATAAGTGGTAGCCAATGAGAGTCAGGGTGAAGCATTTTTACTTTGGCGAGATGCATAGGGACTGCTCCATTGCACTAGTTTTCTTCGCTCCTCTGTCATGTAAGGCAGGCTCTTGTGAAACATTTTTTCCCCCAAAGCTTCCTTGTTTTTGACTGTTTTAATGTTCACGAGGCCAGAGAGGTCTACCAAATTATCCAAACATCTCACAGCAGTCGGGTCCCAAGAAAGAGCTAACCATGGGCCTCAGTTTCCTTTCCTCTTCCAGTGGTTGTCTGACTGCCTGATTGAAAACCTCAGTAGATTATCAAAGATTCATAAACAAGTCGTAGGCAGCTTTGTGGGAGTTTGAATTGCAGGTAGAAGCCTTTAGAAACAAGTCTTGAACCTTACAGTGTGTAGGTGAACAGCTTTTATTCAGACCTGGGTTTTACATAGGAGTTAAAGCCAAACTGAAGTAAAATGTTTAAAACAATCCCTTCAATGTGACAGACAAAAGGTTCTAATTTTATTGACCAGGGTTCTTTTTTTTTCTTTGAGACGGAGTCTTGCTGTCACCCAGGCTGGAGTGCAGTGGCGCGATCTCGGCTCACTGCAAGGTCTGTCTCCCGGGTTCACGCCATTCTCCTGCCTCAGCCTCCCGAGTAGCTGGGACTACAGACGCCGCCACCTCGCCTGGCTAATTTTTGGTATTTTCAGTAGAGACGGGGTTTCACCGTATTAGCCAGGATGGTCTCGATCTCCTGACCTCGTGATCCACCCGCCTCGGCCTCCCAAAGAGCTGGGATTACAGGCATGAGCCACCACGCCCGGCCGACCAGGGTTCTTAATGCAGAAAGAGTCCCTTCTACCTAATAGAAAGATGCATATTTAAAGGAATTGATTCACCCACAGAATTTAAGTAGTCAGGAGCAAAGAGTCGAGAAAAGTATCCCACCATACCTGAGTTAGTTATAACGGAAAAAAATCCCTGCTGCAATAGCTTGCTGCTTGTACTTATGATGCTAGAGATTGGACGATAGACACTGGAGTTGCCCCAGAAAAAACAAATACTTTTGTCATGCCCACTAAAACATCTGATGGCTTTTCCTGTGGGCTTCATCACCTGGTCAGCTGGTGCTCACTTCTGCCTCCAAGTCTCATGCAGGTGGATCTGCTTGGCAGACCCTAGGTGCATGGTCATTAGCGTGGGTTCCTAGTTTGGATTGTTAGTCAAACTTTCAAGGCACAAACTTACCACCACAACATTTAACTAGCTCTTAGAAAGGATACAGAAGAGACAGAATCCAGAACAACAGTGTCTCAGAAGCCTTGGGTGCAGTTTCTGGTATCCCCAAGCACATACATTGGGGCATGTTTTGGTCACAACAAATGACAAGCCGAAGTGAATGGGGATCACATCAGCATAGGAAAGTCATAGAGTTTAGGATCCCTGAAGCCTGAAGTCTCTGCTAATCCTCAGCATCCCAAAGGCTGCATGCCATGCTTCCATTCTTCAGTGCAGCTACAGTCCATAAATTACAGGTTCCACGATGAACCATCTTGACAACTAGGTACAATACTTAGGAATGTCTTACGAAGGCTTATTTAGCCACAGTGGATATGTCAAGAAGTTCAACTAAAGATCAAACTATGTTCAAGCGTCCCTGAGACTCTTAAGAGTGACAGTCCAGCTGTTAATTCTTATCTTTCACCAGGTCACTTGTGGAATTCTGGCTGAAAGGGAGTCTGGGAATTGCAGTTTTGAGCTTTTCTGACATCAGTGGTCCAGGAAATCAAATAAGGAGGTTAGAAAAGATGTTGTGTGAACCAAAATACCACTTAAAAGCAAAAACAAGGTAACCTAAAAATTCTCCAGACTTGGTGTCTGGCGATGGGCCGTTAAAACTATCTGCCCTAAGTTGTGACTTTGGACAAATTACCTGCTCACTTTGTTTTTCAGCTTCCATAGCTGCCACAAGAGATTCAGACTGTATTGCTTTAGCAGTTCAGCTGTAACATTATTTAATTCCATAATTTGGGAGCAAATGTATTCTAAATCTGTGAGCTTCAGCACCACAGAAGACACATGACCAGACTGGCTGTGTGTAATTGATACTTTTGAATTAAAATATCATGACATGTCAGAACTTGGCTCTAATCTTTGTGCTATTTCCAGATTTGTGAAGTATTTTACTCACTCTTACTCTAATGTGACTTGTATAGAAGTCAGTTGGTTTTAATTCATATTTATAATATTCAGTTTTACAAACCTAAACTCTGTAAGCATATTTTATATTCTTTTGAACACATTTAATTTCTGGAAAAATTTTATTAATAGCAATATATACAAAAAATTGTGTTGGGTGGCACTTTATCAACTTGAAGCAAAAGTGAAACTGCTTGGGGCGCCATAGCAGTGCAGTTAACAGAGTACAGAGTTGTTGGCTTAAACAGCAGAAATTTCTTTTCTCACAGTTCTGGAGGCTGGATGTCCAAGATTAATTTTACTTTAATTACTTCCTTAAAGCCCCTTTCTCCAAATACAGTCACACTGGGGGTTAGAGCTTTAATTTTTAAACTTGGGTTGGGGACACAATTCAGTCCACAGCACTTCCTCAGTGGGACCTAAAAAGCAGGATGAAGAGAAGTCCCAGATCATTATACTCTGAGTCAAAATCCCTAAAGCGCCTGAGCATGGCGGTCCACCTGTGTAATCCCAGCAGTTTGGAAGACTGAGGTCGGAGGATTGCTTGAGCCCATACGTTTGAGACCAGCCTGGGCAATAAGGTGAGGCCTCATGTCTACAAAAACTTTAAAAGTTAGCCACACATGGTGGCATGGGCCTGTAGTCCCATATGCTTGCAAGGCTGAGGCCAGAGGATCCCTTGAATTTGAGGCAGCAGTGAGCTATGATGGCCTGGAGGACAGAATGAGACCCTGTCTCTTAAAAAAAAGAAAATCCCTAAAGGAACTGTGGTACACAAGTCAAAACAAAACAAACCAAAAATCAATGAATGAGTATCGATGTAACCATTTATTTGCTACTTTGGGATCTATCTGGCTTACCTTTCTTCATCAACTTGTTTCCTAAGTCCCCGCCATAGGAATAACCTTACCTACTTAGAACGATATAAAGATTCAGAAAGATGTTGAAGGGGCATAATTATTACAGAAGGAGGACTGGGAAAGATGATTTAAGTAGTTTAGAAATGAAAATCCTCTCACTGACAAATGGTATTCACCTCTCCGCAGCATGCTCACCAAAAATCTCAGTTCAGCGTATTTTTATAACCTTAATGAACTGAAACCTAGTTGTAGCAATTCATTTGGTCCAGATTACAAAGATAACTAAGAAGAAATTAAGAACATAAAACTCTTGGGAAGCCGAGGCGGGTGGATCAAGAAGTCAGGAGTTGGAGACCAGCCTGACCAACGTGGTGAAACCCCATCTCTACTGAAAAAAAAAAAAACAAAACACAAATTAGCCGAGTGTGGTGGCACACGCCTGTACTCCCAGCTACTCAGGAGTCTGAGACAGGAGAATCACTTGAACCAGGGAGGCAGAGGTTGCAGTGAGCCAAGATTGCACCACTGCAATCCAGCCTGGGTGACAGAGCAAGACTCCGTCTCGCAGGGCGGGGGCAGAACATAAATATCCTTGGCAAATTATTGTGAGTATTTCTTAGGGGCTGTTTTCATTTGAAGATGAGTTCAATTTTGGAAAATAGTAAAGCTTGGCAAATACAGTAGGTGATTAATTGGACAGTATATATAAATTATGCAACATGTTAATAACTGGACTGACTTCCTGTGCAGCTGAAACCAGTTCTTTTGAGGACACAGTTGGTGAAGTTCAACCACTGAGAGTTTTGTGTCCTGAGTTTTGCTTTCACTGTTCTTCATGGGCCATTCTTTTTGTTGTTGTTTTGAGACAGTGTCTTGCTCTGTCACCCAGGCTGTAGTGCAGTGGTGTGATCTCGGCTCACTGTGGCCTCTACCTCCTAGGTTCAAGTGAATTCTTCTGCCTCACCTCCTGAGTAGCTGGGACAATAGGTATGTGCCACCAAGCCCAGCTAATTTTTTGGTATTTTTAGTAGAGCTGAGGATTTGTCATGTTGGCCAGGCCAGTCTCCATCTCCTGGGCTCAAGTGATTCACCCGCCTAGACCTTCCAAAGTGCTGGGATTCCAGGCCTGAGCCACTGTGCCCAGCCTCAGCTCTCAGTTTTGAAACTAATAACCTATGTTATAGATCTTGAGTTACTTAGTTCTCAGAATGACCTCCAGCTCTTTTGGCTTTTTCCCCTTAGTTTTATAGCAATGTGAAAAGACCAGTATATGCTATACTTTTGCCTGAAAACGTCTGAGAGACTTTATTGACTGGGGAATGGAGAGAATATGGAGAGGCCAGAGAATGGGGGCTCAGAAGAGCTCTTTGGAACTTTATCAACCCCCGGGAAAAATGAATACAATATGATTCCTTTCGTTTGTTGACCTCAGTGACATGAAAACAAATTGCCAAGCCTTCTTGAGGTCCACAGGTCTTCATTTCACACTTAAAATGTGCCCAAAGATTCAATTGTGATGACTTCATAAAATCTGAGGCTAATCAAATATTTATTATTTTATGACATTGGTTCTAAACTTGTTTTCTCACAAAAATGATTCTAACATATAACAGATTGCAGGTTTAAATTTAAGTAGTGTTTTGTTCCTGATGAATTAAAGAAGGACTGAGAAACTGTATTTCAGGATTGGGTAAATAAAGAGTAGGATGAATAGCAGGAAGTGAAAGAGGCTAAATAAAGATGGGGAAAGACTTCAAAATACAGACTAAGAACCTGAGGTTTTACCTGGGAGCATGATGGTACAGAGGAAGGATTTATGGAAAGAACATTCCTCTGCTAATTTAAGGGTTGTCCTAAATGACAGGGGAAAGACAAAAAGGGGTGAGAGTTAGTAGAGAAGTCTATTAGGAGAGAGGGAGGAATGAATCAGCAGAGCACAAAGGAATAGAAGCTATTTGAAGACTTTAAATTGGACAGGTAGTTTCACAATTCGACTTTCAGCATTCCAGAAAACTGGGATTCTGCTTTTCTTGAAAGAGCAGATTATGCCAGTACATAGCCTAGTGATTCAAAAGGTGGTCTATTGACTTATCACCTGGAACTTGGTAGAAATGCATGATCTCAGGCCTCTCATTTTAAGGGTCTCAGGTGGTTTCCATGCACATTAAGTTTAGGAAGCACTGGGACTGCAATTGGAAAGATGGATTATGGTGTTAGAAGGACTGAGTCGAGTCCTACCTGTCATAGTCATTCTTCTGAAGGTGCCACTGTGGGCAAGTTACTCCATATCATTAAGCCTCAATTTTTTTATTTGCAACACAATGGAAGTGTAATACCTACCTCAAAGAGCTATTAGGATGAAATGAGGTAGAACTTGTAAAGCTCTTAACATGGTGCTTGGCAAATAAAAAGTAGTCAATAAATGCTAACAATTGATGTCCCTGACAATGTCACTGTTCCTAACAAAGGCCTAGGAAGAATTTAAACTTATGTTGAGTTTTACCTTTTTAATTTTCAAAATAATTTTCCTAAAGAAGGATGAAAGAAAGGAAGAAAGGAAAGTAGAAGAATGGGGAGGGAAAGGAAAGAAGAAAGAAACGTCTAATTCCCTAAAGGAATAGGCATGTTAAAGACACTCCCCAGATAGCTGGATTTTTCCTTTCAATTTGTGGAAATAATTGGCCTTGTTCCCTTGGAGTTCTGCATAAAAAACATATGAATCATTCTGCCACAGATGGACACCACCTAAATGAACTCATTTAGCTCACATTTAGTCCAGATGACCCTCTGCTAGTCAGCTAATCAATCTGACAGAAATGCAATGGTCCTCTTCCGGTCTTACTAGCAGCAAAAGCCCCAGTGTGTCTCACCATAGGAACCTGTTATTTGGTACTAGTGACTGTTTTGGATCCTATTATTTCTAGAAGACATGTAATACTAAAATTATTTCTTTAAGGTGGACAGTTTAGGGAGTAGAATTGTACCTTATCTAAGCCAGGTGTTTTTGTTTTTTGTTTTTGAGACAGAGTCTCTATCTCCTAGGCTAGAGTAGAATGGCACGATCTTGGCTCATTGCAATCTCCACCTCCCAGGATCAAGCGATTCTCCTGCCTCAGCCTCCTGAGTAGCTAGGATTACAGACATGTGCTACCATGCCTAGCTAATTTTTCTATTTTCAGTAGAGATGGGGTATCACCATGTTGGCCAGGCTGGTCTCGAACTCCCAACCTCAGCCGATTCACCCACCTCAGCCTCTCAAAGTGCTGGGATTACAGGCATGAGCCACCGCTCCTGGCCTAAGCCAGATGTTTTTGAAGGAGTCTACCATTTGACAACAGTTACTTGTTTCGAGCAGTCAAACAAATACTTTAAGATAATTCCCTGTAATATTAAAAGTCAGAGCTCTATGATTGTTTTCCTCAATGCCAACATAGGAGGTTATCCCCGTGGATTTGAATGTAGCTGATAATCGGATCTAACTTGCCATGCCAGCAAAATATCACATTGAATTCCTTTCCTATTGCTGTTCCCTCTGTCTCTGAAAGCCCTTATTCCTTTCATTGTATAGAATTCTTACTCCTTCCTTAGATTGTCACCTCCATGAAGACTTCCTCAGTTCCCTTAGGCATTAAGTTCATATGTTTACTTTTATAGTGTCTGGTACCTGCTTCTGTCTTTTACTATGTATCTCTCTGGATAGTGCTGGCTGCTGGTGTGTCTGCCCCCTGCCCCTGACACCCCTTGCCTGGGATTGTGAGTTCCTCAAAAGCAGAAACCATGTCATTCATCTCTGTTTTCCTAGCACTTAGCCTAGAGAGCCAGCAGTGGACACCTAGTAAGTGGTTGCTGACTAATTCAACAAATGAATTAATGGCAGAGTTGTTGCTTGGATGGTGTTTTAGTTTCCTAGAGCTACTGTAACTAAGTATCACCAACTGGGTGGCTTACACAACAGAAATGTATTCTCCTATGGTTCTACAGTCAGCAGGGTCATGCTCCCTCTGAATTCTCTAGGTGATATGAACAGGAGACAGGAAAATACTAGGTAGAAGAAGGTGGTTCCTCAGCAAAGGCCTCCCCTCAGGCCTGGATACCCATGGCCCTAAATGAGGACAGGCATGACGGTTTTTGTGCCCAAAAAGTTGCCTTGTGGCCTGCCATGCCCCCTATCCTGTCCCCATATCAACCTCAACCCCCAGGCTCCAGAACAGTAGATGAGGACACAAGCAGACAAATGGCAGAAGAGCACAGCAGAGAAAGAGAGGAGAGAAAGAATGTCTGAACGCCGAGAGGAGTTCAACTTGGGGTGGTCAGAGAGGACTTCAGCTGCTGGACGACCAAACTCTAGGGGAAGATAATCTTCCCAATTCCCCATTCCAGCTCCCTATCCATCCTGCTAAGAGCCACCTCTACCACTCGATAAAACCCCTGCATTCATCCTTCAAGTCGTGTGTGACCCAATTCTTCTGGGACGCTGGACAAGGGCCAAGGTATCAAGGAGCCACTGAGCTGGTTAACACTTAAGCTGTCTGCGGATGGCAGACCTAAAAAGGCACTGTAACACTGGAGCTTCAGGAGTTGCAGGCACCCACCCCTAGATGCTGCTGTGGGGCCGGAGACCAAAAGTGTTCACCCTGGTTCCTGCACCTGCCTGTGTGCGTGCTCCCTGTCCTGTAAGGGGTTTGAGCTTGCAGTGGCTGAACAGAGAATCACACCCCGTCGCACATCCTATGAGGGGTGCCAGGGAACTCTCCCGTCTCAAAGCGGAAAATCTATCCTTGTCTTTTTTTTTTTTTTTTTTTTTTCCAGATGGAGTCTCACTCTGTCACCCAGGCTGGAGTACAATGGTGCTATCTTGGCTCGCTGCAACCTCCGCCTCCCAGGTTCAAGCAATTCTCCTGCCGCCTCAGCCTCCCTAGTAGCTGGGATTACAGGTGCCCACCACCATGCTCAGATAACTTTTTGTATTTTTAGTAAAGACAGGGTTTCACTGTGTTGGCCAGGCTGGTCTTGAACTTCTGACCTCAGGTGATCCACCCACCTCAGCCTCCCAAAGTGCCGGGATTACCTTGTCTCTTTCAGCTTCTGGTAGCCTGAGGTGTTTTTTGGCTGGTGGCAGCAAATCTTCAATCTCTACCTCAGTCCTCACATGGTTGTCTCCCTTCTCTGTCCAAATTTTTATCTTCTTATGAGGACACCAGCCATATTTGTTAAGGACCCACCCTATTCCAGTATGATCATGTATTAACTAATTGCCTCAGCAATGATGTCATTCCCAAATAAGCTCCCATTCTGAGATACTGAAGGTTAGGGCTTCATCTTTCCGGGGGTACACTTCAATCCAAAACATATAGTAAGGATCTTAGGGGAAATCCCATAGCAGGCATGGTCTATGCCTTCCACTCTTTGTACAATTGAATCCTGATTTAGAATTAAGATCACAGGCAGCTTTAATAAATAGTAGCCAGAAATGGAACATTTTTAGGGAAAAGAGGTGAAAGTACTGTAGCAGGAAATTCATTAATCTCTCAAGTGGTATAAATGTATTTCTCACCTAGAGCTCCCCTCTAATATTAAATGAATGAAAATTAACTAAACTGAAGTCTTTATAATTGTCAGTGGAATGAAATACCATTTACTGTTTACACAGGTTTGACCCAGATATTAGATTCACAAATATTCACTGCTATTTCATGTTAACTAAAATTTCTTTGATAATTTACCAAACTGTTAGCAGCTCAAATTCTAATAACTTTGGTAAATAACAAGAGAAAAGCAGGTTAATTAATTATTGAAGATAGCATGGGAATGTATTGAAAAGAATGGTGAAGCTGGATGCAGTGGTGGACACCTGTAGACCCAGCTACTTGGGAGGCTGAGGCAGGAGGACTGCTTCAGCCCAGGAGGTCAAGGCTACAAATGAGATGTGGTCCTGCCACTGCACTCTAGCCTGGGTGTCAGAGCAAGACCTTGCCTCAAAATAAAAAACAAAAAGATAAAAGGATAATGAGATGGTGATAGCCAAGATGTTAGCAGTATGAGTGTCAGCATCAATGGCAGATGACACCACCTGGGGCAGACATCAGCCCTTTTGACATTGATCATTGACAGCCTAGCTCTAGGCAGGAGCAACAGAGGATCTTGCAGACCTTGGCAGTGTAACTGCCATGAGGGTCCTAGTGAAATCGGAGAGTTATCTGGCCCCCCTCACAGGACATGTGACCAGGGTGTGGCTCTCTGTTCAGAAGCTGCGAGCTTAAACCCCTTACCAGAGGGGTGGCACACAGGCAGGTTCAGGAACTGGGGTGAGTGCTTTTGAGCTCCAGCCCCACAGCAGCATCTATGGGTGGGTGTCTGACACTCCCAAAGCCCAAGTGGACACGTGTTACAGTGCGTTCTTTTAGCCTCGCTGTCCAGGGATGGCTTAAGGGTTAACCAGCTCAGTGGGCCCTCTGCCTTTTTGCAAAGACGGGGGCCAGTGTGACAGCTTTCTGTGTCCTGAGCTCTTGTCCAGCATCTTGGAAGAATTGGGAAACATACGGACTTGAAGCATGAATGTGAGAGTTTTACTGAGTGGTAGAGGTGGCTCTCAGCAGGATGAATGGGGAGCTGGACAGGGGATGTAGTGGGAAGATTATCTTCCCCTGGAGTTTGGCTGTCCAGTGGCTGATTCTCTAACTGTCCCCACTCGAACTCCTCCTGACATTCCTTCTCTTTCTCTGTGCTATCATTCTACCATTTGTCTCCTTGTCTGCTGCTTCTGGAGCCTGGGGTTTGGGGTTTATATGGATACAGGATAGGGGGCATGGCAGGCCAAAAGGCAACTTTTTGGGCACAAAAGCAGGAATACTTCTCACCTAGGCCCATGGGTATCCAAGCTTGAGGTTGGGGCCTTTGCTGGGGGACCATCCTCTTCTGTAAACCACCACCAAACTAAACTAGACCACAGGGGAAGAAATGGCAGATGCCAATGAGTAGCAAAGAAATGTTCACATAACACACATCAGGAAAGCAAGAGAGAAATGTGAAGAAAAAAAGGAGAAAAGGGAAGAGAGGTTTCTGGGAAAATCATGGGTACCTAATATTAGGGATGATCTCAACGACAGGGTGTAAATGTAATAGAGGTGGCCTTGAGAAGGGCGAGGTTGGGAAGATGTTGGGAGACCTGGCTAAGAAGCCTGTTAGAGGGTGATAATAGGTAAACAAACTTTTTGTCTAGATAATGGGAAGGGTGTAGGGAATATCCAGCATGGCTCTGATAGCTGTCAGGGGTCTGAAGAGCTGGGTATAGAGAAGGGAATGGCTAGGGAAGGTTGCAAGGATGTGGCAGGAGGGCTGCGGATATGCTGACCCAAATGTCCATGTAGGCCAGAGGCAGGACCATGTGTACTGCTGTGCAGGTGTAGCCCTGCACTAAACAGCAAGCTGAGCATGTTGGTGGGGGTTTGGAATCCAGTCTGGATGCCTCACACTAAGCTGTGGGCCCTATCTCAAGATGGCATCCCCTTGGAAGAAACAGGGAGGCTTTTTAAAATCCACATAGCACCACATGGGCTAGTATAGTTTTGACCAATAGCATTTTTCCTGGTCACTTTTTGGCCCCTTAGGCTCTGATACTGCTTCCATCTTCCCCTCCCATATTTGAAAACAGTTCTTGTTTACCCTCACCCATTCTGTAAAGCCTGTAGCCATGCTTTTTTTTTCTCTCTCTCTCTTTTTTTTTTTTTAATGAGAGGTGTTCTCACTCTCTCACTCAGGCTGGAGTGCAGTGGTACAATCATGGCTCACTGAAGGCTCAGCCTCCTGGGTTCAAGCAGTCCTCCTGCCTCTGCCTCCTAAGGAGCTGGATCTAAGTGTGCCACCATACCCAGATAATTTTTATTTTTATTCCAGATGGGGTCTCATTATGTTGCCCAGGCTGGTCTCAAGTTCCTGAGCTCAAGAGATCTTCCTGCCTTGGCTTCTCAAAGTGCTGGGATTACAGACATGAGCCACTGCATGCAACCTGATTTTCTCAGTCAGCTCTGATGGAGGTACTTGACATAAACTTAAGAAGGCCTTTGT
>NW_012101454.1:3662123-3665164 GCF_000951045.1 Mandrillus leucophaeus
ACTCCCAAAGCCCAAGTGGACACGTGTTACAGTGCGTTCTTTTAGCCTCGCTGTCCAGGGATGGCTTAAGGGTTAACCAGCTCAGTGGGCCCTCTGCCTTTTTGCAAAGACAGGGGCCAGTGTGACAGCTTTCTGTGTCCTGAGCTCTTGTCCAGCATCTTGGAAGAATTGGGAAACATACGGACTTGAAGCATGAATGTGAGAGTTTTACTGAGTGGTAGAGGTGGCTCTCAGCAGGATGAATGGGGAGCTGGACAGGGGATGTAGTGGGAAGATTATCTTCCCCTGGAGTTTGGCTGTCCAGTGGCTGATTCTCTAACTGTCCCCACTCGAACTCCTCCTGACATTCCTTCTCTTTCTCTGTGCTATCATTCTACCATTTGTCTCCTTGTCTGCTGCTTCTGGAGCCTGGGGTTTGGGGTTTATATGGATACAGGATAGGGGGCATGGCAGGCCAAAAGGCAACTTTTTGGGCACAAAAGCAGGAATACTTCTCACCTAGGCCCATGGGTATCCAAGCTTGAGGTTGGGGCCTTTGCTGGGGGACCATCCTCTTCTGTAAACCACCACCAAACTAAACTAGACCACAGGGGAAGAAATGGCAGATGCCAATGAGTAGCAAAGAAATGTTCACATAACACACATCAGGAAAGCAAGAGAGAAATGTGAAGAAAAAAAGGAGAAAAGGGAAGAGAGGTTTCTGGGAAAATCATGGGTACCTAATATTAGGGATGATCTCAACGACAGGGTGTAAATGTAATAGAGGTGGCCTTGAGAAGGGCGAGGTTGGGAAGATGTTGGGAGACCTGGCTAAGAAGCCTGTTAGAGGGTGATAATAGGTAAACAAACTTTTTGTCTAGATAATGGGAAGGGTGTAGGGAATATCCAGCATGGCTCTGATAGCTGTCAGGGGTCTGAAGAGCTGGGTATAGAGAAGGGAATGGCTAGGGAAGGTTGCAAGGATGTGGCAGGAGGGCTGCGGATATGCTGACCCAAATGTCCATGTAGGCCAGAGGCAGGACCATGTGTACTGCTGTGCAGGTGTAGCCCTGCACTAAACAGCAAGCTGAGCATGTTGGTGGGGGTTTGGAATCCAGTCTGGATGCCTCACACTAAGCTGTGGGCCCTATCTGAAGATGGCATCCCCTTGGAAGAAACAGGGAGGCTTTTTAAAATCCACATAGCACCACATGGGCTAGTATAGTTTTGACCAATAGCATTTTTTCTGGTCACTTTTTGGCCCCTTAGGCTCTGATACTGCTTCCATCTTCCCCTCCCATATTTGAAAACAGCTCTTGTTTACCCTCACCCATTCTGTAAAGCCTGTAGCCATGCTTTTTTTTTCTCTCTCTCTCTTTTTTTTTTTTTAATGAGAGGTGTTCTCACTCTCTCACTCAGGCTGGAGTGCAGTGGTACAATCATGGCTCACTGAAGGCTCAGCCTCCTGGGTTCAAGCAGTCCTCCTGCCTCTGCCTCCTAAGGAGCTGGATCTAAGTGTGCCACCATACCCAGATAATTTTTATTTTTATTCCAGATGGGGTCTCATTATGTTGCCCAGGCTGGTCTCAAGTTCCTGAGCTCAAGAGATCTTCCTGCCTTGGCTTCTCAAAGTGCTGGGATTACAGACATGAGCCACTGCATGCAACCTGATTTTCTCAGTCAGCTCTGATGGAGGTACTTGACATAAACTTAAGAAGGCCTTTGTGCTGTATCTCCATCTCAAGCTTTCCCATCAGTTACTGCCAAATACTCTCCTGCCTTAATATCCAGGGCTTGACTTCTTCATTAATTAGAATCTTCTCAATGTAAACTTGCACATTGCAGGGCTTAGTCACTCTCCTTTCTGAAGAAGCTCTGCATAACAAGCACCAACAGCTGGCTTACAGGCTTCATTGAGAAGGAATGGTGTTTGAAATCCGTCACATGTCTTGGGCTAAAACTTTCTTTTTTGAGTCTTGGACCCATTTGAGTATTCGTAAAGCTATGAACCATCTCTCCACAAAAGTACACATAATTACACATACACATCTTCAGTAGTTTCCAGATTCTGGAAAACTCTTTCATAGCACTCCCTAAGAAGTTAAGTCCCAGCTCTACAGACCATTTGAGGCAGTTGTAGACTTTGATATGTTGTATGTTATTAATTTTCCTTTTGTAGAACTCATAGTTTTGAATATAAACAAAAACTTGATGTCCTCAAATGTCTATGGCAACTAGAGACATTTGTGCTTACTGCCTCTAGGTGCAGAGTAGAGTATTTTGAGAATACTATGATTTCTAATCTGTCTCCTGGTCACCAACTGTATTCCCTGAATTCATTTTCTTAACTGGTTTATTATAAATGGCCTCCTTGCTTTTTATCCTCATTCTTACCCTCCTTCATCCCATGTTCCACTCTAGCTTCCAGAGTGATTTTTGTAAAATAAAATTCATGTTATTCCTCACTTAAAAACCATTCAAAGACTCTGTTGCTTATAAGATGTAGTTATATATTTAGGACCACTAATCCTTCATAAATCAGTGTGTAAAACTAATCTGTGTATAAAATCTGTTGTTGCTCCAACTGAGACTACTTGAGCTCTATCAGAGAGAATGTGGGCTGAAAGGGTCTTGGAATTCAGTGTAGATTGGGAAGAACTTGATGTGACAAGAACATCAAGCCAGGACAAGATCGTCATGTGTTTCCTAGAACTGCAGTACCACTGTCTCAGTAGTACAAGCAGTCTATGAGTAGCAAACAATTGTACTGAAAGAGCAACACGTTATTGATGGATGACAACATTTAGGTGCAAGAATTTATTGGGCAGGTGGGTGGTGGAAGCATGGTGAGGGGATGGAGAAGTGCAACAGTGAAGAAAGAGTCACTAAAGGGTGTGTTGATGAGGGGTTACTGATATGGGCAGCTGGACTCCTGTCTGCTGGGGCTCCAAAAAGAGGTCTGATTGGTGTTTGATTGATTACATTTAATTGGTGTACCTGAAAGTGACAGAGAGAATGGAATCAAGTTAGAAAACACTCTTCAGGCTAATATCCAGGAGAAC
>NW_012101454.1:3669194-3670448 GCF_000951045.1 Mandrillus leucophaeus
CAAGGACAAAAAACCAAACACTGCATGTTCTCACTAGGTGGAAACTGAACAATGAGAACACTTGGACACAGGAAGGGGAACATCACACACTGGAGCCTGTAGTGGGGTGGGCAAGGGGGGAGGGATAGCATTAGGAGATATACCTAATGTAAATGACGAGTAAATGGGTGCAGCACACCAACATGGCACATGTATACATATGTAACAAACCTGCACGTTGTGCACATGTACGCTAGAATTTAAAGTATATGTAAAATAAAGTGACAAAAAAAGAAATTAGAATGGAAAATGAATGAGAAACAGAGTATTGTGCTATATGCAGATTTAATCTCAGACTAATTTTAGTGGGCTGAAGGCAGAGGCTAGTGGTAAGGCTGTAAGCGTTGAGGAACAAGGAATAGTGGTTTTCCAGGAATTCCTCTTGATCCTACAGAAGGAGGCAAAGACATCTAGGAAGGCAGAGTCTTCCTCAGGCTCAAGGATTCCTCTCTTGGTCCTGACAACAGCAATTAGATCCAATGTCCTTGGGTGAGTCTTGACTCCTGCCAGGAGAGAAGTCTTTCTACAAGTATATGGGGCTCTCACTTGACCCTTGGCTGATGAAGGCAAGCTGATCAGGGGAGGCCAGATCTTCCTCCAACTATGTAACAGCTTCCTTCTAGCCCCTGTTGATGGAGTTGAAAAGGCCTAAAGAGGCTGGAAGTAGGTCTCTGCATTAGGGCGTATGTCCAGAATTAGCCCTGGAGTCAAGTTCCATGAAAAAACCCCAATTAGATTTTGATTAGAATTGCATTGTATTTATAGAATGGCTTGAAGAAAATACTAGGTGCTCAATAAATGCTGTCAGAATGAAAAAAAGTAATTTGAGGTACCTACTTCATGACGTTGTTGTGAAGATGAAATGAGTTGATACCTGCTATATGTATGATATAAACGTTTGCTATCATTTTTTAATTATTCAAGTTTGTATTCACAGTGACTAGTTAAGTACTTGGCAGTAAACATGCAATAAATAAAATATTGAATGATTGAATATAAAAAAAGAAAAGATTAATGAAATTGACTACTAGCCAGACAAAGAAAAGAGAATAATCAAATAGACACAAAAATGATAAAGGGGACATCACCACTGATTGCACAGAAAAACAAACTACCATCAGAGAATACTATAAATACTTCTGTGTAAATAAACTGGAAAATCTAGAAGAAATAGATGCATTCCTGGACACATGCACCCCCTCCAAGACTAAACCA
>NW_012101454.1:3673098-3679410 GCF_000951045.1 Mandrillus leucophaeus
TGGAGAAATAGGAATGCTTTTACACTGTTGGTGGTAAATTAGTTCAACTATTGTGGAAGACAGTGTGGTGATTCCTCAAGGATCTAGAACTAGAGATACCATTTGATCAGCAATCCCATTACTGGGATTATAACCCAAAGGATTATAAATCATTCTACTATAAAGACACATGCACACATACGTTTACTGCAGCACTGTTCACAATAGCAAAGACTTGGAACCAACCCAAATGCCCATCAATGATACACTGCAAACTCCACTTCCCAGGTTCACACCATTCTCCTTCCTCAGCCTCCCCAGTAGCTGGGACTACAGGCACCCATCACCATGTGTGGCTAATTTTTTGTATTTTTAGTAGAGATGGGGTTTCACCGTGTTAGCCAGGGTGGTCTCGATCTCCTGACCTCGTGATCTGCCTGCCTCAGCCTCCCAAAGTGCTGGGATTACAGGTGTGAGCTACTGCACCCAGCAAAGAGTTGGTTTTAAAAAATTAAATTATTAAATTGTTGTACTAACACATTGTCATTGCAGATATTTATGGGGTACAATTTGAGGCATCAATACATATATGTTATATAATGAACAAATCAGGATATTTAGCATATCTGTCACCTCATACATTTATCATTTCTTTGTGATGAGGACATCTAAAAGCCTCTTTTTTCACTTTTTTTGTACTATACAATGTCTTACTGTTAACTATCATCACCTTACTGTGCAATAGAACACCAGAACTTATTCTTCTTTTATAAGTGTAATTTTGTACCCATTGATCAAACTGTCTCCCCTCCTTCCAACGCTGGCTTTTTGAAAAGAAAATTGACAAATTCTTACCTAGACTAAGAAAAAAAGAGAAGATACAAATTAAATCAGAAGTGAAAATGGAGACATTATAAAACCGATATCACAAAGAATTATAAGATATTACTATGAACAGTCATATGAACAAATTGGACATCCTAGAAAAAAATGAATAAATTCCTAGACACACATAACCTACCAATACTGAATCAATAAGAAATAAAAAATCTTCAAAGACCAATGACAAGTAAGGAAATTGAATCACTACCAAAAATCTCTCATCATAGAGAAACCCAGAACCTGATGGCTTCATTGCTGAATCCTACCAAACCTTTAAAGAAGAACTAATACCAATCCTTCTCAAACTCTCCCAGGTAATTGAAGAGGAAGAAACACTTCCAAGCATTTTGTGTGAGGCTAGCATTACCTTGAATTTGAAGCCAGCAAAAACATTATAAAAAAAGAAAATTACAGTGCAGTAACATTAAAGAACATAGACACAAAAATCTTCAAGAAAATACTAGCAAACCAAATATAACACCACATTAAAATATGGTTCAACATACACAAGTCTATAAGTGTGACACATCATGTTAACAGAATGAAGGACAAAAACGATATGGTCGTCTCATTAAAGGCAGAAAAAAAATTGACAAAACTCAACATCTTGCATGATAAAAATTCCCAACACATCAGGTATAGAAATATACCTCAAAACAATAAAGGCCATATATGACAAGCCCACAACTAACTTTATGTTCGACAGTAACAATTAAAGACCTTTTCTCTAAGTTTTGGAATAAGACAAAGATGCCTACTCTTACCACTTCTATTAAACATAGTGTTGCCAGAGCAATCACACAAGATAAAGACATAAAAGGCATCCACATAAGGAAGGAAGTAGGTGATAGCTTTCCCTCTAAGATCAGGAGAAAGACAAAGATGCTCACTCGCATCACTTCTCTATATAATATAGTAATAGAGGTTTTTGCCAGAGCAATTAGGCAAGAGAAATAAGTAAAAGGCATACAAATAGGAAAGGAAGTAGCAAAATTGTTGAAGACATGATCTTATACATAGATAATCCTAAGAACTCTACCAAAACACTATTATAGAACTAATAACAAAAAACAATAATGTTTCAGGATATAAAAATCAACATATGGGCCGGGCACAGTGACTCACATCTGTAATCCCAGCACTCTGGGGGGCCAAGGTGGGTGGATCACGAGGTCAGGAGGTTGAGACCATCCTGGTTAACACGGTGAAACCCCGTCTCTATTAAAAATACAAAAAAATTAGCAGAGCATGGTGGCGGGTGCCTGTAGTCCCAGCTACTCGAGAGGCTGAGGCAGGAGAATGGCCTTAACCTGGGAGGCAGAGCTTGCAGTGAGCCGAGATTGTGCCACTGCACTCCAGCTTGTGTGACAGAGAGAAAAAAAAAAAGAAAAAAAAATCGACATACAAAGATCTTATGAACTAACAAACTGTCCAAAAAAGAAATCAAGAGAACAATCCCCCCCTACTTTTTTTTTTTTTTTTTTTTTTTGAGACAGAATCTCACTGTGTCACCCAGGCAGGGGTACAGTGGTGCTGTCTCACCTCACTGCAACCTCTACCTCCCCAGTTCAAGTGATTCTCCTTCCTCAGCCTCCCGAGGAGCTGGGACTACAGGCATGCGCCATCATGCCTGGATAATTTTTGTATTTTTAGTAGAGATGAAGTTTTGCCATGTTGGCCAGGTTGATCCAGAACTCCTGAGCTCAAGTGATCCACCTGCTTCAACCTTCCCGAGTACTGGGATTACAGGCATGAGCCACTGCACCTGGCCAAACAATCCCATTTATAATAGCTACAAAATAAAACGTGTACACTGAGCGCTATAAACTGTTCATACAAGAAACTGAAGATACAAATAAATGGAAAGATATTGTATGTTTATAGATTGAAAGAATAGTGTTAAAATATCCATACTACCCCAAATTTTCTATAAATGCAATACAATCTCAAAATTCTCATGTCGTTTTTTACAGAAATAGAAAAACAAGCCCTAAAATTCATATGGAACCACAAAATCCTGAATATCCAAGGCAATCATGAACAAAAAGGCCAGAGACATTACACTACCTGACTTCAAACTATATTATAAAGCTATAGTAATTAAAACAGCATGGTGCTGGCATAAAAACAAAACCAGCAACCAATGGACCAGAATAGAGCTCCCAGAGATGAATCTATGCGTTTATACTCAATTGATTTTTTTTTTTTTTTTTTGATGGAGTCTCACACTCTTGCCCAGGCTGGAGTGCAGTGGCGCGATCTCTGCTGACTGCAAGTTCTGCCTCCCGGGTTCACACCATTCTCCTGTCTCAGCCTCCTGAGTAGCTGAGACTACAGGTGCCCGCCACCAGCCCCGGCTAATTTTTTGTATTTTTAGTAGAGATGGGGTTTCACCGTGTTAGCCAGGATGGTCTTGATCTCCTGACCTTGTAATCTGCCACCTCGGCCACCCAAAGTGCTGGGATTACAGGCGTGAGCCGCCGCGCCCAGCCTCAATTGATTTTTGACAAAGGTGCCAAGAACACACAATGGGGAAAGAAGAGTCTCTTCAGTAGAGTGCCAAAAAAACTAGACAATCACAAAAACTATGCAGAAGAATAAAATTGGATTCTATCTCACTTCATAATAAAATCAACTCAAAATGGTTTAGGGACTTAAATGTAAGACCTACAACTATAAAAATATTAAAGGAAAACATAGGAGAAAAACTATATGACATTTGTGTGGGCAGTATTTTTTTGGATTTGACCCCAAAAGCTCAGGCAACAAAAGTGAGGAAAGACAATTGGGATTTTAATCAAAGTAACAGCTTTCGTACAGCAAATAAGTCAACAGAGTGAAGAGATAATCTACAGATTAGGAGAAAATATTGTAAGCAACACAGCTAGTAAGGGGTTAACATGCAAAAATATAAGGAACTCAAACTCAATAGCAAAAAACAAATAACCTGATTTTAAAATGGGCAAAGGACCAGAATAGACATTTCTCAAATGAAGACATACAAATGGCCAACCAGTATATGAAAAACATGCTCAACATCAGTAATCATTAGGGAAATGCAAATTAAAACCACAATGAAATTTTACTTCACGTGTCTCAGAATGGTGTGGCAGCTGTCTTTTTTTCCATGAAAAATATGAATAACAAATGTTGGTTAGAATGTGGAGAAAAGAAAACCCTTGCACACTGTTGATGGGAATATAAATTAGCACAGCCATTATGGAAAATAATATGTAATTTCCTGAAAACACCAAAAATAAAACTACTGTATGATCCAGCAATCCCACTTCTGGGTAAATATTCTAAGAGCTTGAAATTACTATGTGTCAAGGGTATTTGCACTCCCCTGTTCATTGCAGTGTTATTTATAATAGCCAAGTTATAGAGTCAATCTAAGTGTCCACCAACAGATGAATGGATAAAGAAAATATAGATTTACCCAATGGAATACTATTCAAGCCTTAAGAAATAAGGAAATTCTGCCATTTTCAATGACGTGGATGAACTTTGAGAACATTATATTAATTGAAATAAGCCAGGAAGAGAAAGACAAAAACCACATGTTCTCGCTTCCATGTGAAATATCTAAAACAATGTAATTCTTAGAAGCAGAGCATAGAATGGTGGTTTCCAGAGTCTGAAGGGTGGGGTAAATGGGGAGATGTTTGTAAAAGGGTAGAAAGTTGCAGTTAGATGGTAGGCAATAAATATTTAAGATGGATATGTTAATTAGCTTGATTCAACCATTCCATACTGTATGTGCATGTGTATATATGTGTATATATATCATAACATCACGTGTACTTCATAATTATAGATGATTATACTCAGAAAATAAAATTTAAAAATGCAAGCAAGTAATTTTCACTGTGGTATGAAATTTGGATTTTATTCTAAAAGCAAAGGAGAACCATTAAATGGTTTTTAAGCACAGGAATCAGCTAATATAATTTACCTACTAAATAGATCACTCTGGGTACACTTTCTTTTAGATACTAAAGAAAGCATTGTTCATAGATACCGAACCATATACCACAGACTTGCAAAAGTAAGTCCGTATCATTGAAATCTTCACAGATAAGAGAAATTTTTAAATGTGGCAAGTCAAAATAATTATCCTGCCACCTTCGTATTTTCCCATATGTAAATTTCTATTGCAAATTTTTATAATCTTCAACAAGTAATATTTCAGCTAAATATAGAAATATATATTTTTAAGTTTCTGGCAAAAAACCTAACGACAGTTCACAAGGTAAAAGATAAACAATTTCCTAATGATAAACTTGTTGTAAGTGTAAAAACAGACAAGGTCATTTTTACTGTGTGTCATCACCATGGCCCCAGCAGGCTCCACCAGATGAGAACTAAACAGAAGGATGATAGCCTGACTCAAACTTCCCTTCCTGAAAAAGAAGAACCTCCATACTGTTCCTGAAGCCAGAGAGACCCTCCTGATCCTTCATGTCTAACATCATCTGTATAACGTTCTGCACTGTGACCATCTCAGTGGATGCCTTTCTTGACTTCTTACTCATTAGCATTTAGTTGGGCTTAGACATTTCTACTACAACAATGCCTGGATCACATGGCATTGACTAAGATTTTAGAATCGAAATCATTCTTCCAGAAAAACTGAATACAAATGAACTTCAAATATATTTTCTCTACATTTATGTAAAAATGTTTACCTAATTTCAGGTATCTGTTTTGGTGGCATGCTGAAAGCAGCAGTATGAGGAAGGGGAGGAATCAGTTAGCTCTGCTGGCTGTGTGATATTGGTCATGTTTAACTTCTCTGACTCCAGTTTTGACATTTATAGTGTGGGAATAGTAATACCTGCCATACAGGGAGGTTGGAAGTTAAGAGGGAGTGCATTCACAGTGTGTGGCACATAATAGATGGTGAACTAATAATATCTCTTATTGCTATTTTATTTGCCAACTCTACCTCTCAGTGGAGTTAATAATATCTTTCTAATAATATATGAATAAGTTATTCCTCTGCATTCTTCTTTGATATATTTGTTCTATCATCTACTTGGTTATACCTCTTTTCCACAAAATACTCTACCCACAAAATAAGTCATCCTTCCACAAGGGAGATGTCAGAACTCTAGTTCTAAGCTTCCCTTATAGGTAGGGTACATTTGATTGGTCTACTGGTAAGTGGGTCTCTTATTTTCGCTGGTACAGGTGACAGGAGCAGCAGTGGTAGTCATCTTCCACAGTTCACATGTGAAGTTACGTTTCTGAGGCAGCAGTAGCCCTGGTGGCAGCATTGCTAGTGATTGTAGTGAAGTCAAGTTACTGCTGACAGGGAAATTTGATGGTGCTGTTTGGTGCTTCATTCCTTAGCTTTGAAAATCCTTTACCTAATATCCCATATTAAGCCCAAGCCTTTTTTCTTTATCTATCCAGAGTAGACTCCATGTTCTTTTTAGTTTTGCTTTT
>NW_012101454.1:3681200-3713403 GCF_000951045.1 Mandrillus leucophaeus
TTCATAGATACCGAACCATATACCACAGACTTGCAAAAGTAAGTCCGTATCATTGAAATCTTCACAGATAAGAGAAATTTTTAAATGTGGCAAGTCAAAATAATTATCCTGCCACCTTCGTATTTTCCCATATGTAAATTTCTATTGCAAATTTTTATAATCTTCAACAAGTAATATTTCAGCTAAATATAGAAATATATATTTTTAAGTTTCTGGCAAAAAACCTAACGACAGTTCACAAGGTAAAAGATAAACAATTTCCTAATGATAAACTTGTTGTAAGTGTAAAAACAGACAAGGTCATTTTTACTGTGTGTCATCACCATGGCCCCAGCAGGCTCCACCAGATGAGAACTAAACAGAAGGATGATAGCCTGACTCAAACTTCCCTTCCTGAAAAAGAAGAACCTCCATACTGTTCCTGAAGCCAGAGAGACCCTCCTGATCCTTCATGTCTAACATCATCTGTATAACGTTCTGCACTGTGACCATCTCAGTGGATGCCTTTCTTGACTTCTTACTCATTAGCATTTAGTTGGGCTTAGACATTTCTACTACAACAATGCCTGGATCACATGGCATTGACTAAGATTTTAGAATCGAAATCATTCTTCCAGAAAAACTGAATACAAATGAACTTCAAATATATTTTCTCTACATTTATGTAAAAATGTTTACCTAATTTCAGGTATCTGTTTTGGTGGCATGCTGAAAGCAGCAGTATGAGGAAGGGGAGGAATCAGTTAGCTCTGCTGGCTGTGTGATATTGGTCATGTTTAACTTCTCTGACTCCAGTTTTGACATTTATAGTGTGGGAATAGTAATACCTGCCATACAGGGAGGTTGGAAGTTAAGAGGGAGTGCATTCACAGTGTGTGGCACATAATAGATGGTGAACTAATAATATCTCTTATTGCTATTTTATTTGCCAACTCTACCTCTCAGTGGAGTTAATAATATCTTTCTAATAATATATGAATAAGTTATTCCTCTGCATTCTTCTTTGATATATTTGTTCTATCATCTACTTGGTTATACCTCTCTTCCACAAAATACTCTACCCACAAAATAAGTCATCCTTCCACAAGGGAGATGTCAGAACTCTAGTTCTAAGCTTCCCTTATAGGTAGGGTACATTTGATTGGTCTACTGGTAAGTGGGTCTCTTATTTTCGCTGGTACAGGTGACAGGAGCAGCAGTGGTAGTCATCTTCCACAGTTCACATGTGAAGTTATGTTTCTGAGGCAGCAGTAGCCCTGGTGGCAGCATTGCTAGTGATTGTAGTGAAGTCAAGTTACTGCTGACAGGGAAATTTGATGGTGCTGTTTGGTGCTTCATTCCTTAGCTTTGAAAATCCTTTACCTAATATCCCATATTAAGCCCAAGCCTTTTTTCTTTATCTATCCAGAGTAGACTCCATGTTCTTTTTAGTTTTGCTTTTAAATAAACTTTTTAGTTGGAATAATTTTAGATTTACAGAGAAGTTTCAAAGCCAATTGGAAAGTTAGGGAACAGTCCACAAAATCACTCTCACTTCTGACACCAAACACAGATTTCTGGGTTCCCAAGATCACTCTCACTTCTAACACCAGTTGCAGGTTCAGAGTTCACCAATTCTACCATTAGGTTTAATTGCTGATTAGAAGGACTTGTAGAACTCACTGTAATCTATCATGCTCAGAGCCACAGTTTGCTACAGCAAAAGGATACAGACCAAAATCAAGCAAGGGAAGAGATGTCCAATGCAGAGTCCAGGAAAGTTTCAAGCACTGATCTTCCAGTTGTCCTTTCCCTGTGGAGTCCTGGCCTTTGTTTGCTTCTCCTGACAATTACGTCTGATAGTACACATGGAATAGGGCCCACCAGAGAAACTCACCTGAGCCTAGAGTCCAGAATTTATATGGGGCTCAGTCACGTGGACATGGTTGACCATCCACATGGCTGACCTCTGTCTCACTCAACTCAGGACTCCAGTCACACTGTTAGATTATCTGGTGTGATCCAAGGACCCCAGGTTAAAAAAGAAAAAGAAGAAGACATCTTTATGAGGCAGGACATTCTAAGAGCTTGAAGATTACCTCCCAGGAGCTGAGGGCATAGGCCAGACCTCCCTTTAGGCAAGGTTAAATTCTTTCCAATACACAAATAAATCATTTCTTTTCAACTTTAAGTTGTGGGGTACATGTACAGGAAGTGCAGGTTTGTTACTTAGGTAAACATGTACCATGTTATGTGTTCTCATTGTTCGGCTCCCACTTATCAGGGAGAGCCTGCAGTGTCTGGTTTTCCATTCCTGTATTAGTTTGCTGATAATAATGGCTTTCAGCTCCATCCATGTCCCTGCAAAGGACATGATCTCATTTCTTTATATGGCAAGATAGTATTCCATGGTGGTGATACACAAATCTTAACACAAATTTAAATACCTGTATACGTTTCACATCAGTACTAACACAAGATCCTTTGGTCCCAATAGCTGTCATTTAATTATCTGATATATTCTAAGCCATGAGACTTATCTCCAGTCACCGCAGCAATATTTTAAGCTAGCTGTTCTGGCATTTTATGATTGAGGAAACTGGAGCTCAAAGGTGGAACAAACATGTCTGAAGTCAGATTTCAGAGCCAGCCCTAACTCCAAAACCTGTCCTCTTCTGCAAAATGGCTGGTTTTACTTTGTGACTGATGCATTTGCCTTGGATTCTATAAAGTATAGACAAGACTGATGACTATTGCCTAATTCATTAAATTGTGATTAAACATATTTTTTAGTCTAAAAATGTATATTAGTCATATCATTATGAGCACTTTTAAAAGAAAAAATGCCTATTTGACATATTAATATAAACAGCATTAGTATATTGCACAGTTTCGTCCTTAAAATTTTTGCTTTAACTTTTCTTAGGCTTATTTGAATCTCGTTTCTTTCTCCCTTCATGGACTTCAGCCAAGTGCTCACTGTTAGTTCTAAAGTGTTTTATTGTCATCTCTTGTCAATAAATAAATCTGGTTTTCCACGTCCTTAGTGAAAGCCAACAAAATTCCAACGTGTTGTTTGGGATCTGCATAAGTTCAGAGTTCCTTTGTAATTCTCATTTTGTTTTAGATTAAAAAAAAAAAAAAAGATGGACCCCCTCAACATTGAGGCACCCCCTTTTCTGGTGCCTCAAGGCCAGGAATGTAACGCAAGTCCTTTAGTCAAAGGTGTAACAGACTATTGCTGCTGAGAAAATGAAGCTACAAGAGTGGTATTCTAAGTACTAGGTGGGCTATAGTAATTAGTAAGTGCTAAGCATTGAGCACCACAGGGAGCTGCTAATGGGATGAAACTAATACCACGTCAGATAACAAGAACTATATGTCCCAACATTTAAAATCAATTTAAATACATCTAAGCCAGAGAGGCTGTCAGAAAATCTGTATGTGCACATTTCTAAGGAGATAACAATTAAATTAACTGCCACCCACTGCATCTTAAGTTGAGAAAACTGAAGCATGATGTTACGTAGCAATATTAATAGTAGCAACAACAGCTACTACTTATTAAGAGGTTTCTAGGTGGCAGGTGGTGTATTAAACACAAACACATTATATCATTTACTCCTTAGGTTAACCGTCAGAGAGGCATAATTATAGCCAACCTCTTCAATTGAAGACTGAAGTTTATAGAAATGAAGACACTTGGCCAAGGGTACAACAATTGCTAAATGATGGAACCAGGATTTGAGTCAATGAAGTCTATGTCTAAACTCATATCTTTTACCACTAGGTACTATTTCCAATTATAGACCCATAGTCAATAATGGAAACATGACAAGAATCTATCATTCCGTGGTTACAATCTGATAGAAACCAAAATGTCTCATTGTTAATTGTCCTGATATTGCACTGGGAACAACCATGTTGTCAGGAAAGAGAAAGAAAAAGTTAGGGTAACTAGTAATCTCTACAGAAGCCTTCTTATGATAGACAAATGGAGAGAAAATACATTTTCCTGGCTCTTCAGTCAAACTTCCATCTTCTGCCAATCCTGTGCCCTCAGGAATATTAACAAGTATTTGTACTAACAGATCTTGAAGTTTCCTAAGCAAATAAATGCTCTCAGATTCATATCCCTTCTTATTCTCTGCATTTGAGAACCTCAGATTAATTCTGATTTAGACTCAGCAGTTGTTACCAAGGCTGGGAATAAAAAGTGAGGTTGACAAAGAAAAATTTACCAGTAAAGATATCTTCCTATATAATCCTATCCTCAGCCTCCCTAAGTACAGACCAGAGAGAATATATTCCCAGGCCAAAAATCTGAGAGGCTTACTCTAGAGAAATTAAATGAATAATCTAGGAAATAGAAAGTTTTATAGTTTATGTGTTAATACTGCCATATGGTAGTTTTCTACATATTGACACTTTGGGAGCCACAAACTTAACAATGGGCTTCCCATGAATGGCTATATTAATATCAGAAAAAATAGCATCACCACTTCTATTCAACATAGTACTGGAAGTCCTGGCCACAGCAGTTACAAAGAAGAAAGAAATAAAAGGCATACAAACCAGAAAGGAAGAATCTAAATTGTTCCTGTTTTCAAATGCCATGATCTTATATAATCATGCACCACATAATTATGTTTGTCAATGACAGATTGCATATACAATGGTGGCCCCAGAAGGCCATAATGAAATACCTTATTTTTACTCTACAAACTAGTTTTGTATAAGTACACTCTATGATGTTTACACAATGCCAAAATTCACTTACTCGTGCATTTCTCAGAATGCATTCTACCTTTAAGTGACACATAATTGTACATAGAAAACCATAAAGATTCCACCAAAAAAAAACCATTAGAACTGCTAAACAAATTCAGTAAAATTGCAGGATACAAAAATCAATGTACAGAAATAAGTAGTGTTTCTGTATACTAACAATGAACAATCTGAAAAAGAAATGAAGAGAACAATCAGTTTACAATAGCTACAAAAATAAAATAAAATACTTAGGAATAACTTTAACCAAAGAAGGGAAAGATCTGTATACTAAAACTATAAAACACTGATGGCAGAAATCGAAAACACAGATAAATGGAAAAATATCCAGTGTTCATGGATTGGAAGAATATTGTAAAATGTCCATATGACCCAAAGTAATCTATAGATTTAATACAATCGCTATCAAAATTCCATTGACATTTTTTCACAGAAATAAGCCCTGAAAAACCCCAAGTAGCCAAAGCAACCCTGAGCAAAAAGAGCAAAACTAGAGGCTTCATACTACTGATCTCAAAATCTACTACAAAGACAGCATGATCCTAACATAAAAACAGACAAATAGACCATGTAGAGCACAGAATGCAGAGCACAGAAATAAACCTCATGCATTTATAGTTAACAGATCTTTGACAAAGGTATCAAGAATGCACAGTAAAGAGGACAGCCTCTTCGTTAACAGATCTTTGACAAAGGTATCAAGAATGCACAGTAAAGAGGACAGCCTCTTCAACAAATGGTGTTGAAAAAATTGCATATCCACATATAGAAGAATGAAATTAGACACTTATCTCACATAATATGTAAAATTCAACTGAAAATGGATTAAAGACTTAAATGTAAGGCCTGAACTGTACACTACTAAAAACAAACAAATAAACAAAATGGAAAAAAACCTCTTGGTATTGGTCTGGAAAATGACTAGATATGACCCAAACCACAAACAAAAGCAAAAATAGACAAATGGGATTGTATCAAATTAAAAAGCTCCTACACAGCAAAGAAAACAGAGTAATGAGACAATCTATCAGCGAAGAAAACAGAGTAATGAGACAATCTATGGAATGGGAGAAAATATTGGCAAACTATACATCTGACAAGGGTTTAATATCCAAAATATACAAGGAACTAAAACAATTCAATAGTAATAAAACAACTTAAAGAAAGAGCAAAAGACTTGAATAGACATTTAAGCCAAATAAAACATAGAAATGGTCACATTTTTTATATAAAAATGCTCAATATCACTAATCAGGGAAATGCAAATTATAACCATAATGAGATATCACCTCATATCTGTTAGAATAACTATTATCAAAAAGAAAAGATAGCAAGTGTTGGCAAGGATGTGGAGAAAAAGGAACCCTTGTACACTATTGGTAGCAGTTAGTACAGCCATTATGGAAAACAGTATGGGGTTTCCTCAAGAAGTTAAAAATAAAACAATCATATGATCCAGCAAGAGTATATGTCCAAAGGAAACAAATTCAGTTTATTGAAGAGATATCTGCATGCCACATTCATTGTGGCATTATTTACAATAGCTAAGATATGGAATCAACCAAAGTATGTATTGATAGATGGATGAATAAAGAATATGTGATATAGATATATACAATGGAATACTATTCAGCCTTGAAAAAGGAAATTCTGCCATTTGCAACAACATGGATGAACCTGGAGGACATTATGTTAAGTGACATTAACCAGATACAGAAGGTTGAATACTGCTGCATCATCTCACTTAGATGTGGAGTCTAAAAAAGCTGAACTCATAGAAGTAGAGAGTAGAATATTGCTTACCAGGGGCTTGGGTGGGGATGGGAGGGCATTAGGGAAATGTTGATAAAAGGATACAAAGCTTCAGTTTAGCTAAAAGGAATAAGTTCAACAGATCTATCATGGAGAACTATCATGGTGAATACAGTTAACAATAATGTATTATATACTTGAAAATTGCTAAGAGTAGATTTAAGTGTTCTCATCACAAAATGTAAGTAATGCATAATTAGCTTGACTAACATTGATACATTGATTCTACAATGTATATATATGAAAACATGTTGTACACCATAAATATATACAATTTTTGCCAATAAAAATGAATTTAAAAAGTAGTTGCATCATAAGTACAGTTTACGAAGATGATTTAACAATGATGAATTATATGCATACAATGACAATGCAGCTAATTGTATAAAGAGACTACTATTAGATATGCAAGAATATGTTGATGAAAGTACAATATTTTAATGTTTTTTTCAGAGGGCTTACCTCTAGAACTTTAAAAACTATAAAAATCAAAACTTTAGGTATAAAAATCAAAGGGTATTAATGTGAGTGAATACAAAATAAATATATACAAGTTCAAACATCTTCTCGAGTAATATAAGAGATAGAAAATCTGTTATTAATAGCAATAAAGCTGTAAAACATTTAGATATGAATCAACAAAAAATATATAGGGTCAACATGAAGAAATTACTTATTGAAAGACAAATAAGAGAAATTTAACATTATTAAGTGGAAAACAAATGATAAAAATTCAATTCTTTCAAGTTTGATATATAATTCAATTTTAATATTCCAATGCTTTTTTGGGAGGAATATTGGATAAAATTATCTTAAATGTTAATACAAGACTATATGAACAGTCACAACTTATCAAAAATAAAAGCTGTGAGGGGGAAATTTATTAAATAAAGCCACACAATTGAAATAGCATATTAGCCAGAGAAATACATTTAGGTCAGTGAGACAAAATAGAGGCTATCATAATACATTTCACAGTAATTAGAAAATTAATATATGACATATAGTATTTCAATTTAGTATGAAAAGGATAGTTTAATAAACTTTATTGATAGCAATGGTTATCTACTTGAAAAAATTAAGTTGGATGACTTATTTCAAACTATATATTTCACAGATGAGAAACTAAGGCATGAGCGATTGAAAATAATTGCTTTCAGCCACATGGCTGGTACAGGTGAAGCCAGTGCTTGAGGCTCCTGTGCGTCCCACTTCCTGTCTCCTTGGAGTGGCCTGAGTGTGCCCAATGCACTTACATGAGGAATTACGCTTTAGGAGAGTCCCATGAAAAAAACAATGGCAGATGGGTTTCCACCTTTATCCTGATGGGTTCTAATAAGCGTTCACTATGGCCCGTGAGCCAAATCTGGCCCACTGCCTGTTTTTACAAATAAAGTTTTATTGGAACACGTGTGTGTGCATGCACACACACACACAGTTTAAATAAAGACATTTAAAAATAAACTTACTGAAACATAATAATATAAATCTGAAAAAATTTCAGAGACTATAATCTTAAAATAGGAACCAGGTAGTTTTTAAAATTTTAAATGTTTGTATTTTGACTATTTTTTAAGAGATGGGGTCTCACTGTGTTGCCCAGGCTGGAATGCAGTGGCTATGCATAGGTACAGTGATTGTGCACTACAATCTCAAACTCCTGGCCTCAAACGATCGTTCTGCCTTAGCCTCTTGAATAGCTGGGTGGTACTACAAGTGCATGCCACTGGGCCTGACTACCAATATACCCAAAAGGAAGAAATGGAAATACTTGACTGTAGAAAAATTTAATATTTTTTGTGTGGTAAGAAACACCACAACCACAGTCAAATGCCAATCGTGAAAAAATATTTGTAATATATCTGACGGAAAAAGAGGTTAGTAGACTAATTTACAAAAAGCCACTGTAAATCAATATGAGAAAGATAACCCAATGGAGAAGTGAACAAGTGCTATGAAAAAGCAGTTAATCAGAAGAGAAAACCTAGAAGTTAATAAACATGAGATGTGTCACCTCGCTAAAAAGCAGGAAAATACAAATTAAATATAGATGTATCACTTCTTGTTCATCATATTGGCAAAAATTAACAAGAGTGAGAACCTAGTTCTGGCATGATTTCTTTATTCATGCATTCTTCTATTTAACACATATTTATTAAGTGCCTTACATGAGCCAGGCATGATTCTAGGTGTTGAGGATACAGCAGTGACCGAGAGACAAAAACCTCTGTCCTCATGGAGCTTGTAGTTAACTGGGGAAAGTGGAGAAGAAGGTACTCATATTGCTAATGAAAATAGGAAGTGCTACAGTCTTTTGGAAAGGAACTTAATATTTATTAAAATAAAAAACACATAACCAGCTTGAACTGTAACAGTAGACTTGAAGAGATTTCCATCATGTATGGCTGAGTGACAAAAAACAAGACTCTGGAACGTATTTGATTATCACATGAAAAAAAAAAAGGAGGCCAGGCACGGTGGCTCATGCCTGTAATCCCAGCACTTTGGGAGGCTGAGGCGGGCGGATCACAAGGTCAGGAGATCAAGACCATCCTGGCTAACATGGTGAAACTCCATCTCTACTAAAAAATACAAAAAATTAGCCGGGAGTGGTGGCAGGCGCCTGTAGTCCCAGCTACTTGGGAGGCTGAGGCAGGAGAATGTCCTGAACCCAGGAGGTGGAGCTTGCAGTGAGCCGAGATCGCACCACTGCACTCCAGCCTGGGCAACAGAGGGAGACTCAGTCTCAAAAAAAAAAAAAAAAAAAAAAAAGCAATGACAATCTCCCTCACCACCAAAGTATAGGTCTACATTTATATACATCATTGATGTTAAAACCACCATCTAAGGTGTGAAAACACACACATGAAACTGTTTACATTGATCAATTGAGAAGTGGAATGGGGAAGCAAAAATCTCAAGACGACTGAGCATCTACTCTAGAATTTCATATGTGATATCCAATTTATCTAAAACCTTCCATATCTGATTTTTTTTTTTTTTTACTTTCAAGTTTTAAATTCTTTCTTTTTGCATTTTAGTCATTGCTGGTAGATGACAACTTTTTTTAAAGAAGTTTCTTTACTGATCTATAATAGTTGTACACATTTTAGGGGTAAAGGTGATTATTTTGATACTTGCATACAATACATAATGATCAAATCAGAGTAATTGAGGTATCCATCACCTCAGCTCAAATATCTTTTTATGTTGGGAGCATTACAATCATTCTCTTTTAGCTATTTGGAAGTATACAGTACATTTTTCTTAACCATAATTTAAATATCTGAGGTTCTTTAGCAAAGGGAATTGACGTTAATAGTTAAGCATCTGAAGTAGTAACTCTACTGGTTATTATCTTTTTTCTTTTTACTTGAACGTTTTTTGAAACATTTTAATAAAAGTCATAAGCATTGATTATGTATGTTCCATATCATAAAAGTATACAATAAGATGAAGATAATATGTCAGAAATGTAGAGGAATGTTGGGCAGTTTGGGGGTAACATAAGGACTTAAATTTCCATCTTTCATAGTTACGAGTCAGTAGACAATGCCCAAAGGTGTTAATTCAAAATATAGAGTTTAATCTAACTTATTGCTGTGTAACCATCAGAAAATACAAAACTAGAAATAGTTAAAAGAAGATATCCCTGACATAGAACTGACATTTGGGTGGGCAGAATTGGTATTTATCTTCTATTGTAGATTGCTTTGTACTATTATATTTTTTAATCAGAAAAAAAAAAAACAAATTGAAAATGTAACCAGTTACCAGCCAGATAACCTCGAGCAAGTTACTGCTCAATGTCCCAACCCCCCGCCTGTAAATGGGAAAATAGCAGCCATTTCATAGAGCTGATGTGAGAATGTATGTGAATTGTTGACCACAATGCTTATGATACAGTAAATACTCAATACATTGGGGCCACTAATTTGATTATAATTTAAAAGCTGTAAGTTTGGTTTCCGTTTTTAGAGTCCCAGTGTTTTCCCCTTGTCCTTTACTCTCAAGCAATTAAGAGCTCTATTTGAGGGGGGTTTTATCACCAAAAACAGAGGACTAGGTATATGTGAAAATGTTAATCATGAATGTGTGGATTTCTGAAAGGCACATGGTAGTCCTCACATGCTATTTGGAGACCCGCTCTATCTGCTTCTGGCAATATGAGGATTCTTGTCCACTATAAGAAACTCAGAGGATATGTGGCATATGTGATTTATGATATATGGTCAAAAAAGGATTGATTTGGAAAAATGTCTACTATATGTCATATGAAAAAATTTTAGGACAATATGTGTAGTCTGGATTTTTAAATTAAAATAGAAATATAAGGACCTTTATATGTGTATATACCTATTTCCTACAAACATAGAAAGATGAATTAAAATCGAAAGAGTTAATTTTGTTGTTGTTGTTGTTGTTTTTGTTGCGACTGAGTCTCGCACTGTCACCCAGGCTGGAGTGTAGTGGTGTGATCTAGGCTCACTGCAAGCTCCGCCTCCCGGGTTCACACCATTCTCCCGCCTCAGCCTCCCGAGCAGCTGGGACCACAGGTGTCCACCACCACGCCCAGCTAATTTTCTGCATTTTTAGTAGAGACGGGCTTTCACCCTGTTAGCCAGGATGGTCTCAATCTCCTGACCTCACAATGCGTCCGCCTCGGCCTCCCAAACTGCTGGGAACACAGGCACAAGCCACCGCACCTGGCCAAAAGAGTTAATTTTATATCACATACTTTCATATAGCTATATTATTATAAGAAGTGTATAGTAGTTTTATTATTAGAAAGCAGTGGCCCACAGCACTCTTTTGAAAGGAAACATAGGTAAGTGGCCAGGTTTGGTTATGTATATTCAAGGAGGAAATGTGGGTCAGTGGCTCATAGATAAGGAACTCAGAAGTTTACTCAGAGTTCTTTATTTCCCATGAAACACAGTATTGGTACCAGTTCAGTGCCAATAAAAGTTAATTTGTGAAGAAGAACTATTACTCATTTCAAAACTAAAATTATTTTCAAGATGAAGTCTGTTGCTTCTGTTCTTACCATTGGTAATTTACCTTAGTGTACCAAGCTATGCAAAGACATTTCCTACTGGAACAATTAGCATGCATGTTGCCCAGGAAAGGTCAGTGGAAACACTGGTCATCATTTGAAACGTTACTGTAGGAACCAGTAAGAATACTCTTGCCTGAATTATGCAAAACTTTTTCTAGACTTCAGAGGGCTTTTATAGCTCTGTTTCTATAGAATCCCCAGTGTTTCTAAGTTGATGAAGTCATCCAAAGTCTGGAGGCTGAGACCATAGACACACCTTTGCTACCTTTGCAAATAAAAGGGTCTTGGCAGGGAGTCATGGGGGAGGCATGTTAAAATCTAAGAGGGCCATGACAGAGAAATAATCTGCCACTGTCTCCGGGCTGCACTTATTTTCTCCATGCATAACCCAGGGTTTCCTCTTTCGGCCAACAAGGATGCCAAATGGGAATGCCACATTGAATTTGGTGGTCTTTGGAAGGTAGATGGAAGTGGAAAATTAAGGTAACGAGAGGGGAGAAGACCCTGGAGAAGAGTAATTGGGAGATCACCTACCTTTCTAAGAGTGGAAAGTAGATGCACCATTTAAAAACTCCAGGATATAACCGAGGATTTACAATTGCTGTCATTATGGTGTCCCTTGGGGGATCTCTTTACCATAATAACTAGCAAGATTTAAAAAGTATTAGTAAGGTGTTTAGACATTCCGCAATGTATACATATATCAAAATATCATATTCTATGCTATAAACATAGAATTATGTTAATTATAATATAAAAATAAATAAATTGAGGAATAGACATGCAATGAAATACTATCGAGCAATAAAAATGAACAACCATCATTCTAAGTGAAGTAACTCAGGAATGGGAAACCAAATGTCTTATATTGTCACATAAAGGTGGGAGGTAAGCTATAAGAATGCAAAGGCATAAGAATATAATGGACATTGGGGACTTCTTGGGGAAGACTGGGAGAAGGTGAAGGATAAAAGACTAAATATCAGGTAAAATGTACACTGCTCGGGTGACGGGTGCACTACGAGCTCAGAAATTACAACTAGAGAACTTATCTATGTAAGCAAAAACCACCTGTACCCCAAAAACTACTGAAATAAAAATGAAAATTAAAAAGATAAATAAATCACAGGCACATGAGACATGGATGAATTTAAAATGCTGATTTTAATATAAAATTATTACAATTTAAAAATAATTATTACAAAGTTGTAATAATTTTGTTTTTCTCTATACTTTTCCCATCTAAGCAGGAACTGCTAAACACTGTAGCTTAGCTTTCCAGGTGTTTAATCTTTACGTAAATGAAATGATTCTTTCCATAATTCAGATTAAGAATAATCTCACTGAAAACCTGGAAAGCCTAGTTACAGTGTATAGCAGCTCATATTTAGGTGGGAAAAGTATAGAGAAAAGCAAGAAAATTATTACCACAAAAGTCCAATATCAGTTATCGATGGTGGGGAGGGGAAGGTTGTTTTGAGGGTCAAGGAGTAGATGTGGGGGTGGGTAGGGAAGTTACCAGTAAAATAAATGGATGAAGTTTGTTTTTTCAAGAATGAAGGGGCATCATTTGTGCAATCAAAATACACATTAAAACGATAAGACACTACTGACAAAAAATACCATAGTTCTTACATTGCCTTCTTCTAAAAGGCTATAATTTTAAGCAGCAGTGGTTCTACTTGCTGAATATTGCTCTCAAGATACTCATTCTTTGGTGAAATTTGGAGTACTTTCAGATCCTTTCATGAAAGTTGTGCCAAAATGATGAATCACGTGGTTTAGCTGCAAGAAGGCAAACATTCTTGTGGAAATCTTCATTTTTGGTCAACAATCTAAAGTTTTTTTTAAAGCTTTTTATTGTGGGATAATTGTAGATTCACATACAGTTATAGAAAGTACTACAGAAAGATCACATGTACCCTTTACCCTATGTCCCCCAATTTTAACATCTTGCAAAACTACAGAACACTTTAAACCATGATATTGATACTGACAATTCATACATAATTCTCTGTAGATTCATACAGGGTATACATATTAATAGTCCATTCCTTTTCATTGCTCTTTTTCCATGGTATAGATGTACCACAGTATAATTCATGCCTTAAGGGACATCTGGGTTGTTTCCTGTTTAAGCTTTTATGAATAAGACTGCTATAAACATTTATGTAGCAGTTTCTATGTGAATATGAGTTTTCATTTTCTAGGATTAATGCCCAGGGGTGGAATTGCTGGATCATATGGTAGTTTCTTAATTGTTAAGAAACTATTAAACTTCTAGAATGACTGACCCATTTTACATTTTTAACTAGCAGGGTATGCGTACTCCACTTTCTCCACAGCCTTGCCAGCATTTGATATTGTCACTCTTTTTTATCTGAGTCATTCTGGTGGTATGTAGTAATAGCTATTGTGGATTTGATTTGCCTTCCCCTAATGGTAATGATGATGAACATCTTTTCATATACTCATTTATCATCTGGACATCCTCTTGAATGAAATATTTGTTCCTGTCTTTTGCCTACTTTCTAATTAGGTTATTTTATTTTACTTAGTTTGAAAGTGTTTTATATATTCTGGATACCAGTCCTTTGATAGACATGTAGTTTGTGAATATTTTATTGTAGTCCATAGCTTGCCTTTTATTGTCTTCACAGGATATTTCACAAAGAAAAAAGCTTAATTTCGATGAGGTATAACTTACTTATTTTTCCTTTCATGGGTTGTGTTTTCAGTGTCAAGTCTAAGAACTTTTAACCTAACTCTACATCCCAAAGATTTCCTATTTTTCCCCCTAAGTGTTTTATAACTTTACACTTTACATTTGAATCCATGATTTATTTTGAGTTAAATTTTTTTTTATAAGGTGTGAAACTTAGTTCAAGATATATTTTTTTCTTTTTCTGTTCAGTTACTCTAGTGCCATTTTTTAAAAATTGCTCTTTTTCATTGAATTGCTTTCATTTTGTTATTTTAAAATTGGTACATATTTGAACATATTCATTAGGTACATGTAACATTTTGATACATATGGTATGTAACAAATCAGGGTATTTAGGACATTTATTACTTCGAACATTTATGACTTCTTTGTATTAGGAACATTTCAAATCTTCTACCTATTTTTAAATATACAATATAATATTGTTAACTGTAGTCACCCTACTGTGCTATCAAACAATATAATTTCTTCTGTTTAACTCTGTTTGTACCCATTAACTCATGCTTCTCCATCTCCTCCCTCCACACACATGCTTCCTAGCCTTGGGTAACTATCATTCTGCTCTCTACTTCCATGAGATCAATTTTTTTTAGTTCCCACATATCAGTGAGAACATACAACACTTGTCATCTGTTCTTGGCTTATTTCATCTAATATGTGATGCCTAGTTCCCTCCATGTTGCTGCAAATGATAGGATTTCATTTTTATGGCTGAATAGTATTCTGTTTTGTATATATGCCACATTTTCTTTGTCCATGCATCCATTAATGAACACTTAGGTTGATTTCATATCTTGGCTATGTAGATAGTGCTGCAATAACCATGGGATTGCAGGTATCCCTTTGATACACTGATTTCTTTCCCCAGTAGTGGGATTGCTAATCTTATGGTAGTTGTATTTTCAATTTCTTGAGAAATCTCCATATTATTTTCCATGATGGCTATGCTAGTTTAAATTCCCACTAACAGTGTATAAGAGTTTCCTTTTCTCCACATCCTTGCCAGCATTTGTTAGTCTTTTTGATAATAGCTATTCTAACTGGGGTATGATGATATCTCATTGTGGTTTTGATTTGCATTTCTGATGATTAGTGATATTGAATATTTTTATATACCTATTAACCATTTGTATGTCATCTTTTGAGAAAGGTCTATTCAGATCTTTTGACCACTTTTTAATAGGATTTTTTTTATTGTTGAGTTGTTCAAGTTCCTTGTACAGCCTAGATGTTAGTTTCTTGAATGACTATTTTGCAAATATTTTCTCCCACTCAACAAATTGTTGCTTCACTCTTGACTGTTTCCTTTGCTGTACGAAAGTTTTTTCGTGTAATACAGTCCCATATGTCCATTTTTGTTTTGTTACTTGTGCTTTTGAGGTTTTAGCCATAAAATTCTTGCCTAGACCAATGTCTTGGAGTGTTTCCCCTTTGTTTTATTCTAGTAGTTTCATCATTTTTGGTCTGATGCTTAAGTCTTTCATCTATTAGGGGTTGATTTTTGTTTATGGTGAGAGGTCTAGTTTCATTTTTCTATATATAGAGATCCAGTTTTCCCAGAGCCTGTTTTTGAGTGTATCTTTTTGAATAGCTTTTGAAATGATTGCTAATATTGTACATAACTTATCAGTCTACTTGTGTCATCAGTTCAAGTGAAATATGGAAAACTTACCTCCTTTTAAGTCCTTTTACCTGCCCATTTTAATATAATTACATTAAAAATTTTGTATATTATATATATTTAGAACAGATTGTATTATACTTTTTTTTTTTTTTTGAGATGGAGTCTCACTCTGTGGCCCAGGCTGGAGTGCAATGGCGCGATCTTGGCTCACTGCAACATCCACCTCCCAGGTTCATGCAATTCTCCTGCCTCAGCCTCCCAAGTAGCTGGGATAACAGGCCCTTACCAACACACCTGGCTAATTTTTGTATTTTTTAGTAGAGATGGGGTTTCACCATGTTGGCCAGGCTGGTTTTAAACTCCTGACCTCAGATGATCCACCCACTTCTGCCTCCCAAAGTGCTGGGATTACAGGCGTGAGCCACCACACCCAGCCAATACTTTTTTCTTCCACAACCAAACATAATTTAGAAAACTCAGGAGGAGAAGAAAAGCCTAGTGTTTACCCATATTTTTCCTTACTCTCTTCTTTCGTCATTCCTAATAATGTAGCCCCCCCAAAACCTGAGAACTCACCCACTGATGTAGTTCCAGGCCAAAAGCCAGCTTGAGACTCAGGAAGAATCCACGTTTCCGCTGAGTTCAAAGCCAGGAAAACAGCACAACAAAACACAATGTTCCATTTCAAAGGCCATCAGTCAGCAGCACATCCTCCCTTACTCAGAGGTTGGCCTTTTTGTTCTACTCAGACTATCAAGTAATTGGAGGAGGCCCACCCACATTAGGGAAAACAATCTGCTTTACTCAGGCTCCCAACTCAAATGGTAATCTCATTCCAGTCTGAAATATTTGAGGCCAAAGAAAAATACCCAGATAACTCATCACCATGTTGTTCTTTATTCCTATATTCCCTAATGGTCAGCTTATTTTCTCTGCCTTTCAGCATTTTCTTGTTTGTCTTACACTGTTTCCGGAGATTTCAGTTGCACTTATCAGGAGAAATAGGGAAAAATATACTTCTCCATCTTTCCAAAAGCAAATATGATTTGAGTTTTGAAGTTAATCATTTTATCTCAGACACTGAGGGAAAATAATTCAATCACTGGTTGGTCAGAGAGAGATCATCAACACTGAAAGTTCCTCCATTGATTTCACCAAAAAGGTTCTTAGTCTAAAACCCCAAAAACCAATCTCAGGTCACTTTTTCTGTTTTCAAATGTGTGTCATGCTTTTCAGAAAAATTCAATTTTGTTCTTTAAACTGAAAGCTCCTTGAGGTCAAGGGCTACTTTTATATTTCCATGGTTATTCAAAACATGCTAGGGACATACTCTCTTTCCAGACCTAGACTGAGAAAGATCCAAGAACAAGAAGACTGGGCAGGAGTTTAATAATAGTATGGCTAAGGCTAAATACCAAGAATTAGGTCAGATGATTTTCCCAGAGCATCAAATAGTATCTCTAACTTTCACAAAATCTTATAAACTGGCAACGATCTCCTTTTACAGCTGTGGAATTTAATATTCCAAGAAATTAAGTGATTTGTTTAAAGACACATAGCTTGGGTATAGCAAGGCCGCCAGTTGATTCTAGGATCCAAGGTTGCTCTTCCCTTTGCATTATAAAAATATGCAAAGGAAAAGGAGTGGCTGGGCACAAGAAAAATTATAGCAGAAAAAACTGGCAGGATTTATTTACTGCTTAGCCTGGGGTGTAATGAAAGAGAATGAACCAAATACAACTTTGGAGTTAAGGTTCTTTACAGAAAAAATGATGGCTTCTTTCAATTACTAATCAGGAAGAGATTTAACAGTAGCAATCAGTGCTTAGAAAAGTATAGGAGAGGCAAAAGAGTAGAAGCTAGCCTGGGTCTCCAGAAATACTTTCCAGATCCCAGTTCTGACCTGCTGGGGACTTACTACTACAGAGACTATCACTGGAATTATTGAGTTCAAAAGACATCCCACCATATGGCTAGTTTCCTGCCAACACTACTGCCTCAGCTGTCATTGGGCCACAGAATCTGGAGCCTTCCTGCTGCAACCATCACAATTCCTTTTCAGTACCTAAAAAGATGAAGAATGGACCTGGAAATATGGCTGTAGAACCTCATGTCTCCATGCCCTTGATTTGAAAAAGAATATAGATAAAAAGACAGTCTTCCCAAACTGGGTAAATGCATTCAGTAGGCAGAACCTAGTTGTTATTCTGAGCCAAAATTGTAAAGGAATCTGAGAAATGTTGTTTTCGTTTTTGAAACTTTGTAATTAAAAAAAAAATCATACTAGAAGGAGGGTGAACGGAGGACGAGCAAGGCAAACCATAATATCCTCTAGAGGTCTTTAACCTACAGGACTGGTGGGGTGAAGTTGCCCTTTACTGTTATTAGGAATATAGAATTTTGAAAAGGCTCATAATAAATTCAATATGTGAATTTTCACTGTGACCAACAATGGAAATGTCGATCAGGGATTAGGAATTAAGCAATGGATTTAAGCAACGGAGATTTAGGTTAGTTGACATCAGCGTATAGTTAAAATATAGTCACACATGCAGCTGAGACTGACCAGGTTTAGAATACAGCCTAGGGGAACAGTGTAGTCAAGCCTTGAGTAACACGGATTTGTACTGCTTACGTGTCTATAAGCAGTAACCCACTTATGAGTCCACTTATGTGTGAATTTTCTTCCAACTCTGCCACCAGTGAGACAGCAAGAACAATCTCTCCTCTTCCTCTGAAGATAAGGATGAAGACCTTTATGATGATCTACTTCTACTTAATGAATAGTAAATGTTTTCTCTTATGATTTTCTTCATAACATTTTCTTTTCTCTAGCTTGCTTTATTGGAAGAATACAGCGTATAATACATACAACATACAAAATATGTGTTAATCAACTGCTTATGATAGGGTAAGGTTTCTGGTCAGCAATAGGCTACTAGTAGTTCAGTTTTTGGGGAGTCAAAAGTTTCACATGGATTTTTGACTGTGTTTTGGATTATTGCCCTTAACCCCTGTGTTCTTCAAGGATCAAAACCATACTGGCTATTTTAGTCTTTATATGAAGTTAGTTCCTGTGTAGGGATTAGGTAACCAGTGCCTTATTTTCTGTCCAAAAGCCAAAGACAATTCCTTTTAAAAGGTAAAATGGGTTTTCCCAGAAAACTGAGGCAGCATGAATACAACTAATGGAAAAAAAACAGTGAGAGCTTTGGAGTGAAGATTTTATAAAGATGTGGTATTAAAATTTTGTTACACCTAGTGATCTCTATCAATCTAAATTTCTAAAAATCAAAATATGTACATGGTATCAAATTAAATAATACAAAGAGCTAAAATTGAGAAGCCATAGTCTCCCCATTCCTTTCTACCCTATACCCACTCCGTATCATGCACGAATTGAAATGCAAGTGGGATAACCAAACAATTGTTAATATAATACCAACTAGTAGTTTGGAGATAAGAAGTGCAGGATTTGTTCAGGGGTCCAAGGTCACTATCCCCAAGTGATCCATACACCGGGGAGAATGTTGTGACTTCATTATCATGTGGACTCGCTTTTCATGCATTTTATCAATTGTTTGTAGTCCCCCTGTCCCTGAAAACTCCCCTCTGAAGGAGCCTCTTGCTCCTCGCTGTACCTGCTGCTTTCTAGGCTCACTGCATAGCCGTTGTCCTAGGAATCCCCGCTCCTGGCCATTTTGGGTTGGAGCTATACGGTTTTCTTGAACTATGCTTTCTTCCTTCCCTCCTGCATTTTGAATACATCTTTAAATGACTTTTGAGGAAAGGCCAAGTTTTCTGTCATTGCTTGTCTGAAAATGCCTTTATTCACGCTCTTCCTTGATTGATAAAGTCATTTTGTCCCCTTAGAATTCACTGCTCTGTAGCGTCAGAGAATCAGCATAGGCAGTTAGTGAAAAACTACTGTAGATTAATTTCTGAGACGCTTCCATCCAGAGGGCTGATTGATATGCTTTGAGTGTGTCTATGGTTAGATGTGTCTATGGGTTATAGCTGTTTCCTATTATAGTAATCTTATTAATAGCAAATTTGCCTTCTTAATAGCAAAAGTCACTGTTATGATTTCTATTGCTATGGTTTATTTTTAGTTTGATTTTGAGGTCTTTCAAGAGTGACCATAAACCAAGATAACCATTTTCTAGGAGAGCCCTGACTAGGAGAAAGCTAGATTCCGGTGCATCAGGCAGGAGAGACACAATGAGGGGGTAAAACCAAATGCATGAAACAAAAGAAGATTATTACTTACAGGTCGCATAGGGTATTGACAGGAGGCTGACGGGAAGGCTAGAGGTGGCAGGGAGCTCAACCAACGGGTGGGGAGCAAGAGACAGAGAGAGAAGAGCTGTGGGGCCAAGTCTTTATTAAGGTGCACGGGTGTTAGCCCTTACATTTTCCTCAGGTGTTGTGAATTTTTTAGTTTAAAGAAAACACCTGTGAATTGGAGCGCTTGTTTACAAGACTCTGGTGTTAACCATTAAGTTTTATCATGGCAGCACCTGTGGAATATGTTGGGTTTGGTTCAATGAGATGAGGAAGAAACAGGCTGTATTACAAACAACCATGCAGGGAGGGAAAGTTTTAACTGGGCCAAAGGTGACAGGATATGACTGGGCTTCAAATAACTTATGGCAGTCCTAAAAATGGATGCTGAGGCAGCCACTGTATTAAGCAAATTGATGACAATCCACCCCTGGGTGCCCTGGCATGATCTTTTAAATGTAAGACAGTTGTAGCTTGAGTGGTGAAGATATTGACTGCAACAAGAATAATATCATTCCCAAGAAATTAAGCATTCAGTATGGCAGTTATGTTGTTGGTTATGAACTAATAATTGAGTAAAGTATATGTAAATATTAGTGGTATTATGTCTAACCAAGGAGAAGGAGTGGTTGTGGTTGGAGATGCAAGTCAAGAGGCTGTGGTAGAAAGCTGCATGGGGTTACAGTAGGAGAAGGCACCACAGAGTAGTCAGTCCTCTCCCCAGGGGGCCAAGGGGTTGTTTAATATGAGATAGGCGCCTCTTGGGGAAAGTAATAATCACCATTAATTTAGTAACCTCTGTCAGGTTTTCTTTTAGGCAAGGAAGTGTAGGGGTGTATTTTGGAAGAGAGCAAGGACTATACCAGGATCACGGGCTAAGCAGAGAGTGAGTTCAGAAAGAAAATTTTAAACGTGTCAATTTTGTGCCTTAGGACAGGCAGCCCGTGGGTGTTGCCAAGTGGAGACTTTAGTGTAAGAAGTGAAGTCTCCAGCACAGGGGGCAAAGTCATCTCCAACAGTAAAGTCTTGGGATGGCCTTGCAATGTCATCTTGGCAATGACAGCTGAAGCATTGAGATTTTGGGCCCTTGCAAACTTGTGTGGGATGTAGGACTGGGGTATCCTTTTAAGTAGGTACCTACTTAAGTTGATGTAGGCCTGTGGATTGCAAATCAGTAAAAATGCCCAAACCAATAGTGATAAGGCCATCAACAGAATGGTGTGCAGCTGCATCTGACAGGGTTTTTTTTGTTGTTGTTGTTTGCTTTCTGAGCATGTGGAAGTTTAGGTTTAAATGGGTTATCTATCAGATGAGCAAATGCCTGGCCTATGGGAAAATCTACTACTAATTAGTCCCAGGAAAGTATGTGCCTTCCATCAGGCCTCCAGCCCTTGTGGGATGGGGGCAAGATTGAAAATTTATAAAGATAGGCCAAGACCTGGATAAAATAAAACTTTTGGGTGTTGTGAGGTGAGAGATTCCCAGCTTTTTTTGTTGTTGTTTTTTTTTTAATTTTGAAAGGTACAAGTTTTAGGTAATGACCCAAGGGTTTATAACAAAAGTGAAGATGAGACCAGGACATCCAGTACTAAGAGAACTCTCTTAGGTTTGGCCAAATGTGTGTTTTGGGGTCCCATTCTCTATTAGGGACATGATGGCAAAGGGAAAGAAAGTGGCAGTATTCCACTAAGCTCATCACATATGATAGTTAAGAGTGCCACATGCATGCATAGTCTACAAACTCCTGTTACTGTTCACTCAGTTTATCCTAAAGGGCCTTCCAGATAGTCAAGAGGTCAGGGGGAAGAATGACTTCCCCCAGTACTCTGGCATCTGGCAAGAAACTGGGGACAAGGGAAGCCAACCCCTCTTTCAGGTGGAATATACCAGAGGCCCCAGGTTTGGTTCCATCCCGTCTTGAGGCCTCAGTAGCCATGCTGAACTCATGGGGTGCTGTTTCTATAACCTAATGCGTAATGAGCACCTGGGTATAGAGTGTCACAGGCTCGAGGTCAACAAGAATCTGTATTCTTAGTAGAGGGCAGTGGGTAGACAGTCATTTGTTGTTTTAATGGTGTACACCCTGAGGCCAAGAGACCAGGTATTTGCATCAGAGACCCAGGGGCAACATATAGCCATTAGAAATGGTTTAGAGATCTTGGGAAGCATGAGAAGAGGTTGCCAAAGTCTCAGAATTAATCTGAGGTTCTCAAGTGCAGAGAAGGGGAAGGGAAATTAATGAGGGCATTAATAGGTGTGCCTGCTGATTTTAATTTGTAAGTGATAAATATGTTGCCATCAGAACCCAAAAAGTAAGAAAAGATATTAACTTATATGTTCTTAAAGAGTATATCAAATGGGCTGGGCACAGTGGCTCATGCCTGTAATCCCAGCACTTTGGGAGGCCTTGGCGGGTGGATCACGACGTCAGGAGATCGAGACCATCCTGGTTAACACTGTGAAACCCCGTCTCTACTAAAAATACAAAAAATTAGCCAGGCGTGGTGGCGGGCACCTGTAGTGCCAGCTAGTCGGGATGCTGAGGCAGGAGAATGGCATGAACCTGGGAGATGGAGCTTGTAGTGAGCTGAGATCGCGCCACTGCACTCCAGCCTGGATGATCAAACGAGACTCCATCTCAAAAAAAAAAACAAAAACAAACAAACAAAAAAACAAAAGGAGTGTATCAAATGAACCTCATTGGAGGAGGACAGCATTGACATAATGCTGCAACTGTGCTCCTGGAGATAGATGTCATTAAGAACTTGTCTGCAGAGACTGTGCATGATGATCAAACTGTTGAGACCTATCCCATGAGTAGCCTGGAAAAGGTATATTGTGTCCCTTTGGAGGTAGAGGCAAACTGCTGGTGAGAGATTGTTGAAGTAGGCACTAAAACATGTCAGCCAGTCTATGAGAGTTAAATATTTAGAAGTTCCTGATTGAACTGGATGAGCAATTTGAACAATATTGGGTATTGGGCAAAGGGACCTTGATGGATGGGACTATAACATTGAGGTTGTAGTAATCCACCATTATTACATTGGTTTTAAAGATAACAACCATGTGATTCTCAGTTGTGTCTTGTTGATTTTCTTCTCTCTGGAAACTTTTACTGTCTTCTTTTTGTCTTTGGCAGTCTAATATTTCATCAGGATAATTCTAGGATTTAAAAAGTGTATTATTTACTGTCTTCAGCACTCTGTGTGCCTTCTCTGTGGCCAGAAATTTTTTTTCTCTAATTCTCCTGTTAACTTCTTTCACTCCATTTTCTCCATTCACTTTTCCTGGAGTCATTGTTAGTCAAATGGTAGACCTTCTGATTTCATTTTTAAGTGTTTTTTTTTTTTCCTTATTGCGTATTTTCTATATCTTTGTCTTCTTGCTTTGTGTTTAGGAACATTCTCAGCTTTGTTTTTCAATCCATCTTACTGAATTGTTTTACTAGAGCAATTACTTTAACTTTTTAAAGTTCTTCCTTGCTCTGTAATTGGTTCCTTAGTATCTTGTTCTTGTTTTATGGTTGAAATAGCTTCTCAAGTTTCTTGACTTCTTAAGGGCTTCCTCCCCCCATCTTAAGCTCTGTTTTGTTTCTATAACAATTATGTATAAGGTTAAATAGTCTGGTTTCTTTTCCTTCGATGCAGCTGTGTTTTTCTATATGTCTAGAGATTTTGGTTGTTCATTAATTATAAAGAATGAAGAATTGGGTATCAGGTCTGACCTGAGTTCTCTCTCTCTCTCTCTCTCTGTTTGTGTTTGGAAGGGTGTCAGTTAGAAGGCTTTAAAGTGAAATTCCCAGGAAGGAGCCAGAAAAGCTCTCAAATTTGGGATTGGGGACAAATTATACTGCCTTCTCTTTACTTACAGTGTAGGGCTAGTTTGAGTCCCTCTCTGCTTCCTAGCAGCTTTGTAACTTTGGGCAAAGTACTGACCTTTCCTATAGTACAAAACTGTTCTACAGAGCAAGGGCTTCCTCTTCGACATTCTTATATCTCTCTACTATACCTGACAGGGCTAGATATATAGTACAGTCCACCATTCATTCCTTTGGGTCCCTAGTGTACTCCCTTGCAAAACTTATGCCCACATTTCTATTTTCATCTACTCGCCTCAGAAAGACCGCATGGCACAAACTCTGTATCTCACCAAGTAGTATAATGCTTGACACATGTTAGGAGCTTGACAAATGTTAGTTGAATTAATAAATCTAAATTTCCATAAATACTCATTTCAAAGACATGAAATTGTGGAACTTGAGAGAAGTCAAACTTAAAATCCTTTAAACTCTTTCCTAAAACTTCAACTGCAGTCTACATGTCATGTTGCATTACTTCTGTGGAAGAAGGAAAGATCCATAATGATTAATGTTGACAAAGGAGTAATGAGCTTAAAAAATTGTTAGCTAGTATTTACTCATCATGAGATATTCTCCAACTATCTCTAGGTTGGTCAAAATGAAGACTCCAATGCAATAAAGAAATATAATTTAATTTAGTTACATTCTTTTTCTAGGGTAGACTATGTTTATCTTATGAATAAATGTATTTTGTTAATATCTTTGCTTCTGCAATTTTGATTTAGTCTTCCAACTGCTGGTCATCCATCATCAGCAATTAAACCAGGCAAAATTAATCACTGAGAAATTATTTACTGAGACTAGACCTAATACCAGGCACTTAATTGTAAAAGTACTTCCTCAGGCTTCAGCTATAGGCTGAATTGTTACACTTTCTATAAAGCTGTGTGCTTGTTCTGTTCTTTTATTCAGAGTGATTTATCACCTTACCACAATTCAGATTCAATAACTCAAGTTTCCTTGTACTCCAGCAGGAATAGTGCGAGCCCATCAGCTGCAGATGTCCTGGTTAAGGCCTGCTTCTCACATTTTAATTCAATTCTAACCAGATATTTTCCCCCTTGTTCATTCATGTTTAATCCAATATTCACATATTTGAAAAGAAAATTTGATAAAGTTGTAAATGTGTTATGTTTATATGTAGAATGTAGAAATTGAGGTTAAGTTTATTTTAGCTCTAATAAACTAAAAATCTCAATTAATTTTTACATTTCCATTTCCAACCCTCTGGATCAAGTTCTTATTACATTGTTTGGATTATTACAATATCATCTTAATCAGCTGGTATGTCTGACTTAGTTTTGCATGACCCTGATTGTTTCTTTACACTACTATTGTAATTGTAATGGGAACCTATTGGATTGTTTTACTAGAAATATTTTCTTTTTTCTCCTATTTTTATTATTGCAACAGGAGCAGAGCAAGGGAAGTGTATGCTAAGATTTTTGGGTTTTTTTGGGGGCGAAGCTCAAGAAAATCTATTGTAACACTCAATATAGGTTTTAAGTTTCTAACAGAATAAAAATTTACCTATTCAATGGCAGGTAGAAAAAAAGAAAAAATGAAACAAAGAAAGTGTGGAAATAGAAAACAGAAAGTAAAAAAGCAGAAATCAGGTCGGGCTTGATGGCTCACACCTGTAATCTCAGCACTCTGGGAGGCCAAGGTGGATGGATCACCTGAGGTCAGGAATTCGAGACCAGCCTGGCTAACATGGTGAAACCCTGTCTCTACTAAAAAATACAAAAATTAGCTGGGCGTGGTGGCATGTGTCTATAATCCCAGCTACTTGGGAGGCTGAGGCTGGAGAATTGCTTGAACCTGGGAGGCAGAGGTTGCAGTGACCAGCCTGGGTGACAGAGCAAGACTCCGCCTTAAAAAAAAAAAAAGAAAGAAAGCAGAAATCAGATAGAATGTAATACCAATATAATAATTTGCATGTAAATGTGTTTAAAATGCTAATAAAAAGACAGATACTCTCAAATTGGATTAAATTATTACCATGTTGTCTTTAAAAACATATTTAAACCAAAAGGATGCAGAGTAATTGAAAATAAAAAATGTGTATCCCAGAAAAATGAACAAAATAATGATGTGGTAACTATTCAACATCTTGCAAAACTAATTGAAAACTAAAAGAAATGAGAAGATAAAAAGGAGAACATGTATATATACTGATTTTAAAAACAGACCAGGGGGCGGGCACGGTGGCTCATACCTGTAATCCCAGCACTTTGGGAGGCCGAGGTGGGGGGATCACGAGGCCAGGAGATTGAGACCATCCTGGCTAATACAATGAAACCCCATCTCTATTAAAAAGACAAAAAAAAAAAAAATTAGCTGGTGTGGTGGCAGGCACCTGTAGCTCCAGTTACTTGGGAGGCTGAGGCAGGAGAATGGCGTGAACTCGGGAGGTGTAGGTTGCAGTGAGCCGAGATCGTGCCACTGCACTCCAGCCTGGGTGACTGAGCGAGACTCCATCTCAAAAAAACAAAGACTGAAGTTTTGATTAGGAACATATATGCAGATAATAATATAGTTTCAAATATATAAAGCATCAATAAATGGATATATGGGAAAAAACAAATAAATCAATATTTGTGGTTATACACTGCTCTTGGGGTGAAGAAGTTTGGCTGGGACAACAGTAACAGGAAAAAAAGCAGATAGGAAGGAACTGATCCCTTGTCTTCCTCCTCCCGGGCACCCTTTATTATCCCCTAGTAACAGATCCTAAAAGGACACCACTAGGAAAAGGAGAAATGTAATTTTACAAAGAGAGTACAGAGATTAACTGGAAGCTGAAAGACCACAGCTTAACGATCAGCATAACATGGCAGAATACAGGCCTTTTAATAGCTGGGATAATTTTGAAAATGAAGTGTGAAAGTGAGGGGCATGCTCTCTCAGATTTGAAAACATAATATTAAAAAAGTTATTTAAGAAGTTTGGAACTTACATGAGAGTAGGAAAATAGACCAAAGGGGCAGGGCCCAGAGATAATCCTTACATAATAAATAGTCAATCTTGACATAATACACTTGTCCTCACACATCAATCAGGAAATAACTTTTAAAAATCTCACTGCATTGGAAAACCAGATTATTTTATGGAAAAGTATATACAGTTGACCTTTGCACAATGAAGGGTTTAAGGGTGTCAACCACCCACTCAGTTGAAAATTCACATTTAATTTTTGACTCCTCTTAGTCAGCCAGTCAATATTTGTTGCTACAATAAGCTTTGTTAAGAAATTCCTGTCAAAATAAGGCCTTTCAGAGCACAGCATATATTCAAAACTTCTGTAGGTTCAAAGTAGTCTGTTTTGGTTGTTCATGCTTAACAATATTGTAATTCCACATTTTATCCTAAGGAAAAAAATCTGTACGTAAGTGTGTATGTGTGTTTGTGTGTGACACAATATCTGTAAGACTGATGAAAGCTACAGATTGGAGAATACAGAGTGTTAGTGAGGATGTGAGGAAACAGGACTCTGCAGGCATTGCTATTGGACATTTAAATGGGCACAGCCTTTCTGGGGCTTGGCGAAATTGAGTATACAATGACCCTTTGACTCCACAAATCCAAGTCCTCAGTAAATAGGATCCGAATTGTGATATTTATTGCATCATTGCTTATGACAGCAGGGAGTTGGAGGCAATGTAGTTGTCGATCACGAGGGAAGTCATTTGTAAGCTCTGGAAGAGACGATTAGGGAGTTCTCTGCATCAGTGAAAAGTAATAAACTAGATGCACAATGAGTGGCAACGTGGAGTGGTATTACAAACAGTACTGAGGAAAAATGTAAGGAAGACAACAGCCTCTATGATATAAAGCCTTTATGTAGATCAAGAGAGAGAACAGTCTCTACAGTACAAGAGAAAAGTCTCTACAGTATATTTACAAAATATTAAATTACACACATTAAACAGGGATACCAATATCTAAAATTATACAGCATGTACATTTCTTCACAGATACACAAATTTCCAAAAACATTAACACTGGAGGCATAATTAATGTGGGAGAAGGAGAAGGAAATGGGAACAGGAATGGAGAATGATGTGAGAGAAAATAATATGGTAAGGTACACGTAAGGAACAAAATTGAAAAGTGTACCCTCCAAAAGGACAAATGTGATAACACCAGCCTCTCTAGGAGAGAGCGAGCGAGAAAGAGAGAGAGAAAAGAAAAGAAATGAAAGGATATGCCGCTCTCCTGTTCAAAATCTCTGACTCTACTGCACAAACTACATACAGTCTACACTTTTTAATCAGTTACTAAAGGCTTTCCGCCATCTGTTCCAAACTTAGTTTTCTGTCTTCTCGTTCTACAGTTCACTTCATCCCAGTAAAGCAATTGCTCACTGTTCTGTGTGTATTGCTTGGCCTTTCTGAGAGAATGTTGGTCACACTAGCTGTCATGTATGCCTGTGCCTGGAATGGGCCTAAGAGCTCTAACATTCAGATGTCATTGACTGTCCAAACAATGCAATGTGGGTGGCATTCCTGCCCTGGTACTAAAGATCCTAAAGTAAATGGAGACTTTGAGAGCCTGGCTGGAGAGTCAGAAGGCTTGTATTTTTCCTATCACTAGCATACCTTATTATTCCCTCACCCTCGACCCACTCGTCCCTGTGCCATTTCCATATATCCAAATCATATCTAAGCTGCAAAGCCTTCCCAAATGCAAACTCTGCCTTGAAGCCTTTCCTGCTGACTCCAGGCAAGTGTGCTTTCACCTTTTGTGAACCCCATATTATTTGTTACGTATATAACTCTTTTCTGTACTTTCTTTATTTTGACTTTTAGATTGTAAACTCTTAAGGACACAAACTGTATGTGGTTCATTTTCCTTTTGAGGCCTTATACATTTTTGCAGGGGGATGTCAAATTTAAGTGAAAAGTGCTTTGGAATTTGGGCATATGTCAATAGAGGCTTTCAGCGTTAGCATTTGAAAGCAGGGGGCACCCAGACAGAAAACTGGCAAGTTGGGTAGGTCATTTAGAAACTGTCTGTGGCTACAATTTCAAGTGCACCAGGAAGAATATGTGCGGCCCCATCAACTGTCTGATGTAGGATATTTTACTCATAGCCCTAGGTTTCAAAGTTAGAACTCAGATTCAAAAACCCATCACCCTTGGCAAAGATAACACATGGCTTTACTATTGAGGTGGCAATGAAATGACTGAAAGTCAAGTTTTGAAAATGAACATATGTATGTATGTGTGTGTTTTAGTGCAGTTGTGCATCAAACTGTGGAGGGCAGAGAGAATGGAAAGGAGGAAGCAGGGTTCCTGTAGGACAAATGTAGCCTAACCCTAATGGTGGTTAGGTTAGGGCTTGTAGAGGGAGGGTTGAGGTTAGGGCAAATTTAGAGTTTCTACAGGCTGAAACGGGAAATTCATAGGCCTCTCTTTAAGTAGCTGGCTAGATTAATATTGGAGTTTCAGCTGGGTCAATAAATACCATTCCTGTCTTTTCCCACATGAATTCAGAACCAACTGAGAAGTGGACATGCAGGAATAGGGTAGAGGTTGAAATTATCTATTACTGATAAAAGCTGAATTGAAGAATGTGGCTTAGATGTGTGCACACCTAACACTCTCTACCCCTGAATTACACACATGTCCTTCTGAATGTACTTTAATGATGATGAAGCAAGTACACATCCTGAAGGCAGGCTGGCTTGGAAAGAGCAGGAGGAAGCCACTGAGCCAAATGTTCCTGCTTATTCTCCCAAACTGGCCAATCAGATACACCACTCCCAGATGAAGCAGTGGAGAGAGGAAGTTCCTCCCCATGAAACATGAGTGAGGTGAAAAGGAGGTATTTACTCACCCCCCACACCCAACAACTAATATCGGTTAAAAGGAATTGTCATTTTAACAGAGATAAAATTGAAGAATACAGATGTGATGGTTAACACTGAGTGTCAACTTGCTTGGACTGAAGGATGCAAAGTACTGATCCTTGGTGTGTCTGTGAGGTTGTTGCCAAAGGAGATTAACATTTGAGTCAGTGGGTTGGGGAAGGCAGACCCACCCTTAATCTGGGTGGACACAGTCTAATCAGCTGCCAGCGTGGCCAGAATAAAAAGCAGGCAAAAGAACGTGAAAAGACTAGACTGGCTTAGCCTACATTTTTTCCTCTGCTGGATGCTTCCTGCCCTCTAATATCAGACTCCAGGTTCTTCAGCTTTGGGACTCAGACTGGCTTCCTTGCTCCTCAGCTTGCAGACAGCCTATTGTGGAACCTTGTGATCATGTGAGTTAATACTCCTTAAGAAACTCCCCTTTGTGTACACATCTATCCTATTAGTTCTGTCCCTCTAGAGACCCCTGACTAATACGACAGATAACCAGGACCGTTTATCAGAACCCAACTGAACAGTTGTGCTGCTAATCAATTGACGGCATCTCAGCCCAATTTTACCCTTCATTTTCTGCACTGGAGCAGTGCAGCTGGACTCTGAAAATATTTCTCCTTTGCCAGCTGGCCAGCTGTCAAGCTTTGTCAGAAGAGTGCCCAAGGGATGCTGGAGGAGGAGTGACTTTTCTCTTCCTGGCAGCAGTGTGTTCTTCTGGGCAGACTCCTGTTGTGGGCCCTTTTTCTGCAGTGCCAGGCTACAGCAGCAGCCAGGGGCCAACAGCTCCTGGACTTTCTCTGTGGGTGACTGCCCCTGGCATCTGCACAGAAGGCCTTGCAGCAGAGTGCTGCCACCTTGCAACCCCTGTGAACAGCATTCCCCAAGACACCAGCATCAAACAAAGCCTCAGACTTCTCTGTCGTCCACTGAACCATGGCTATGCTCTTTCTAATGGGGGACGGATCCCTGGAAGGGGTCTTTCCCAGATCTCTCTCTCCTTTAAATGCTATGTCTCAGCCCTAAGGGCAGTAGCTGCTCCTATAACTGCTATTCTTATATTCTTGAGCATTCTCTTCACTTCTCACTAGCTAATTCTTCCATCCGCTGTTACAGTTAATAATTCTGTGATTTAAATTTTATGTTAAACTTTGCCTGTTCAAATTACTCTGTAGTTTCTGTCTTCTAGTTGGACCCTGCCTAATACAGCCATTAATTAGTCATTTTAGCAGTATGCCCCAGTGCATGATAATTATGAAGGAAAACATTACCATTTAATATTTGACTAGCAGGTCATTTTTTCATAATTGTTTCTAAACTCTGTGAAAGATAATTCAAAGCAACATTTTCTATGTACATTATACACTAAGTCATTTAATCCCATAAAATAAAGCATTTCTCGAAATTCTCAAAAGGTTTTGAGTATAAAATGGAAATATGATTTGATAGTGTCTCCAATTTTCAAACACTTCAGTAAAAGAGTTTCTGAAAGGTACTAAATCTATGCCATTAAAACCAGTGACAGAGACTCAATTTTAATCTGCTTGAAAGATTACTTGGACAGCTATAAATGGTGTATTTCAAACTGTTGCTATTACCTTGGGGATCTTTGCCTACTTGTGGCTAAAATCCTCAGCAGAAGCAGGGATAGTCACTGGTGCTAACCAAGACCTTCCTGAACATCCAAATGTTATCAGGATAATCTGAGTAGTGCGTGAGCAACTTACTTGGTGACTGGTAGTCTCTAAAATTCAGTTGCATTCTCAGTAATCTTGTTCTAAAAAAGTGTAGAATGATCATCTATGGCTTCCTAGATTTCATGAACTTTAAAATACTTTAAAAGGCTTTAGAAAAGAACACATATTTGAACATTAGTTTTATTGATAGACAATAAGAACCCAAGATCATAACTTAAAGAATGTAATTCTTGTGAATGGTAGCAAGCCCATAGGTCTGGATTCCAGCCTTAATTTACTGGCTATAGACCTTTGGCTGGTTATCTGATCCTCCCCAGGCCTCACTTACTTACACGTATAAAATGAAGAGACTGATTTATCAGATTTCTGCCAGTGCTAAAGTTTGTGATTCTATGAAGAGAAGAGCTTTCTCGAGGCTCTTCACATGCCTCCAATTTAGACACATATTTCCTCATAATTCTTTCAGTCTCTGATAGCTAACTTCTAAACACATTGCTGACACCACACACT
>NW_012101454.1:3713453-3722237 GCF_000951045.1 Mandrillus leucophaeus
TGCCTAATACAGCCATTAATTAGTCATTTTAGCAGTATGCCCCAGTGCATGATAATTATGAAGGAAAACATTACCATTTAATATTTGACTAGCAGGTCATTTTTTCATAATTGTTTCTAAACTCTGTGAAAGATAATTCAAAGCAACATTTTCTATGTACATTATACACTAAGTCATTTAATCCCATAAAATAAAGCATTTCTCGAAATTCTCAAAAGGTTTTGAGTATAAAATGGAAATATGATTTGATAGTGTCTCCAATTTTCAAACACTTCAGTAAAAGAGTTTCTGAAAGGTACTAAATCTATGCCATTAAAACCAGTGACAGAGACTCAATTTTAATCTGCTTGAAAGATTACTTGGACAGCTATAAATGGTGTATTTCAAACTGTTGCTATTACCTTGGGGATCTTTGCCTACTTGTGGCTAAAATCCTCAGCAGAAGCAGGGATAGTCACTGGTGCTAACCAAGACCTTCCTGAACATCCAAATGTTATCAGGATAATCTGAGTAGTGCGTGAGCAACTTACTTGGTGACTGGTAGTCTCTAAAATTCAGTTGCATTCTCAGTAATCTTGTTCTAAAAAAGTGTAGAATGATCATCTATGGCTTCCTAGATTTCATGAACTTTAAAATACTTTAAAAGGCTTTAGAAAAGAACACATATTTGAACATTAGTTTTATTGATAGACAATAAGAACCCAAGATCATAACTTAAAGAATGTAATTCTTGTGAATGGTAGCAAGCCCATAGGTCTGGATTCCAGCCTTAATTTACTGGCTATAGACCTTTGGCTGGTTATCTGATCCTCCCCAGGCCTCACTTACTTACACGTATAAAATGAAGAGACTGATTTATCAGATTTCTGCCAGTGCTAAAGTTTGTGATTCTATGAAGAGAAGAGCTTTCTCGAGGCTCTTCACATGCCTCCAATTTAGACACATATTTCCTCATAATTCTTTCAGTCTCTGATAGCTAACTTCTAAACACATTGCTGACACCACACACTCAAAGGTTACTAATGGATTTTGGCTTACAGTAGTGACTTGACTATCTTTTCCTTGGTTATCCGAATTTCTCTCTCTCTGACCGTAGTTACTTCACTTCATATCTTATCACCTATAAAGCTTACTATTTCTAGGTATGTAACTTCTGCTTTACATTAATCACTTTTCATGTGTGTAGTCTGGTTTCCCCAAACAAAAGCTCAACATCTTTTTTTTTTTCATGTTCTGGAGCAGAATGCTATATTCACATAGCACATGCTTTATAAATATGTGTTGATTCCTACATGCTCTTCCACTAAAGATGGATGAAAATAATTAAATGGTGAAAACCAAACCTTTATCTTTCTGAGATGCTTTGCCTAAGGAAAAACAGAAACAGAAAAAAAGATTGATAATAGTTTTTTTTCTAGTAATTTATGTTTTGATTCTAAAAAATTGAAAAATGTAGAACTGAATGAAGTAGAAAACGTTTTATATTCATCCCCATCCTGTTCCCTAGGATTTAACAATTCAGTGCATAATCTCAGAATCTTCTGATAAACATTCCTAGTGCTTCCTGTAACAACATCTGGAAAAGTGTGCAGGTATACTCCATTACCAGAAAGAGGAAGAAAGATAACTCTCTTACTATTAGTCCACTGATAATACAAATAGAATACGGAACAAACACCTACAAAGTAATTCTTCATTTTTCCCAAGTTGTTGCCCTTAGTCCATTCAGCATCTGCCTGCAATGGACTTTGGAAGACCTTTCTCATTCCAGTTTCTTTCCTTCTCCACTCCCCACTCCAGATACTTCTCTGTCTGTCTCAGACTATGGAGGACTCCCTCCCTCCTGGAAGGCTTTCAAGGTAATGACACTGGTCCCTGGCTCCCTCCTGGAAGGTCCTGGGAGGTCCTCCTTGGGAACAAGGCATGGGTCTTTTCAGTTTTTCACAATGGAAGCTTTTACACACCTTTCTCTCGCTCATATTAACCAGCTCTCTAGCATAGCTTTGAAGTGTCACCATCCTAAATAAGAAAGGACACCTTACCAAAGAAGTGAGAAAGGGAAATAGAAGACGAAGAGGAAGAAAATCAGATCTATTGATCTATCTATCCATCTATCTATTCTATTGTCAATAGTAATAATAAATATAAAATTCTGTAACAAATTCAATATTGTGTAACATACATATATAAAATTATACATATATGTACACACATATATAAGCATGTTATAGATGGGATTATTCTAAACAAATGTATTAAACATATTAGTCTACGGCTTGCTTTTTTCACTTAATATATTGCTTTTCACTTACTTTTTTTCACTTAAATTATTATGGATATTTTTCTGTGGTAATATATATAAAATTACTCGATTTTTAAAAAGCTATATGTACAATAGCTTATCTAATCAGTCTCCTAAGTATGTCTGTTTAGCTTAGTTTACACATTTGCTTTGCTTATAATGCTGCAATCAAATTGCTGGACTAGACACATGGTCATTACACATTAAATATTTATACTGTAAACATTTTAGGATAAATACCTAGAAGTAGAATTGTTGGGTTAAATGATATGCACACTTAAACTTTTAGTCGATACTGCTTACTTGCCCTGCAAACATGGTGGTTGTACCCATGCATATTCTTATCAATAGCACATGGGAACCCTGTCTTATCATGCTCTTATCAATTCAGGATATTTTTAATGTTTTGTAAGATACTTACTAATATGATAAGTGAAAAACAGCATCTTCAAGTCTGAAGTTGCGTTTCTATCATTTCATGTGTTTTTTAAACCATTTACATTTCTAATTCTTTGAACTGCCTGTTATTATCATTTTTTCTTTGTTTACTATCCAGTCTATTATTGAAACCATTTTTATTGGAGATAACTCTCTAGCATATTGATGCAAATATACGGATTTATTTTTACTTTTAGTTTTGCCTATTATTATTATTATTTTAATTATTTAATTATTAATTTTAAATCACTCCTGGGAGTTAAGTTCAACAATATTTTTGTTTTGGATTTGGCATGGTATGTCATGGTAAGGAAGACCTTCCTCCAATATATAATAATGTTTATCCATAAGCTGTGTTTTCTTCTGATATTTTTTATCTACCTAGGAATTATTTTGGAGAAAGATGTGAGAAAATAGAACGTTCTCTTTCTTTTTTTTTTTTCAAACTGGAAAGCTAGTTTTACCACATCATGTATTTTTATTTTCATTTTTAAATTATCAAGTCTCAGGTATGTCCTATCATTTTAAGAATGTCTTCCCCTTACCACATTGAAATAGGTGTTCTTGTTTATTATTTCTTTCTAGAAATACTAAGCCCATTATTTATTTTTACAAATTCACTTACCTGGCCTGGCATCCCGTACGCTTGAGGTCAGACAACACTCAGTCTTCTTCCGTGAACCCAGTTTTTTGGATCTTTTTGAAACCTTGATCCCTAGGAAAGCAATAGAGATACTAAGTATCAGATGCTTTGGAATCCAGCGTGGTTATACAACTTGAAGCCAGCAATGTTATCAGAACAATTTATCTTTGTACATTATTCAGGTTACAAACATCTATGATACTTACTTTAATGCTATGAAAAAATATACTTTTGTAATCATTTTATTAAAAGTTGCATATATTCTTATTTGGCCAGGAAGCTATTTTCAATGTGATATATTTGGAATACCAAGTGAGATAATCATTTATTAAATTAATACTTAACAGTACTATGACAATTGCCATGTTAATTACTTAGTCTTGGAAACCCAAATAGCTCTTAAAAATTGTTTTTGTTTGTAAAATATAAATGGGCCATAATATATATACATCGCTCACTCTAAGCAATCACTGTATACTTTATTTTCCTCTAATTTCCTGGAGTATTATTTTATGAATAATATTTGGTCTAGAATATTGAGACTTTTAAAGAAAATACCTAGGCCGGGTGAGGTGACTCATGCCTGTAATCCCAGCACTTTGGGAGGCTGAGGTGGGTGGATCACCTGAGGTCAGGAGTTTGAGACCACCCTGGCCAACATAACGAAACCTTGTCTCGACTAAAAATACAAAAAATTAGCCAGGCATGGTGGTGGGCACCTGTAATCCCAGCTACTTGGGAGACTGAGGCAGGAGAATTGCTTGAACCTGGGAGGTGGAGGTTGCAGTGAGCCATGATTGCACCACCGCACTCCAGCCTAGGTGATAGAGCGAGACTCTGTCAAAAAAAAAAAAAAAAAAAGAAGAAAAAAATCTTTTCTTTTTCATTCTACATTACTTAATTTATTTTATCTGCTAAGATCTGAATTACTGTTTCTCCTGCCAGATTAATATGTTGAAATCCTACCCTTAAGGGGATGGTTTTAGGAGGTGGGGGGTGGTGTCTTTGGGTATGATTAGGTTATAAAGGCAGAGACCTCATGAATGTGATTACTGTTCTTATAAGAGAGGCCTGAAAGAAATCCCTCACGCCTTTGCCAGGTGAGGCTGCAGTTAAAAGATGGCCATCTAGGAAGTGAGTCCTCACCAGATACCCAATGCTGGTGCCTTGATCTTGGACTTCCCAGTCCCTAGACCTGTGAGAAATAAATATCTGTTGTTTATAAGCCACCCAATTTCTGATCTTTTGTCATAGCAGCTTGAAAAGATTAAGACATATCCTTCTATCTTTCTTAAGCATTATAAAAGCTTTAGTGATATAATTTTGAAATTCTGATAATCACCTGAGCAAATCTAAGGATTGGAGCAGCAAAAAAAGAGAATAAAGAAATCAGAAGAGTTTTGGAAACAATAATAGGTTGTAACACAATGTTAGAGAGCAGTAAGTTATTCCTTCTGGCTGCAAATATCCCCTATTCTGTAACATATATATAAAAGTGTTATTTCAGCTGAAACTAACAATATGAAAAACAGAATTCATTTTACATGCTTTTACAGAAGTAAATTTTGTGTTATGGCAATATCAACAAATAACAGAAGCATTGATGTTTACTCTTGTAAACGTTAGAGCTGGACATCTTGAGGTTTAAGTCTCATATCTGACATTGACTGGATACGTGAACTTTGCTAAGTTAATTTTGCTAAGCCTCATAAAACAAACTCTCATATAATTTTTGATATAGCACATAGTCTTGGTATTAAAAATATTAGCAGTCAATAGTGTACTGCTACTAAAGCTTTTGAGATTTCATAGTTACCCAGGAACTAAGGAACCATAACAGCAAGTTCTCATTCACTCAGCAAATTGAAAAAAATGTTGTGGAAACCCTTACCTTAGCATATATTCAGGAACAATCAGCAGTTTATTAAATTTGAAGCTGTTAGAATAAAGTGATAGAGAATACAAGTAAGAGCTAGTCAAAAAATCAGAAGACACAGCAAAAACGCAGATTTACAAAACAGGCTGGGAAGAGATGAGAATTGAAGACATAATATTTACTAAGAGCATTTTTGATAAAACAATACTGCTGACTCGTCTAAAACATACTCTAATATTTTCACTTTAAAAATATATTACTTTATTGTTTATTCTTGTTTATTCCACTTTTATTGTCATTGCTTTAGTATTTTTGCAGCTTTGTTGAGATATAAGAAAAAGTTGCATATATTTAAGTGTACATGATGTTTTGGTATATGCATATAGAGTGAAATAATTGCTGTAATCAAGCTAATCGGTATATCCATTTTTTCACTTTTGTTTTTAGCTCAGTTGCTTTTTTCTATAACTTTCAAATTATTTTGATCCTTCATTTTCTTTTTGTGTCCTCCCCCAACACAAACGCTCATCAGAAGAGACAGACTATGTTGTTACCTTTTTTCAGCCTTCAAATGCTGCTTTCTCTCTTGTTGTCTGTGTTGCTCTTTGTGTAAATGGACGATTATTAGATGATTGTGGCAGAAAATATGTGGCAGTGCTGGTTATCACATGCCTGCTTAGCATGCTTTTAATTACAATGAAGATCCCCGTTCTGAGAAAGAAATTTTGTTTCTCTAAAAAATCAAATGTAAAATGTTTATATATAAAATAAGAGCGACCAAAAATTTAAAAGTTTAAAATTGTTCTCATTTTAGAACCATAAAATGACTACAGTTTCTTCATCCAGAAGAGTTAAAAGAATATAAGTTAAGTAACAGACAGGACTACACACTCTTACAGTGTGTCTTAGCTACTTAAAAAGCAATTTTTTGTGTGTCTTACACAGAATCACATTATAAAAGTCCTACCTATCAATTTAGGTGTGATTTTGTATAGCTTCATCCAAAACATTATTTAGTAATTCCAATCAAAACTAAAATACAGTTTTTATGGAACTTGACAAGCTAATCTGAAAATGTACAAGAAAAGAGCAATGGTCAAAAATGTACATGAAAGGAGCGTAATCATCTGAGACAGAAAAGAAGAAAAAAGAAAGAAGAAAAGGAAGAGAAGGAAGAAGAAGAGGAAGACGAGAAAGAAGGAGGAGGAGGATGAAGAGGAGGAAGAGGAGAAAGAAGGAGGAGGAGGATGGGAATGGGTATGATTTGTTCTACTCGACAACAAGATTTATAATAAAGTTACAGTGACTTTAAAAGTGTTATATTAATGTGGGGATTGATAGAAACCATGGAAACAAATGGAGAGTCTAGACACAGACATATGTAAAAACTTGATATCTGGCGGAGGTGGCTTTGTAGATCAGTAGCCAGTACATGGTGCCAAGACATTTAGTTACCAAAATAGAAAAAAATAAAGCCAAATCCTTACTTCACAGCACACCCAAAAGATGAATTAAAGACCTAAATAAAAAAGACAAAATATATGACATTTTAGGAAAAATATAGGAGAATACCCTTATAAGCACAAGATAAAAAAGGTGTAGGAAACACAAACTGTCATCAAAAAATTGAGAAATTTGGCTACATGAAAACTGAAACTTTTAACAAAAGATAACATAATTATGGTAAAAAGGCCACAGACTAGAAGAAGCTATTTGCAGCATGTACAAGTTTTGCAACATATATCCAAGATATATGAAGAACTTGTATAAATTTTAAAAACGAGTGTACGACTCAATAGAAAAAAGGGCAGAAAACATCATTGTCAATTCACAGAAGAGCAACCAGAAGAGGACACACACACACACACACACACACACACACAAAAAAAAAACCTTATTAGTAGTAATTGTAATGAAAATTAAAATATCCATCAGATTGACAAAATTTTAAAAGTATAAAGGATGATGTGAAGCAACTGTAATTTTATACACTTCTTGTGAGAGTGTACAAATCAACCACTGTAGAAAGCAATTTGGTTATAGATGGTGAACTGATAATGCCTATTATCCATAAAAGCCTGAAAATCTCCTGGCATGTACACAACTTAAAGAAAAGCTCATTCATAAACTCAAAGGTACATGAACAAAAATCTTCAGGGTCGTACTGGTCATAGCATTAGGTTGGTGCGAAAGTAACTGCGGCTTTTGCCACTGAAAGTAATGGCAAAAGCCGCAATTATTTTTGTACCAACCTAACAGGAAAAAAAGGAGGCAAACTGTTAAGTCCATCAATGAACCAGAACTATGTATATTAACATAATGTTGCACAAAAAAAAACACATTACAGGCTGAGCACAGTGGCGTGATCAGTATTTTGGGAGGCCGAGGCAGGCAGATCACTTGAGGTTAGGAGTTCGAGACCAGCCTGGCCAACATGGAGAAACCCTGTCTCCACTAAAAATACAAAAATTATCTGGGCATGGCTGTGCATGCCTGTAATCCCAGCTACTAAGGTGGCTGAGACATGAGAATCGCTTGAACGTGGGAGGTGGAGGTTGCAGTGGGCTGAGATCCCGCTATTGCACTCCAGCCTGGTCTGTCTCAAAAAAAAAAAAAAAAAAAAAATTACAAAAGAATATTGCAGTATGTTACTGCTTAAAGTTTTACAATTTTATGAAAAAACACATTGTTTAGGGTTACATGCAGATGTAGGAAAAGTATAAAGAAATGCACAGGGCCGCCCGCGGTGGCTCACGCCTGTAATCCCAGCACTTTGGGAGGCCGAGGCGGGCGGATCATGAGGTCAGGAGATCGAGACCATCCTGGCTCACACAGTGAAATCCCATCTCCACTAAAAATACAAAAACATTAGCCTGGCGTGGTGGTGGGCGCCTGTAATCCCAGCTGCTCAGGAGGCTGAGGCAGGAGAATGGCGTGAACCCGGGTGGCGGAACTTGCAGTGAGCGGAGATTGTTCCACTGCACTCCAGCCTGGGTGACAAGCAAGACTCCATCTCAAAACAAACAAAGAACAAGAAACACACAGTAATGAGAAGCATCTAATTTGGGATGATCGCTGCCCACTCAGGAAGGAAAAAGGGGAATGTGACAAGCTTAAGCTATCATAATATTTTAATTCTTAACCTGAATGGTGGGCATCTAGGTGTTCATGATTATAAATCTTTATATCTTTTTATGTGTCTTAAATATTTGATAACAAATTTGTTTTAAAAAAGAAGCAACAATAGGGTAGGGTGCATTTTTACCAAAGGTCGAAGTAAAAACTCTTGAGTTGGAATTTATACTTAGAAAAGGGGCTTACATTTGTCGTAGTCACACTATACTGTGTCCCATAACCCAGTTCCTTCAGAATTTTGCAGACTTTGCTCAACTGTCTTTTTGTTTTGATTTTTTTTTTTTTTTTTTTTTTTTTTTTTTTTGAGATGGAGTCTTGCTCTGTCTCCCAGGCTGGAGTGCAGTGGTGCAATCTCGGGATGTTGACAATGTTTAAAAGCAACTGATGCAG
>NW_012101454.1:3722287-3733848 GCF_000951045.1 Mandrillus leucophaeus
TCCTTCAGAATTTTGCAGACTTTGCTCAACTGTCTTTTTTTTTTTTTTTTTTTTTTTTTTTTTTTTTTTTTTTTTTTGCTTCTTAAGGGATCTAAGGCCATTCTGATTTCTGATCCTTTGTGAATACTAAGGATGTTGACAATGTTTAAAAGCAACTGATGCAGATTCTGAAAGTGTTTTATAAATAAAAGTCTCAAGCGTATACTGAATAACGATATTATTTAGTGTATTTCAAAGTGACTACTTTGAAAGATGCAACACTCATTGGATTGAGCAACCGTGATACCTCCTGGGCTTGCAATGCCCTTAGTCCTATTGATGATTTTCTGGATTGCAGTGACAGGACAATGCAGAGAGGGAGGTTTGGAACCACACTCTGCCATTCATCACAAGCTGCAAAAGAACTGAATTAATGAAATAAGATGTAGAAGTATAACTTTGATTTTTACAAATGTGTTTTTTTAGAGTCTTTTGTCTATATCCTTACATCTTTCAAGCCTAGGTCAATTGCTTCCTCTTTCTTTATTCTTCAGGAAACACAAAGTACCAAAGCACGTTCCTGGTGCAGGAGATGCAACAAAAAGTGGGATATAAGTGATCTCTATCCTCACAGAGCTTATTATCCTTTATCTGTATTGCTCTAATGATGCTTCCTACATTTTTGTCATTTGTGAACATTTCATTCTACTAGACAGTGAGTTTGATGCCAGCCTCATTTTCCAATCATCAGTGTTTCCCTATGGAATTTAACACAGTGCTTTACAGCTACAGTGAATCAATGTGTGTTGAATCAATAAATGAATGACTTTTCCCAGGATGCTTTGTTGGAGTAATACAACATAGCTTATCTCCTACTAAATTGGTAGAAACTAACTTAATTATGATATTATGTCTTGGAGTCATATTAAAAAGTTTGCATCAAAGAAACTATTAAAACGAAATGATGGTACAAAAATCAGCCTTAACATTTTTTCCTCAGAATTACAGAATACAATTTATAGCGTAATATTAGGGAATCACATTTGTGTAAAACAGTTATAAATGTAGAATAATATACTTATTCAATAGGCTTAATATATATTTAGAAGGGACTATTATTATGTAAAGGAAAGAATATTATTTTATAATATTGCTGAGGAAAAAGATTTTAAAATTCTCTAAATATATCTTTATGATAGATAATGCCTAAATGAGAAAAAGTTTTGAAATAATCTCTTACTTTGATTTGGTTTAAAAAATATTTTTCTTTGTGCGAAGACAAATTCCAATGGTAAATATTTTGAATAATTAAAAGTTATAACCTCAAATTTTAAGCACTAAGTATAGAAAATTTGTTAAAACTGTCTTCTACCCAGGTATACTCTTTTCTGATAACTCATCAGTTTAGAGGGTTTCATTGCTCTCTCTTTAACTTCAATTTTTTTCCTTTATATCTTACTCCAATACCTTTATTTTCATCTTCTCTTTTATCTCAAACTATATTATTTTGATGTAAATTAATCTGGTTAATGTATAATGAGTGAGGTCTGGAAAATACATTTTAAATCACTCAACAGGCCAATTTAAATGATTTTCTAGAGGTAGTATTTCATTGAACTCTTAATTTTGCCAAATGTTACTCAGTTTCTAGGGGCTGGGTCAGAAGAAGAGATATTATTACCATTTTATGATTTTCTAGAATTTAAGGACAGTATTAGTTTATTACCTATAACACATACCTTCTCACATACTCATGAACCTCACTCTTTATTTCTGGAATCGGAGTGTTGTGTTTTTTTGTTTTTGTTTTTGTTTTTTTTCTTTTTTTTTTTGAGAGAGTCTTTCTCTGTCACCCAGGCTGGAGTGCAGTGACGCGATCTCGGCTCGCTACAACCTTCATCTCCTGGGTTCAAGTGGTTTTCCTGCCTCAGCCTCTTGAGTAGTTTAGATTTCAGGCATGCATCACCACGCCTGGCTAATTTTTGTATTTTTTGTAGAGATGGGTTTTCACCATGTTAGCCAGGCTGGTCTCAAACTCCTGACCTCAGGGGATCTGCCCACCTTGGCCTCCCAAAGTGCTGGAACTACAGGCGTGAGCCACCGCATCTGGCCTGGAATTGGAGTGTTTATTTAAGAACCAGACAATTGTTGGGTCATAGACACCATGTAGCTGTCAATTTGCCAGATTGCTCTCGGATAGGAAAGCTGACAGCAATGGATCTGCAGTAGGCTTTATCGTGAATCCAGTAACTTTAAAATGATTTTCCGGGCCAGGCATGATGGCTCACCCCTGTAATCCCAGCACTTTGGGAGTCCAAGACGGGAGAATTACTTGAGGTCAGGGGTTTGAGACCAGCCTGGCCAACATGGTGAAACCTCGTCTTTACTAATAATACAAAAATTAGCCCAGCGTGGTGGCAGGCGCCTGTAATTGCAGCTACTTGGGAGGCTGAGGCAGGAGAATCGCTTGAACCTTGGTGGTGGAGGTTGCAGTGAGCTGAGATTGAGCCACTGTAGGCCAGCCTGGGCGACAGAGCAAGACTGTGTCTCAAAACAAACAAACAAACGGAAAAATGATTTTCCTATTGCAAAATGTACCAAATACAGAATGATATATAAAATTCCCCCACTTTGCAGCTGGATGTTCAGGAGCAGTAAGCCCTATGTTCCCTAGAACTCATTTATGACTTTGCCCACTAATTTATGAATGGCTTCTGCAAACTCTCAGAAAAGCTGAAGCTAGGCCATTAATAAACCATAGCTCTCCTTTCCTGAGAGCTCTTATCTAATAGTCAATAGCTCCCTTTCCCTTCCCAGCTGGATTTGAACTTGCTACTGAGTTTTGTAAACTAAAACAACCCAGAAGCTACTCTGTAAGTCCTGCTTCTAAACTCAGCATGGGCCAATTTTGGCTTTCAGGGGAAGATCAAAACATAAGAAATGAATTCCCTGTCAAGAACTGTGAAGGCTCTGAGACTCCACTCTACTTGCAGGCTAATAAGTCAGCCATATACAATTTTATGTATGCTGACAGAACACATGAGACTCCTGGGTCAGAGACTGAGGAAATACATCTTCAGAGATAGTTTATTACTCAAATCATAGCAGTAAACAGAGTATCAGCATTATTTGTGCTGGTTTCCAAGATCCAATTTTCACAAAGTAATGCAAAGAGGACCAGATGACACCTGCACGTGTAGTAGGTTGTGTTGCAGGAGAGAAACTTTGAGGTAGGGAACTCAAATCTATAATAATGTGCAGTAAGCATGCCACCCTTTGCTCCAGAGGAGAACACTATCTCTATATTCCAAGACTGTTTGCTTTGGAAACATCCTTAAATAGTCTGGAACAAAGAACAGTAAGTACCTTGCTGGCAATATGTGCAGAAATGTGAGCAGCTCACGGTGAGCTGTCTTTTGACATTCCCTGAGCTGATTCAGGCTGGACTGATAGTTCCATTAAAAAAAATATTGAAATAAAACCTTTTCAAATATTTCAAAATCTTTGCTTGTCCATTTGAAGATAAGAGGTTTTTGTCTCCCTGACTAGTGTTTGTTTCCTCCAAATTGGTTTATTTTAATGTTATTATTATTATTTAGAGACAGGGTCTCACTCTGTTACCCAGCCTGGAGTGCAGTGGCATGATCATAGCTCACTGTAAACTTAAACTCCTGGGCTCCAAGATCCTCCTGCCTCAGCCTTCTAAGTAGCTAAGACTACAGATACATGTCACTGTGCCTGGCTAATTTTTAACTTTTTGTAGAGATGGGGTCTCACTATGTTTCCTAGCCTTGCCTCAAATTACTGGCTTCAAGCAACCTCCCGTTTTGGCCTCCCAAAGTGCTGGGATTATTTTTATTATTATGTGTTATTTGTGGTCTCTATCTTCTGTGTTGGGAATTTTCTTTAGATGCTTGATAATTTTAGCTGTTTGCTCATTACGAAGAACAGGAGACTAAATAGCTTATTGGTAGCTCTGAATGCACAGGTAGGGCTCTGTTGACTGTGGTCTTACCTATTGGGTGATTTCATTAAGCCATCTGGAAAGAACACTTGATGTCAATATGTTTAGGTCTTTACTCTCAGCTAATCAGTTTCCCTACATCAATCTCATCCAATCTTCTGCGTGGGTGCTAGGGAACTGGCTTCCAGGGTTCTGAGAACCCAGTGGTGGAATCATCACACATACATTTATGCACACATTAACAAAGTCTTTTTGTTTACATAAAGTACCCCCAATTCACACTTCTCTAATTACAAACAAGGGTAAGAACATTTTCCCTGCATTTACTGTCAGTGTGTTTTCTCTTCTGTGAACTGACCATGTCATGTTCATGTTTATACTGAGTTGTGTTTTTCTTTTTAGGAATTATTTTTGTACTCCAGTTTTGAACCCTGTGTTAACTGTGTGGTATCTTCCTCCAGATTTTGGATTTTCCTTTCCTGCTATTTGCCTCTGCTGAGCAGTTTCCTCAATATAGCCTTTCTTGATTCCTAGACTTTTGTGATGTGGCTTTTGGTCCAACACTACACCAATGTACCAATGTGGGTTCAAGGTCTAGTCCCTAGCACCACCCTCATCCCCATGCTCCTCATAGTCCCTGTGCTGTTAGAAGTCAGGTGATGTATGATGCTTTAAGAGCTCATTGCCCTTCCTGCATAGTTTCTATCTTCAGGGGATCTGTTTTTACTGTCTCCCAACTCCTTCATTGACTTAAAAGAATATTTTATCCATTTATCCGGTTTTTTTTTTCTTGCATTTTTGGGTGTTTTATAGCCAGAATGCATAGTGATCTCTAGTACATTTTGTTGCTAGAAACAAAGGTCTATAATTAATTTATTTTTCTTCTTTCTAAACACTGTACCCATTCTTTCTAAACACTGTATCCAATCTGGCTGGAATTTTATAGGAGCATATATCTTCTGGCTAGGAGTTTGAAATGTAAAATAGAGTTTATGCACTAGATTTTAAAGTTATTGCTTTTGTTTTTGCTCATTTGTAGAAAGGAATGCCTTAGTTATGTTCCTAATTTTAAAGGAATCTATGCCTCATTTTAGTATTATGTTAGCTAGAGATAGATCTCTAATGTCTTAGTTATAAGTAATCTTGATAAAGTTAGTGGGTACATTTAATTTTAAGTAAACACTTTTTACAATAATGTCTTAACCAATGTTTCTTATGATAAGTGTTCTTAGTCTCAAGGTTGTAAGTTGATAATCTTTGGAAATATTAAAACAAAACTTTCAATGTTGCAGATATGCACTTTGGCTTTCTGAGCAGTCTAAGACAGAAACTTGAAATTTACTTAATGTTTATGGCAATTGGTATGTACATATTTCTAACCTTCTCCTTATCTTACAAGACACAATAACCGCCTTATGCTTCTTCTAAAAGCCCTATGTTTCAAGTTCCTCATTCTTTCAAAAGTGTCTTCATTAAACTTCCTTGTACCGTAGTCATACTTTCTAGCAAAGGTTGAGTTAAAAAATATTAGACTTATAGCATCTGTTCCCATAGGATAAATAGATATACCAAAAGTTGTTTAATGAAACTCCTTCCTGGAGAAAAAAAGTAATCCAATAGGTTAAGGCAGCTACAAGTCAAAACTCTAAGGTAGCAATAGGCCTAAATGGTATAAGCGCTGAGAAATTACAAGACCAAGATACTTATTTAAACAAATCTTACATCCATTTCGTTCATAAATTTATCTCAGAGAATTATTAGAATCAAAGGAGAATGTCATCATAATTTTAAAATGCTACTTAATTATATTTGGTTGACATTTTTATCCCATAAATCATTTCTAACACTGCAGAAATTTTGCCCTCACATTGGTCCCCAAGTAAGGTCCCAGAGTTTCCTTCAGTTGCCTATGGGCAACATAATGCATAAGGCTGCACATACAAGGTCCTTCTGTTACTATACAATTAGCACAGTGATAGATGCTGCTGCTGCTGATGGTGGTGGAAATAGACTGTTGTTACAAAAGACCACCTCTTTTTATGGTGTGAAAATGTGCATTCTTGTTGAGGCAGCAACATACAAATGAAGCAAAATAGACTGGTGGCAAGTTCTTAAACATTAATGTACATATACATCATCTAACCTATATATACAATGAAGATTCCTAGCTCTCTATCACCAGAGATTCAGATTCAGTAGTCTGATTTCTGAAAATTTTGAGAAACACTATAATTGGAGCTTATAGTCATGTGCAAAATAATGGCTATTTTAGGCCACAGATCTGTCAGGGAAAACTTCAAGGAAGTGATCAATAGGATAGGATTTTAAAGCATGACTTGCATTTTTATATCTGAAAAGGAGAGAAAGAGAGTCTTTGGCTCATGCCTGTAATCCCAGCACTTTGGGAGGCTCAGGCGGGCAGATCACAAGGTCAGGAGATTGAGACCATCCTGGCTAACACGGTGAAGCCTCGTCTCTACTAAAAATACAAAAAATTAGCTAGGTGTGGTGGCAGGCGCCTGTAGTCCCAGCTACTTGGGAGGCTGAGGCAGGAGAATGGCATGAACCCAGGAGGCGGAGTTTGCAGTGAGCCGAGATCCTGCCACTGCACTCCAGGGGAGATAGACGGAGACTCCGTCTCAAAAAAAAAAAAAAAAAAAAAAAAAAAAATACCATTAGCTAGGGGCTAGATTTGGAAATGAGTCCTGTGAAAAGAAGCAGTGAGTAGATTCTCCTAAGGCATAAAGGTTATAGTAGCCTGCCCTGAGAAGATTGAAAAGACCAATGGCCAATAAATACTTGTTGGACAGAACTGCTGACTTCTGGGGAATGTTTCCAGCCAGTACAGAGAGATAATATTTGAAGTGGGAAGGAAATTTTTCCTGAATAATCTTAGCCCTGGGAGTTCATCATCTGCAGACATAGAGGATTAAGTAATTTTTTTTCCTTTTCATCCCATTCTCTATTAAAAGCCCTAATCTGTCCCCGTCTCTTGTCTACGAATGTGTGTACTTCCTATCTTACAGTAATTCAGAGGTTCATCTTGTCTTCCTTATTAGACTCTAGATTTTACGAGTGCAGGTTCTTAACTTATTCATCATTTTGTTTCTTTACAGTCCATCATATAATGCTGTGCACAAGGGCCGTATTCATAATATCTGTTTAAACAATCAGTTGATGATATAATCACTTCACAATGCTAGGTACTTTGTACATAATATCGTATTTAGATTTTTGAAATCTACTATAAGTTAGGCATTGTTATCCACATACTACAAGGAAGGAAACAGAGGCTTGGAAATGTCAAACACTTGTCTATTGTCACACAGCTATTAAAGGGCACAGTCGGAAATGAATGCAGGACTGGAAACTCTAACTGACTTAAAAGATGTACTCTTTCCACTGAAGGATGGAACAAAGAAATGAATGAATGAGAGAATGAGGAGCATAAAGCTAAGTAATTCATCTGAAGGGAATGATACTGAGATTTTAATCAGAATTTCAATCTGCTTATTCTAGAGGTGGAAGGAAGGTAAGCTGAGGATTCTTCAGTTCTGAGTTCTTTGGACAAAGATGTGGTCTGCTGGAAGGGAGTGCTAGAGCGCAGAATGTATAGTTAGAAGGTGCCTGGAATGTAGGGCAGAGCCCACTGGATATTCTATACCTGAGTTGATGGGGAGAGAGACCCAGCTGTTTACACATGGCATTATGACAGTGTGGAAGAGGAAGAAAGCAAGACCTATGATGAAAGTTAGTCTTCAGTGAACAATCACCCAAGTGATTGGTAAAATATACAAATTCTCAGGTTCCATAGCCAGAGATTCTGATTAAATGGTCCTGGGGTAATGTGTGGGACCATATAATGTGCAGTCTAGGTTGAGAACTCACTGTCCTAGGATTTAACTTCATTTCTTGAACATTGGGATTTGGCCTCACTGTTACCATAGCTTTGACCTCAACAGGTATTCTCCATGGAAATAGGTCACCACTTCAAGGTTACTGGTCTCTGGATGTTGAATAAAACAGTGTGATTATTAGCACAGGACTGTTTTGGTCTCATGTGATAGTAGCCATCTTTTTCTGAGCATGTCCTGCATTCCAAATGATTTTGCTTCTGGGATCAAATTACACAGCCATTGGCATGAGATTGGCTTAGCAAAATTAATGAAAACATAATTAAGCAAGTTTTCCTCAGCTGTGCCATTTGAAGGGTCCTTATAAATTTTTAAATATTAAAGTAGTAACAAATTAAGAAAGTGATTGTTTGAATTGCAAGTTAGACTTTTCAATTAAATTCAAATTACACCTCTAACGAAGTGGATCATTAGTGATGATTTCAAATTATAAAGCAATACTTAAAGAATACAGCATGGGGTTTGAAGTGGAAGGCCTAGCTCCAAAACCTGACTTTGTAGTAGTAAATGGATAACTTTGGAGAGGATAGTAACTTGTCTGTGCCTGAGTTTCCTCATTTGTAAGATGAGGATAATAATACTTCCTTGCAATAGTGTGATGATAAATGCATAATAACTGGCTCTCGGGACGGAGTGCTGGTTTGTGGCGTTTGCCAGCTTTTGAGGTGCAAGTATTCCCACCATGGCTGATTTCAACTTAGTAAGAGAACTGGCTCAAAAAATTCCTAAAAATTTAAAAATGGGTTTGTGTGAGTACCTCTGCTTACTGAGATTATAATGATAAAATAATGTGTAGAATATCTAAATCAGTGTTTGACCCAAATGTACTCAAAACGTACAGTGTTTCCTAATTCTATAGTTTTCAAAAATTTCAAATATTACTATATTGAAGATGAAATTGTTAACCATTTGAAAAATAAGATGTTTTACATGGCAAGAAAAAGAGCAATACTGTTCTGTTAATCTTGAAACTTGAAATGGATTTATGCTCTTCAAAGCTGGGTTAGTCCTAAATTCACCATGTCTCCCATCATGAGTCCTTGAAAATCTATGTTTACATATTTGAAAATTATGATATCTGTGTGAATATTTGATTAGCAAGTATTTATTAAGCATATTTTGAGTTCTCAGCACTATGTTATACACTATGTACTATGTTAATAACTTCTTTGAAAGGCGAGGTTTTCATGTGTGGAAGTCTTATATCATCTTTAACGCTTTCTACTTTCTTCCCAATGACCTTGTCTCCACTCTTGATATCCAGTGCTTCTCCTTGCCTCTTCTTCTTTTTCCATACAGTCACCTCTTCTAGGGGCATTTTTTTTCTGCTAAGGGACATCACTAGAAAGGTAATGTTCAAATCTGACAAAAGAGGATGAAGATGAAGGAGCTTACTAAGCCAGATATTTATTTGGCAGCAACCCAGGTAGGACCCAAACTATATTTCCTGACTTTAGCAAGGAGTTTGGGGGGAATAGATTGCATCCGTGAAGGCCATTCAAAACCCTTACCTGTCAAAGCATCCAAGTTACTCCCTATTTCCTGAGTTCTAAATTCAAGGCGAGAATGAGTTAACAGTCATCACATTTGCTTTCTTTCTCGTGTGGGCCTCTTGCCCTGGGCTTAGTCCCACAGTTCTTGCCATATACTCTATATAAAATCCAGATTCTTACCCAGGTATAGCCCTGCATAATCCAGCCCGACCACTGTGCCACTAGTAACATCAACTTGCATTTATTGAGTGCTCACTATAAGCCAGAGGTTGCCCTGTTCTGACCTGAATTAAGTCATGTTATTGTCATAACAAAGCTTTGCAGTTTTAGTCTTGCTTTACAGATGAGGAAACTGAGGCCTTAGTTTAAATTTCTTGTCTGAGATCACACCAGTCCAAAGTGGCAGGGCTGGGATTGAAGGTCTAGTGAGGATTTCCTTCCTAAAGGACATGTGGTAAGGACGATATGAGTTCTGAGGATGGCCAAACCTCCTGTCAATGGGGCAGGGAGTGTAGCCTTCCATGGGGAGGGGTGCCATGGAAGAGCCAGGAGAGGAGGGCACAGAACATTGCCAACAACTGGTCCAGGAAATGACAAAATAAAATAAAATAAAATCTTTGAAAAAGAGAAGGAAGGATGACGGTGGACTTTGTCTAACATCAAGGTTATGGAAGGTATGTACCAAGTGTGCACCAAACATGCAGTTTGACAGACATATGCAGTTAGTTGTCTCACCATTACTATCCATTTTTAAATTAACATATATGAGATACCAGAATATTCCACCCAAAAATATGAAGAATTATTGAGCTGAAGGCATTTAAGAGGAAACAGATTCAGGAAAGCTTTCTAACCTACAATTGCTGAAAAGCGGGAGAACAGAGGTTAACACTGAACACAACTTTGGACTCTTATTGGCCTGGAGATGGCACCAGAGGAATCTACGTTAACAAGGTTTACTAACCATCCTTTATCCATCATTTGTTTACCTTCCTCGGAGTTGTCACAACCTAGAGACTCAAAGTCATTTTTGTCTTGTTACTTCTCTAAAAATTCACTATTCTTTGTTGAGGATGTTATATAAACTGGAATTGAAAGCCACTACTTTGATAAGTCATTCCCTGGGTGTCTCCCATGTATGTATATGTTAATAAACTTCTATTTGTTTTTTTCTCATTAATTTGTCTATTATAGAATTCTGTTCCAACGGACTCTATGAGGGTTGAAAAAGACATTCCTTTCTTTTCTTTTCTTCCTCTACACTTTTTTTTTTTTAATACTTTAAGTTCTAGGGTACACGTGCAGGTTTGTTACATATGTATACTTGTGCCACGTTGGTGTGCTGCACCATCAACTCGTCAGCACCCATCAACTGGTCATTTACATCAGGTATAACTCCCAATGCAATCCTTCCCCCCTCCCCTCTCCCCACAATAGGCCCCAGTGTGTGATGTTCCCCACCCTGTGTCCAAGTGATCTCATTGTTCAATTCCCACCTATGAGTGAGAACATGCAGTGTTCAGTTTTCTGTCCTTCTGATAGTTTGCTGAGAATGAAGGTTTCCAGCTTCATCCATGCCCCTGCAAAGGACATGAACTCATCGTTTTTATGGCTGCATAGTATTCTATGGTGTATATGTGCCACATTTTCTTAATCCACTCTATCATTGATGGACATTTGGGTTGGTTCCAAGTCTTTGCTATTGTGAATAGTGCCTCAGTAAACATACGTGTGCATATGTCTTTATAGTAGCATGATTTATAATCCTTTGAGTATATACCCAGTAATGGGATGGCTGGGTCAAATGGTAATTCTAGTTCTAGATACTTGAGGAAATGCCACACTGTCTTCCACAATGGTTGAAATAATTTACACTCCCACCAACAGTGTAAAAGTGTTCCTATTTCTCCACATCCTCTCCAGCATCTGTTGTTTCCTGACTTTTTAATGATTGTCATTCTAACTGGTGTGAGATGGTATCTCATTGTGGTTTTGATTTGCATTTCTCTGATGACTGGTGATGAGCGTTTTTTGATATGTCTGTTGGCTGCATAGATGTCTTCTTTTGAGAAGTGTCTGTTCATATCCTTTGCCCACTTTTTGATGGGGTTGTTTTCTTGTAAATTTGTTTGAGTTCTTTGTAGGTTCTGGATATTAGCCCTTTGTCTGACGAGTAGATTGCAAAAATTTTCTCCCATTCTGTAGGTTGCC
>NW_012101454.1:3733935-3736029 GCF_000951045.1 Mandrillus leucophaeus
CACTCCCTAGTGAGATGAACCCAGTACCTCAGTTGAAAATGCAGAAATCACCATCTTCTGTGTCACTCGCACTGGGAGCTGGAGACTGGAGCTGTTCCTATTCAGCCATCTTGCTCTGCCCCCCCTCCTTTTTTTTTTGAGACTGAGTCTCTCTCTGTCACCCAGGCTGGAGTGCAGTATCACAATCTTGGCTCACTGCAAGCTCTGCCTCCCGGGTTCATGCTATTCTCCTGCCTCAGCCTCCCAAGTAGCTGAGACTACAGGCACCCACCACTGCACCTGGTTAGTTTTTATATTTTTAGTAGAGACAGGGTTTCACTGTGTTAGCCATGATGGTCTCGATCTCCTGACCTTGTGATCCACCCACCTCAGCCTCCCAAAGTTCTGGGATTACAGGCATGAGCCACTGCGCCCAGCCTTCTTCCCCTACACTTTCTATTGAAACATGCACATGGAAAACTGCTCAAGGTATAACTTCACACTTGATGAACTTTCATGATGGGAATACACCCATGTAACTAGCATCCAGATCAAAAAATAGATAATTACCAGCACCTGAAAGCCTCCTTATATAACCTTCTCATTTATTTACACCATCATTCCTCAAAGGTAACCAGCACCCTACCTCTCTCACTATAAATTAGTTTTCCTTGTTTTTGAACTTCATGTAAACAGAATCATACATATTTAATATTTCTTGGTTTCTTGTGCTTTGGCATTTGTTTCTTCAATTCATCCATATTATTGCATATATCAATGATTTATTTGTTCCTGTTGCTTAAATATACCATGGTTTATTTGTTCTGCTTCTGATAGACATTTGAGTTGTTTCTAGTGTTTGATTATGATGTATTGTGAGCATTCCTATACGTGTCTTTTGGTGCCTATATATATGTATTTTGTTGGGTATATACAGAGGAGTAGAATTGCTGGGCCGTAGGATATGCATATGTTCAGCTTCAGTAGATAATGCCAAACTTTCTTCAAAACTGGTTGTACTAAGTTACACTCCTACCAGCAGTGTATGAGGATTCCAGGTGGTACATAGTGGTGCTCTCATTCTTTTTCATTCTGGTGATTGTGCCTGATACTTTATGGTGGTTTTAATTTGCAGTTTCCTCATAGGAGTGTTGGGTACCACTGTTTATTGGCTATTTGGATTTCCATTTTTGTGAAGTGGCTGTTTAAGCCTTTTGCCCATTTTTAAAATTGGGCTGTATGTTTTCTTTCTATTGATTTGTAGAAGTTTTGAAAATGAATCTCATCAGTCTATTTTGCAAGGATTAAAAAATCTATATATAAATAGCTAAATACAGCTTCTTCATATCCAATGCTAAGAATAGTACTTAATATCTTGTTAATTGTTGAAAAAGTAGTTACTTATTTTTTAAATGGTTGTGTTTTCAGCACTTTGGTTCCAGAACTTTTTTCCCCCACACATATGGCATTCCTGTACTCAATAATGACAAGTCAGTTATTCTAAAAAAGAGCTTGCTTACTCTCTTTCCCTCACTCCCTCCCTCTTTTCTTTTCTTTTCTTCTCTATTTGTATCTCCCATTCTACCTCATTTCATTCCTTCTCTTTCTTTCTTCCTCTCTTCCCACAACAGTTTCATTGATATAAAACTTCACAGTGAGTTTCTTTTAGAGAGCTTGTTCTCAATAGGCCATAACCTCTTTTTTGAGAACACTGCTTAAATAGCTGGGACTCAAGTTTATGTAAATAATCATATCAGTATTACCTTATGATGTTGCTTTCCAAGCATTATCTTTCATGAGTCATTTAAAACTGCTTTAAAAATTCATTTGACAGAGAGAGGCCCAAGTACATGCTCATTACAGAATTTAAAATGAACCATGTAATACAAAAGGAACATGATAAAATACCAAATAACTGATAATGGTGTTCTTCCTATGCAGGTATGCTTGGTAAAGCACACCTGATACCTGAACATTTAGAACTACACAAAAGATGAATGTTCTTCATTACAAAAGCAATCTCTGGATTACAAAGGGATTCCCAATAATTTACACAATGCTCTCTTTTGTTCCTCTATGTTCAGTTTGCTTATTCTGTTTCATCTTTTTTACACA
>NW_012101454.1:3736829-3740293 GCF_000951045.1 Mandrillus leucophaeus
TCCTGCCTCAGCCTCCAAAGTAGCTGGGATTACAGGCACTCACCACCACATCTGGCTAATTTTTGTATTTTTAGTAGAGATGGGGTTTCACCATGTTGGTCAGGCTGGTCACGAACTCCTGACCTCAGGTGATCTGCCTGCCTCAGCCTCCCAAAGTGCTGTGGGATTACAGGCGTGAGCCACTGCGCCCAGCCTAGGAGGGAACTTTCTTTAAATGCTTTCTCTGAGTTGTGGCAATGGGTTTCTATTGATTGCTCCATCTTTCCAACTCTGGTGTTATGCAATGTTGGCAAAACAGCAGAACATTAAAATAATTCTACCATCCCTTCCAAGGCTGAATCCGTATCTCTTTATTGCTAAGTTCTTACCTAATAAAAAAAAAAGCCACATTTGAAATGAAAAATATAATTTAATGTTTAATCTGCTAAAAGAAATGGCGTACGGTAAAAGGTGAGGATGATGTCTGCATAATTTTAAACCTCCGATTCCGATGGAGAATATATAGAAGGAACACAAAGCCACTTGGAATTTCTGAATGCCAGTGAGAATGCATGATTCATTCGATAAGTTTTGCTCTAAAGGGGAACAGAGAAATGGGGTGGTAGGAGGAGGAGGATGTAGAGTCTAGAAATGATTGCTTTGAGATGGGAGAAATAACAGTGTATTTGTTTGATGATGGGAACAATCTACTAGAAAGGGAAGTGATGATGCAAAAGGAAGAAGAGAGAATTGCTGGAGTGATGTGCTTGGAGGTGGGATCTAGGCGCAGGAAAGGGGCTGGCCTTACAAAGGGGCACAGAGTACATGCTCAAAACATGTTGAAGTGATGAATGACTTCACACTGTGGGAACTTATTTTCACTTCTATTTTTATCACTATATGGGCCCTCAATATGGTATAGTGAGTGATTAAAAGCAGAGTCTTGGGAGTTTAAGAGACTTGGCTTTGAGCACCACTCCCTTGATATCTTAGGGAAATTACTTAGACTCTCTCTGTCACAGTTGCATTTGTAAAGTAGACATAATAATAGTATCTCTCATAGGGTTGCTAGTGCTATTAAATGTGACAAAGTATATGAATTGCCTAGCAAAGTGTCTGGCACATAGTGAGGGACCCCAAAGTGGTAACTTCTATTGTCAGCACTGCCTCTGCCTTGGAGCAGCAGTCCTGGGTACCTAGAGCTAGGAGTCTGGGGTGAATGCCACATGAAGTCCACATCCACCCTGAGAGTGACACAGCTTTCCCTCTTCTTCCACGGGCAGCTCACACCGCAATAGTGCGGAACACAGCATTCTTTGTTCCAGCCCTGCAGTACTCCGACAATTCTGATGGAGGAGTTCTGGAGGCTAATTTTCTCTCCTTTTGGAGTCTTCTCCAGGCTAGGGCAGATTGCAGGACTGAAGTGAACTGCCAGAGAGCGGAGATGATAAAATGAAGCCGGAAAGGGGTGGGGGGAGTTGGGGAGGGAGCGGGGAGGGGGGTTTAGTGATTTACTCCACGCAGATATAACCAACACTGCGTTGAGTAGGTGGTCAATAAACAGTTTGATAAATTGATAGGATATATTATAGCACTTCCCAAGGAATTGGAAAGCCCCAGAAAAGGGGGTATAAAACTTAAAATCAAGTAACAATATTAACAAAGATGGGCCCGATTTTAGTCTTTTCATGTAATTGAACAAATATTTACAATTTGCCAAAGTGCATCTCAGCAGAAGCGTAGCCTGTCAATCAAGATTCCTCCACAATCTGCTTGTTAAGAGCTTTCACAGACTGAGCAGTAATACCCAAAACACTGATTTAGTTGTGACTAACACTTTGCAGCTATTAATTGTGGTTGGTTTGGGGGCAATATTATGGAAAAATAAATTATGGTGGTTTTGGATCCATGTTGAACAAAGGTATTAAGTAAAAGGTCCACATTCTGGGGAAATATGGATAAGAAAAGGAAAGCCAGTATTAGGATAACTAGAGGAAAGAGAAAACCATTGCCTATCTTTCTTGATTTAAAAACATTGGTATAAGCAGGGATCATTGAGAATAAAATGATTTCATACAGTTCTCATGACAATATCCTAAAGGCTACAGTCCAGTGATATAATTAATTAGGAGTGTTTAACACCTATATTGTCAGCTCTAATTATACAAGTTCATCATTCTGGTTTTTGTACTGACTATAGTGCCTGCCAGTCAACAATAATGTCCTTCATTTCAGTAACTGTAAATGGTACTTTGATACTAAGCAATATTTCATTTGTTAAATTTCGCATCTTAAATTTACCAGTGAGGGCTCATTTTCAGTCAATATCTTCACAGAGTTATTGTCATAATCAAGTCCTAAATTAAAATTCTCTATATTTGATTTATGTGTCATAAATTTTCATTTTTCTGGGTTTGGGCTTTAGCTGTGCTATAATTGTCTTGACTTTTCTCTATATCTTCTATATCTCTATATCTTCATATTATATCATAATAACATGGGACACAAACCACTGTATGTGTTAGCCAGGATGATCTTGATCTCCTGACCTCACGATGCGCCCACCTCGGCCTCCCAAAATGCTGGGATTACAGGCGTGAGTCACTGCACCCGGCCTGAAGGTGGACATTCTTGCTTGAACAAAGAGGAGATGTTTTGAGGCTTTCACTTACAAATGCTTTATAATTTCATCTCTTTTGTCTGTCAGAGAGGAGTGGGAGATATTAGCTATGCTAGGAGTAAGAAGAAGGGCCCATCAGAAGGAAAGCATGTACCAAGGTCCTGGGCAGAGGGAGCATGGAGTTTCTGAGGTATTAAAAGCTATCCAGAGTGGCTAGAGAAGGGTAGGCAGCAAGGTAGAAAACAGCCATATGGTAAAGAGCATTATAAGCTTTGGAAATGATTTTAGACTTCATCTTTTTGGCAAAGGCTAAAGGGGATTCATCTAAAAGGCAGATATTAAACTCTCAGTGATAGCGATGTGGACCTAGATAGTGGTAGGGGGAATCAAGGGACTCGACTATAGAAGATATAAGAAAGAAAGATTTGTGATTGATCCAATGTAGATTATGTGAGAGAGAGAGAGAGGAGCTGAGAATAACTCCCCAATATTTATGACTTAAAAATCTAGGTAGAAGATGGGACCATTCAATGAAATATGGAAGAATGGCAGGGGGAATTAGTCTTTTTGGGTTGAGTGCTAACAATTTATACTTTATCAATTTAGCTAAGTTGGAAAGACAGTTCTGAGTATCCCCTTTCCTGAATAGTTCCAAATTAGTAGAGGCCACAAGAGCCATTTTGTTTGAGATTTTGAAGGCAGAAGTGAAGCAGCATCCATATTCTTTCTATGCTGGAAGATTGGTACAGAGGCACCAGTGGCTATTTTAGCTCATGCATGTTGTCATTTATCTAGAGGTTTCCTTGTTGGCAAGGCTTGCAGCTTCTTCACCTCCTGCCAGATACATACATACATATATATATAT
>NW_012101454.1:3740343-3754044 GCF_000951045.1 Mandrillus leucophaeus
CTCTGTCACCCATGCTGGAGTGCAGTGGCATGATCTCAGCTCACTGCAACCTCTGCCTCCCAGGTTCAAGTGATTCTCCTGCCTCAGCCGTTAAAGTAGGTGGGACTACAGGCATGCACCACCATGCCCAGTTGATTTTTATATTTTTAGTAGAGACGGGGTTTTGCCATGTTGGCCAGGCTGGTCTCGAACTCCTGATGGCAAGTGATCCACCTGTCTTAGCTTCCATGTGAGCCACCATGCCCAGATGATCTCCTCTTCTTTCCTTCCTTCCTTCCTTCCTTCCTTCCTTCCTTCCTTCCTTCCTTCCTTTTTCTTTCTTTCTTCCTTTTTCTTTCTTTCCTTTCTTTCTCTCTCTCTCTCTTCTTCCTCCCTCCCTCCCTCCCTCCCTTTCTTTCTCTTTCTTTCAGCAGGGTCTCACTCTGTCGCCCAGGATGGAGTTCAGTGGCATGATCTCAGCTCACTGCAACCTCTGCCTCCCAGGTTCCAGCAATTCTCCTGCCTCAGCCTCCCGAGTAGCTGGGACTACAGGCACCCGCCACCACAACCAGCTAATTTTTGTTTCAATAGAGATGTCGCTTCTCTTGCAGGTGACTTGCATCATGCAAGTTAGAGGCTTGAGGCAGTGAGAGCAATGTAGGCTCCATGTAGTCCTCATGGGTCCCAGCTAATCGTCATGTGTTTCAGTTTCTTGGCTCTCCCCTACTTCTCATCTACCTATTTTTCCCTTGCTGACTGCAGACTCAAGCACCAGGTACAAAGACAACAGCCTCAAAGCGATGGCTTAACTCAGCAGTCCCCAACCTTTTTGGCACCAGGAACTTGTTTCACGGAAGATAATTTTTCCACACACCAGGGGTGGGGTTGGTTTTGGGATGATTCAAGCGCATTACATTTATTGTGTGCTTTATTTCTATTGTTATTACATTGTAATATATGATGAAATAATTATACAACTCACCATACTGTAGAATCAGTGGGAGCCCTAAGCTTGTTTACCTGCAACTAGATGGTCCCATCTGGGGGTAATGAAAGACAGTGCCAGATCATCAGGCATTAGATTCTCATAAGGAGCACACAACCTAGGTCATGTGCAGTTCACAATAGGGTTTGTGTTCCTATGAGAATCTAATGCCACTTCTGATCTGACAGGAGGCAGAACTCAGGCAGTAATATGAGCAATGGGGAGTAGCTGTAAATACAGATAAAGCTTTGCTGGCTTGCCCATCGCTCACTTCTTGCTGTGTGGCACAGTTCCTAACAGGCCACAGAGTGCAACTTGTCCACGGGCTGGGGGTCAGGAACCCCTGATTTAACCAGTTCCCACAACTGCATCAAGTGAAATCCCTATCATAAATCTCTCATTACCTATTACATCTAGTGATTCTGTTTCTCTGATTAAACTCTACTGATAAATTGTGTTAGAGGAAGATCAGTTTAGTTTTAGTCATACTGAATATGAAGAAACTATGAGACAATGAAATAGAAATCAAATAGGGAGATGAATATTCAGGCCTGGGGATCAAAGATGATATGTTCAAGAGTTACTATAATGTAGATAAAAATAAAGTCTTGGTATAATAAAAAATATATCCATTCTTTGTTCTCCTTCCTGGCCCAGTGATTCAAAAACCCTTGGAATTTCCCTAACGAGAGAATGTCTTTGTTATGCTAACTGAAACAGTTCAAGGTGGGTTTTTAGCTGCGGGATGGGGGCTGGTCATGAGAAAGACCAACCACAAACCCCCAAAGTGGGAACTTTGGGCCAGCCAGACCTGCAAGAAGGGGAAGAGGGCTGGAGATTAAGCTCAATCATGTAGCTAATGATTTAATCAGTGGTTGTTACTGTACCAAACCTGAGTCCACTCACGCTGGTGTAGTAAGTCCAAACATTCACACCAAGCCGTTGCAGCGAGAGAAAGGAAGGAATCTGTTTTCAAGGCACCATGCAAGGAGAATTAAGCAACTCATGGTTAAGACCCTACCTCTGATGGCATGCAAGCAAAGGTTTTCAAAGAGAGGGGTAGATTTTAGGAAAACAGAAGTTACAGGCAAAATTGTAAATCAATGCATACAGGTTATATATTGGTTTGGCCTGAAAAGGTGGAATATCTTGAAATGGGGGCTTTCAAAGGTCATAGGTAGATTCAAAGATTCTCCGATTTATTATTGGTTAAAGAAGCAAAACTCTGCGTAAAAACTTGGGATTTCAGTCCTCAGTTCCTCCTTATCTGAGGTCTATGCGCCAACAGATGGCATTTTCCATTTGGTAGGAATCTGGGTTTCTGAAAAACAATCTAGGGACAACGTTAGTTTTTATAGAGAGCCAAACATCTTGTGGCTCTAATTTCTTGGTTATTGTCTTAAGCTATTATTACCTTCTTGCTTATCAGGTTGCTCATTTACTTCTCAAGACTAGCTAGGTGCCTGGAATTTCCTTTGAAGGAAAAGATTTTCCTTTATTTTCATATTTGGGAGGGGAAAGGAGCTGGCAAGGCCCTAGAAGGGGTCCCTGCTCCATTCGTTGTGCCTATGTAATAAGACACCAATCAAAATTCTGGACACGGGAGGTTTGGGGGAGCTTCCTGGTTGGTGAATACACCACATGGAAGGTGATGCTCTGAATGCATGGGAGAGGGCATTAAAGATCTGCATCGGGACTCTTCTAGAACTTGCCCTATATGTATTTTTTCTGACAAAGCTGTAACTCTAAGTTCAGTGCTTTTCTGAGTTCTGAGAGTTGTTCTAGTGAATTATCAAACCTAAGGCAGGTTGATTATTAGAACTCCTGAATTTGTAGCCAAGTCAGTCAGAAATGTGGATGGCCTAGGGAACCCCAGAACATGTGGCTGGTATCTGAAATCAGGGCAGTCTTGTAGAGGACTTTACTCTTAAACCTATGGAGTCTGATGCTAACTCTCAGTAGTTAGTATCATTATTTATTGTAGACCTCGCTGGGGTGGAAATGGAGCAGAGGCCATGGAAATGGCTATTGTAATGAGAAACCATTCAGGGAGACTGTCTAAATCCACATGAATCAGCAACCTTCTGTATGAAAAGTCATGGTCCTCTTTTGATAACTCTAATGCTCACCAGGAAGGGGCTGTGGTGAGAGGGAGAGAAGGTACCACAGGGAATGGGGTGGTCCTGCTGTTCTGATGGTCTCCCACCCCCTGGCTGTGGGCCTTCTGTGTTATAACACAAACTCTGGACTTCATTCAATCTCAGTGATATGGACAGGAGGCAAGAAAACACTGGCTAGAAGAGGGTGGTTCCCTGGCAAAGGCCCCCACCCTCAAGCCTGGAAACCCACAGCCCTGAATGGGAAGAGGCATTCTTGTTTTTGTGCCCAAATGTTGCCTTTTCCAAGACCACTCTAGCCCACCACACCCCCATCCTGTACCCATAAACCCCAAGTTCCATAAGCCCAAGAGCAGAAGAGCAGAAGAGTGTCATGGCAGAGGAGAGAAGAGGAGCACCTGAACATGGAGAGGAGTTTGGCTGGGGATGATTGGAGAGATCGGCTGTGGGATGGCCGAACTCCAGGGGAAGATCATCTTCCCACTCCATCCCCTTTCCAGCTCTCCATCCATCCTGCTGAGAGCCACCTCCATCCGGCAATAAAATTCTACTACATTTACCATCATTCAGTTTGTCCATGTGACCTGATTCTTCCTGGATGCCAGACAAGGACCCAGGTACCAAGAGGGCACTGAGCTGGTTAACACTTAAGTTGTCTGCAGACAGCAGAGCTAAAAGAGGACTGTAACATGCCCACCGGGGATTCGGGAGTCACAGGTACTCACCCCTAGACACTATCATGGGGCTGTAGCCCAAAGTACTCGCCCCAGGACCTGCTCCTGCTCATCTGTGTGCTCCTGCTCCCATAAGGGGGCAGGGTCAGGGGACTCCTATTTCACTGGCATCTCAAGTGCTTCATTTCTATGCCATTAATCTGCATTAACTGCAGGTTATTCACTTTTAGTTTTGTTCTTTCAGCATCCAGTTTGCTTCTGGCATGAATAGCCTGTCCTGCATGGCTGGGTCGAGAGAGCAGGGAGGTCGTAGGAAGGTGGTGGATGACAGAACAGTTGGTATGGGCCATAAGTTATATTACTTGCAGAACTTTTTCCTCACAAAGTAGTTTGTCTAAGCAAATGTAAAATGTGTTTTCTCAGACAGTTAATTAAGCCAAATGCACAGTGAACAACTTGTGAGCTTTCCTAGAGTCATTTGGGGTTTGCATTCAGCCTTTGAATCTGGGGAGGCTATCCATTAATAATTTAGTATCTGGGAATGTTACCTGAGAACTAAGACTCTGAGATACTAATTAGCCACCCAGAACCAAGAAGCTTTCTGTGTCATTCTTACTATATTCATAAAAGCATAACCATGTGAACTGATTTTCAAGGAACAAACACCTTTAGCAAGATTTTATGATATTCTGTGTGGGCTTTTGCATGTAGGTGACTGAGAGGCAAGATGTATTTAGATGTGGAATTCACTGAAAAAAGAAGTTTGGAGAAGGAATGTGTGTGTGTGTGTGTGTGTGTGTGTGTGTGTGTGTGTGTGTGTGTGTAGGGGGGCGCTGTTGCTCACTCTGAAAGACTTTGCAGTCAGAAGAGACACAAATTCCTTGGGTTAAAGGACAGTCACAAGGATGAGTCTTAACTGCTTACTAGTCCACACAAACCACTGGGAGGTCTGAAGAGCATGAGTGAGTCCTCCCAGCCCTAACCAGGATGGTACTCTGTTAAAATAAAAGAAAACAAAACAAAAAGAACTGTAGACAAATTAAATTTAACAGATTTTAATTGAGCAAAGAGCAATTTTCAAATTAGGCCCCTGAATCAAAATAGGTTCAGAGAGACTCCAGGGCTGCCTTATGGCCAGAGATTTATGGACAGAGAAAGGAAAGTGACATACAGAAAATGGAAGTGAGGTACAGAAACAGCTGGATTGCTTACAGCTGGGCATTTGCCTATCTAAACATGGTTTGAACAGTTGGCTGCCTTTGATTTGCCCAGATGTGGTAATTGGTACAAGAGTAGGTTACATTCTCTTTACATATCTAGTTAGGTTACATTTACTACGTATGGAGAAACCTTTTGGCTGAACTTAAAATATGTAAGGAGGCAGCTTTAGGCCAAACTTAATTGAACAATTCCCCTCTTTTAGAGGCTGACCAAAACTTTAGGCATTCATGTCTCTCTGCCATCATTGTAAATGTACTTATTTGGTTTCAAATCCCACTGAAACATAGCAGAACAGTGGAATTTGTAATAGGTACAAGGACTTTGGGTTAGTTTTTTTGGTAAGGGTTAGAGCAAAAGGTACTAGTTTATTATGCTGGAATCCTCTGTTCTCAGGAGGAAAAAAAATGGTTTGCTTTGGGATCTGTCTGCTGCCTCCTAGTTTCAGCTTGATTATGTTGCATTTGGTGAGTGATGACATTTTTGTTTTGACTGGTCTGTTGTGGCCTAGTGCACATGCTCAGTCCAATACAGTGGCATCCAATAATTTTGTTTAAAAGTTCTCCACCTCTGGGCGGGTGCGGTGGCTCACGCCTGTAATCCCAGCACTTTGAGAGGCCTTGGCGGGTGGGTCAGAAGGTCAGGAGATCGAGACCGTCCTGGCTAACATGGTGAAACCCTGTCTCTACTGAAAATACAAAAAAATTAGCTGGGCGTAGTGGCAGGCACCTGTAGTCCCAGCTACTCGGGAGGCTGAGGCAAGAGAATGGTGTGAACCTGGGAGGCAGAGCTTGCAGTGAGCCGAGATCCCGCCACTGCACTCCAGCCTGGGCAACAGAGCGAGACTCTGTCTCAAAGAAAAAAAAAAAAGTTCTCCACATTTTTGGTCTGGTTCTCACTTAGGTGAGAGTGCGACCAAACTAGATTTTGGCACTACTTTCAGTTACCATCATTCTGAGTTTCTGGTTTCTGGTCTCAGTATGTCATTCATAGGTGATGGTGTCCTCATGGTCATGCATTTCTTTGAGTTTTTGTCATTCCAACTGAAGTGAGACCATTTGATATTCTACAGAAAGCTGCATGAAAGCATTTAAAACTTTTGAGAAAATATAGTGTGCCAGGGAGACTACTGTTATTATTATGAGGAAAATAACACTAAGAGTTTGAAGTATGCTTTTTAGACAGGGCCTTCATAAACTAAACCAACTAAAATCAAATAGAGCAAAGAATGAGCTACAAAAAGAATTCACTAGTTTCAACCAAGGAGCTTGTTAATTCCCCACAACTAAATCTCTATAACACCCTATATATTTGTACATGTACAATAAGAAGTGTCAGGAACTCTACAGATTATTCTGTTACACCAGTAAGTATTCCAGATCAATGTATTATTTAGCATAACTTTAGCAAGATAATTTTTAAAAGTCTGTTGTAAATCCACAGCATTTGCAGTAGAATCTGATATAAAGCCTATTAGGAGGGACAAATTTCTATTCATTGACTCCTTTACTCCAAACCACAGATAAAGGAAACTAACAAATGATTCCCACCTTGAAGGGTGAAGGCCTCCTGGCAATGTTCTAGTTAACTTAGAATGTAGGTTAACAGGAATGGACCAATGTTCTGTTTTTGACTGATGATGAACCAACAAATGCACCCTTAAATTCCTCACCCACACTGGCTTTTCATTTTCTTTCTTTTTTTTTTTTGACGGAGTCTCGCACTCTTGCCCAGGTTGGAGTGCAGTGGCACGCTCTCAGCTCACTGCAAGCTCTGCCTCCCGAGTTCACGCCATTCTCCTGCCTCAGCCTCCGGAGTAGCTAGGACCAGAAGTGCCCGCCATCACACCTGGTTAATTTTTTTGTATTTTTAGTAGAGACAGGGTTTCATCTGTGTTAGCCAGGATGGTCTCGATCCCCTGACCTCATGATCCACCCACCTCGGCCTCCCAAAATGCTGGGATTACAGACGTGAGCCACAGTGGCTTGCCTGGCTTTTCATTTTCTATACCCCAAGGTATAAGGTTGCCCATGTGTAAGGTTGGCTGTGAAATCCACCACACATAAAAGTATGCCCCATGGGTGCACACAAGATCTTTTTTCCAGTTCTATTGTTCATAGGGGCATGAACAAGGAAAAACTTAAAAGAGGCAAGAAGCTCATGATAGCAGAGACGTCTTGATTTGTGATCTTAGGAAAGCTGTCCATGTCTAGAATGCTATGTGCTTCTGGGGACAAACCCCCTCAGTAAGCTTTACCTCAAAGCCTCCACTGGGTGCCCATTTTCAAGAGTCTGGAAGGCCCTTCTGAGTTGTGATATTATAGACCCCAGTTTAAAGGTCCTGAAGCTTTGCTCCAGTGTAGGTGGAAAGGGCAGCTTTTCTCTGATGTTGTTTCCAGAAGACTCAATCTCTGGGTTCTAGATTGTTAGGGGTTTAATTGTCCTCATTGGGTAGATCATGAAAAGCTTTCTTTACCTGGTGAAAATACACTTAGGCATAATGCATTAAAGCCTTGCATCATTTACTCATACCAGAATTTAGAAGCAGAAGATACATGAGGATCTATTATTAGGAGCACAGGCCTTCCAATGACTATTTCATACAGGTTCAACTTACGTTTTCCACTGCAAGTGGATCTCATTGTCATCAGTCTGCGTTACCTTTAACCAGGCTATCTAGTCAATTCAGTTAGCTTTGCCTAATGTTATTGTATCTGCAATACCTTATTTAACTATTTTACAACTTGTCAGTGAAACAAGTGCCTTTATTGCTGGAGATTTCTCCAGTAATGCACCATGAAAGAAACATATTTCCTAATAACTTTTCAGTAACTGTTAGAGCATCACCCTTCTTGCATGCGAAAGCTTTTATACAATCAGAAAACATGCATTGAAAATGACAACTGAATGAAAATCCCCCATGAAATGTTAAAATGCTACCATCAGGTAGCAGAAATGTACCTGACATTTTCATTGTATTCCCAGGATTATGAGTTTGACAAACCAAACATTGGTCATAAAACACTTCAGCAGTTTAGAACAGTCATCGTGCCAAAATATACATTTTCTATTTGGATCATTGTATTCCATGATGAGTCAGGAAAGGCATAGCTTTTAGGATCATGGAAGCTTTAACCAGAAAGCACCAGATGGCCATCTAGGCTCTCCATTAACCCATGCTTAACACTGAATTTATATCCTCTTAAATACTAGTTTTATTTCTCCAATTCAGGTGCATAGGTAATTGTACCTGAATTGGAGAAACAAACTGGTATTTAAGAGGATATAAATTTAATAACCCAATCTAATAATTGGGATATCATAGGTAATTTGACTTGGACCATGGAGTTCATTTGAACTGCAAATCACATTTCCGTATTGGCTGATTTACCATGAAAATCTGGCAGAGTATTTCTTTGGTATTAATTCCTGTCCTGCTGGATTTGCAGTTTTATAATCCAGTCAATTTATTCATCAGAGTTCTGGGAATTTTACCCAATCCAAATGATATGATCCTAAAGTTATCCAAAACCTGTATTCCAGAATGGTCGTCAGGGGTCTTTCCAGGAACCTCCTTAAAGATACAATATTCTAGGATTTGACTTGTTTGTAAGCTTTCAGAAAGTGCATTAGAATTAAGCAACTGGCCAGGCACGGTGGCTTATGCCTGTAATCCCAGCACTTTACGAGGCTGAGGTGGGCGCATGACCTAAGGTCAGGAGTTTAAGACCAGCCTGGCCAACATGGTGAAACCCCCATCTCTACTAAAAATACAAAAATTAGCCAGGCATGGTGCCAGGTGCCTGTAATCGTAGCTACTCAGGAGACTGAAGCAGGAGAATTGCTTCAACCCAGGAGACTGAGGTTGCAGTGAGCTGAGATCATACCACTGCACTCCAGCCTGGGTGACAGAGCAAGACTCTGTCTCAAACAAACAAACAAAGAATTAAGCAATTAACTGTGGAAATGACTTAAAATGGTCATGTTAAAGATACGATTTACAAGAAAATTTTATTTCTATGGCCTATGATAATTTAACATAATAACCATAATTATGACTGAAAACATACCAAGACATATCAGAATTTTAGGAACCTTATACAATTTTGGAACATATATTTATAACATTTTCACAAAATGTAACTCAAAGAAGGTTAAACATTTCTTATTTGACAATCCTTTCCATGTAATTTAACATATCAAATAAATCTGTTTATTATCTCTCTTTAGGAGGCTTCAAGGGTCTTCTGCAACATCCCAAAGTTAGTTTTCAGTTAAAAAGATGTAATTTTAAATTTGATTTTAGAAGCTTGTCAAATATGTCAAAGGTTTAAAACAACCAAAACAGGATCAAAGATCACTGTAAAATAATAGTGATTAATTTAGCCTAAGTGATAATTTAAAGCTTTTAAAAAGCAATACTCTGGTTTCTCTTCAGATCATATAAATGTTTCGCTTTTTAAAGTTTTTAAAAAGCAAAAACTTTCATTCTTTCATAGAGAGGAAACTCAGTTTTCTAATCAAGAGACCTAAAAAAGACAGCATGAAACAGGATCTCTCTTCTTCCTTTTCTTTTTTTTTGCATTTTACTCAAAAGGTGAACAAAAATATTTTACTGTCTCTTATTAACACTACATGAAATCCTTGTTCAAAATATAAAACCAAAACTTACTTTTGTATTAGTGTGTTATCAATACTAAAACTAACTTTAGCAATCTTAGCAAATCCATTGAATCTCATTCAGCTTTTGACCACACAAGATTTCAGTAAACCTTTTATAATTTTCTACAGAACTTCTTTCTATTTTCTTTCTCTTTTCAACTTTCTATATTCACTTCATTTTACCTATATCATTTTTATTCCTTTATTTTGAAACAAACTTTAAATAACTTCTATTCTAGACAAAATTATTTGTTTTTCAACAAGTACATATTTTCATGCCTTTACAATGTTCATCACCAAAAACATATATTGCTTTTCTTTTATACACTCGGTATACAGAATTATTTCTCTAGTAAACAATTGTAAATCTAGTAGTTTTCATTACATATATTAGCTACAAATTCAACTTAGTAATCCTAATTTCTAGTGAAATTCTAGGAAGTAAGTAATTTTGAATTGTTTTATATCAGTATTTGTAGATGAAAACCATTTCATAATTGTTAAGAAAGACATTTCCTGGCAATTTTTAAATTAACTAATCTAGATATATTTATCTTTTCTATACCATATAAAAATAAGATGCAAAGTATATAAACTTAAACATACGTTTAATAATTAATGTTTCAGTATTTTATCTTAGAAATGACTTGACATTTTATGACTACCTATTATTTGATTTAACATGAAAACTGAAAAGAATTGTGAAACTATGGTCAGGCGTGGTGGCTCACGCCTGCAATCCCAGCACTTTGGGAGGTCGAGGCAGGTGGATCACCTGAGGTCAGTAGTTTGAGACCAGCCTGACCAACATGGAGAAACCCTGTCTCTACTAAAAATACAAAATTAGCTGGGCGTGGTGGCACAAGCCTGTAATCCCAGCTACTTGGGAGGTTGGGGCAGGAGAATCACTTGAACCTGGGAGGCAGAGGTTACAGTGAGCTGAGTTCACGCCATTGCACTCCAGCCTGGGCAACAAGAGCAAAACTCCATCACACACACAAAAAAAGAATTGTGAAACTATGACACTGGTACCCTCCCTGACATCTTCTCCAGTTGTACTGGGTCCCAATTACTCATGTGGTTGACTAGGATCCCTAGGAAGGGTGGGAACCATCTAGGTCCTGAATTTACACACTGCCTATAGAGCTCAGGATAGAGGACAGAGCTGGGAAGAGGATCCCTGGAGGATTCAATGCCTCTCAGAATGGTCAGAAGGCAAGCTGCACCGAGGAAGAAGGGGCCGTTTGGGGCTTTACTCTGCGTTGCATCTGGCCACCTAGGCACTGAGAACATATCTCCAGGCCTCAGCATGGCCACTTGTCAAACCCCAGAATCCAAAGGCTCAAAACCAAACACGCAGTAAGATGCGTGCTTCAGGGAAGCCCAGCAACCAGCTCTCACAACGTTAGCTTACAAACAAATCAAACAAGTATTAAAAATATTACAGAAGCAGCAATTTCATAACATTAAAACAGGTATGGCCAGGCGTGGTGGCTCACGCCTGTAGTCCCAGCACTTTGGGAGGCCAAGGCAGGCAGATCACGAGATCAGGAGATTGAGACCATCCAGGCTAACATGGCGAAACCCCCGTCTCTACTAAAAATACATCTCAGCGGGATGGACAGGGAGCTGGAGAGGGGATGGAGTGGGAAGATGATCTTCCCCTGGAGTTCAGCCGTCCTGCAGCTGATCTCCTCTCTGACTGTCCCCAGCTGAACTCCTCTCGACCTTTAGATACTCCTTCTCTGTCATGCCACTCTTCTGCTCCTTTGCTCTTCTCTCATGGAGCTTTGGGTTTGGGGTTTATATGGGTACAGAATAGGGGGGTGTGGTGGGACAAAAGGCAACATTTGGGCATGAAAACAGAAATGCCTGTTCCCATTTAGGGCTGAGGGTTTCCATGCTTGAGGGTGGGGCCTTGGCTGGGGAACTGCCCTCGTCTACCCAGTATTTCCCTGCTCCTGACCATATCAAAAGTAACTTAAACAAAAAACTTGTTATGTAAATTTGAAACAATGGTAAGAGTTTCTAGTGACTCAGGCCTCTGTCTGTTCTTGGTGTACAGAGGAACACACCCTTAAAAATGAAGACTTTTTCATAGATGTAAATTTGTTTTTACAAAAGGATTTCAAAATAGCTAGCTAAATGCCAGAAACTTATATTTTGGAGACTGATTTAGTTCAATAGTATGTCTTTTTAACTTAGCTACTGTTTCTTAGCTAAAATTACTGAGTTCAGGGTGGAGCTCATTAAGAAGCAAAAGCACAAAGAACCAATTCTCTATGCCTGGACTCAGCACTCAGCATAGATAGCTTTGAAACAAACAAACAAACAAACAAACAAAAAAGAAGTAAACATACTTTACCCGGGGGCCTACCTTTTATAAATACTCCATCCAAGATTGCTTTCTTTTAGCCTTTTGTGTAGAATAGTAACTAAGCAAAAGTTTAGTAGATTTAATTTTTCTTACCAATCAGTTGCTTAAGCCTTTTATTTGCCTCATATAAAGAGTCTTTTTAAAAAGGCAATAAAAAGATTGAAATCTTTTTAGAAGCTTCTGCACATTAATAAGCCTCCCTGGATGAGACAAATTTGGGAACCCTCATTTTAAATACACTTCTTAAAGTGCAGTGTTGTTCATTTGGAATATTTCACAGTGATTTAAAAGTACTAATATGGACAGGAGGCAGGGAAATACCGGGTAGAAGAGGGCAGTTGCCCAGTAAAGGTCCCACTCTCAAGCCTGGAAACCTGCAGCCCTAAATGGGAAAAGGCATTCCTATTTTCATGGCCAAATATTGCCTTTTGGCCTGCCACATCCCCCTATCCTGTACTCATATAAACCCTAAACTTCAGCCTCCAGAAGCTGACAGGCAGAATAACAGATGAGTGGCCAAGTGGCATGGCAGAGAAGGAGAGAAGGAGCATCTGAACATTGAGAGGAGTCTGGCTGGGGATGGTTGGAAGGGAGATCGGCTGTGGGACCGCTGAACACCAGGGGAAGATCATCTTTCCACTCCATCCCCTTTCCAGCTCCCCATCTGTCCTGCTGAGAGCCACCTCCACCACTCAATAAAATCCCCACATTCACCATCCTTCAAGTCTGTGTGACCTGATTCTTCCTGCACGCTGGACAAGGGCCCGGGTATCAACAGGGCAGGGTGTAAAAGACTGTCACGCTGGCTCTCCACCAATCTGGTTTAACACTTAGCCATCTGCGAGTGGCAACTGCTAAGAGAGCATTAATTGTAACACACCCCTAGATGCTACCATGGGGCTGAAGCCCAAAAGTGCTCTCCCTGGCTCTTGCACCTGCCTGTCTGCATGCTCCCCCTCCTGAAAGGGGTCTGAGTGTGCAGCAGCTGAGCAAATGAGTCACACCCCCGTCACAAGTCCCGCAAGAGGCTCAGGGAACTCTCCCATTACATTATCTTTAGTAAGATTTCAACATTTTTGTAAGCATTTCCTGCTTCCAGGGTCTAATACTTATACATGCAAATGTAGGTATAGTTGGAAGGTGGAGTACTCAGTTTTTTAAGAAATTAAGAATCCCATTTTTATGTCGAATCTTGGTTTTGGCTCTTGAATCCCCTTGATCAACTTAGCCAATGATTTTTTGCTACCTAAACATGCCAGAGAAAAAAATCAAAAGAGACAGAACACAAAAATCTCTGCAAATTTCCAGAAGTCGAAGTTTGCACCCCCTGTAGTATTGCCATTTACTGCCAGTTTCTGTTTCATCCAGTCAGACATCCAAGGCCTTTAGCTGGATCCAAGCCAGTTACTTTTCAGCTCTAGTCTAATCCTAGACTCTGTCTAGTTTCTGTCCTAAGTTCCTAATCCAGTTCAGATCAAAAATTTTCTCAAACTAATTTAGATAGCTCAAAACACAAGTCCATGGAGCTTTGGAATCCAAGAGCGAACTTACCCACAATTGCCAGTTTCTGCAAGAGGGCAATGAACACAATGGGCCTGGCAGGTATTTTTCTTGGTCTCTTGGTGTTCCTGGGGGTTGCTAGGGGCTCTACTTTAGGTTCCACTTCTAATGCCATCTGTTAAAACAAAA